>NC_136267.1:111009572-111547072 GCF_964187855.1 Myxine glutinosa | reverse complement strand
GATCATGGTAACATGCGGTAGTTCATTTGTTATTACCCTTGCCTGAGGAGATGGTATTGCATTTGAGTCTGTTTGTTACTTGGCCAAAAAAAAAAAATTTTTTGCAAGTATGTTCATCACTCCGGTTTGTGTGTTTGTTTGTGTGTGTTTGTCTGTCCGCTCACTTATACTTGCCTACAGGTCACAATTTTAAACCGATCTTCACGAAACTTTACCAAATGGTAGAGTTCGTGGTTCGACAAAATCATTTATATTTTTGGGGTCAAAAGGTCAACATAGGCCAAAGGTCAACCACTTTTTTCAAATTTCTAAAATCCTCAATTCTCATCCGATTGACTTGAAATATGAATAGGATTTACATATCGGTAAACTGAATTCAACCACCAACTATTTTTGAGATCAACATCGGCCAAATGTCAACATAGGCCAAAGGTCAACCACTTTTTTTTCAAATTTCTAAAATCCTCAATTTTCATCCGATTGACTTGAAATTTGAATAGGATTTTCATATCGGCTTACTGAATTCAACCACCAACTAATTTTTGAGATCAGCGTCGGCCAAAAGGTCAACCACTTTTAAAAAATTTCTAAAATCCTCAATTTTCATCCGATTCACATGAAAATTGAATGGGATTTACATATCAGCAAACTGAATTCAACCACCAACTATTTTTGAGATCCATTAGGCCAAAAGAGCAACATAGGCCAAAAGTCAACAACAATTTCAAATTTCTAAAATCATCAATTTTCATACGATTCACTTGAAATTTGAATGGATATACACATCATAAAAAAACACCTTTAGAGGCCATTTTTCCCCGCAAGCGGGGGTTGGCCTTTTTCGGGAACCATGGTTGTTGTTGTTTTCGGTCCCCTTTTTGAAGCAATGTTTTACGGCCGGATGCCCTTCCTGACGCCAACCCTTTTTGCCGCCTTTAACGACAAACAGGGAATTACCAGTGAACTGGTCCTCAATTAGCCGACCTCGGAAGGATGACAGGTTGAGTCAACCCCCCTGGTGTTAATTCAGCAATCGACAGGGATTCGAACCCAGGATCCAAGGTATCCTAAGCCGGCACCCTAGCCACTAGCCCAACACCAGGGTAACATCAACATCATCAGGATCAGGATGAGGATCAACATCGGCCAAAATGTCAACATAGGCCAAAGGTCAACCACTTTTTAAAAAATTTCTAAAATCCTCAATTTTCATCCGATTCACATGAAAATTGAATGGGATTTACATATCAGCAAACTGAATTCAACCACCAACTATTTTTGAGATCCATTAGGCCAAAAGAGCAACATAGGCCAAAAGTCAACAACAATTTCAAATTTCTAAAATCATCAATTTTCATACGATTCACTTGAAATTTGAATGGGATATACACATCATAGAGGGGTCAATATATGGTTGAACCCCAAAAAAATTGATACAAAAGGTTTTTCAATGGATTGTGGTACCATTGGACATGCTAAATAACATACTAAAAATCTAGTAACATCTGACTTCCGGAAAGGGGTCATTTTCAAGATGGCGTCCAAGATGGCCGCCGGGAGCTTAAAATGGCCATATCTCAATTATTATTCAACCTAGAAAGGTGGTTTTGGTGTCTAACCCTAGGTTTTAGGGCCCAAGGAATCCAATTGAATCAATAAAATTACCATCGGTTAATTATTTATTGACAAGTCCAAGATGGCATCCCAAGGTGACATCCTGATCCACTAAAATGGCTCTGTCGAATAGTAGTCAACCTAGAGAGATATTTTCAGTGTGTATACCTAGGTTTAAGGCACCCAGGAAATCATCAAAATTACTTAAATAAGCACAAAGTAATCAGGTAATCCAGTAAGCCAGGTTTACCAGCCCATTAGGCATTTGTTGTCTTATACAGTTAGTCGCTATTCATCGTCATCCTCCGACTCACCAGCTAATGAACCAAGTGTGTGTTTCAGATTGGAGATAAGAGTGTAATGTGTCTACACCACTGCCACCTGTGACTCCAGTCCACAGTATTCAGTGATCATTACAGACAATGGTTTGTACAAAGCTTGAGAGGTTATGGCAAGGGACAGACTATTTTATATTGGGGAGGGGGGACTGAAAAATCTGACAAACAATTTATTTTCATCTCAAAAGGAATAAGTATATTATTTGTACATGTATGCATAAACAAAATCCATATTTTTTAGACATTTCCAAAAGAAATGTACACAACTTTTCCCAGCTATACACAACTGCTCCACTGCCTGCAAGACACTCCTGTGGATCGTGCCAACTTGAAGAATGTGACAATCCACATAACAAGTTTCTTCCAGAGGAGTGGAGGATGACGATGAATAGCGACTAACTGTATAAGACAACAAATGCCTAATGGACTGGTTAACCTGGCTTACTGGATTACCTGATTACTTTGTGCTTATTTAAGTAATTTTGATGATTTCCTGGGTGCCTTAAACCTAGGTATACACACTGAAAAAATCTCTCTAGGTTGACTACTATTCGACAGAGCCATTTTAGTGGATCAGGATGTCACCTTGGGATGCCATCTTGGACTTGTAAATAAATAATTAACTGATGGTAATTTTATTGATTCAATTGGATTCCTTGGGCCCTAAAACCCAGGGTTAGACACCAAAACCACCTTTCTATAATATTAATAATGCATTTATTTTATATAGCGCTTTTCAGGAAGCCCAAAGACGCTTCTAGGTTGAATAATAATTGAGATATGGCCATTTTAAGCTCCCGGCGGCCATCTTGGACGCTATCTTGAAAATGACCCCTTTCCGGAAGTCAGATGTTACTAGATTTTTAGTATGTTATTTAGCATGCCCAATGGTACCAGAATCCATTGAAAAACCTTTTGTATCAATTTTTGGGGGGTTAGGTGAGTTTTTTTCGTATATTGACCCTACTATCAGTTAACTGAATTCAACCAACAACTATTTTTGAGATCAGCATAAGCCAAAAGGTCAATGTAGGCCAAAGGTCAACAATAAATTTTAATTTCTAAAAGCCTCAATTTTCATCCGATTGACTTGAAATTTGAATAGGATTTTCATATCAGCCAACTGAATTCACCCACCAACTATTTTTGAGGTTAAAAGGATGCTCTACTGAGTGCCATTCCACTTTGTTCTGCTTTGCCAAGTGTCACCCCATGAGTGATTTTTCATCTGTTTGTTGGTTTGTCCGCACAGAATAAATATGATTTTCTCTGCAACCGTTGGTCCGATTGACAAGAAATTTTCACCATAGGTGC
Organism: Myxine glutinosa; assembly: GCF_964187855.1. NCBI lineage: Eukaryota > Metazoa > Chordata > Myxini > Myxiniformes > Myxinidae > Myxine > Myxine glutinosa. Next base: position 111,543,806 of record NC_136267.1, on the reverse strand, counting down.
AACTCCACCTGTATAATTTTTTAACGATAATTAGGACATCATATCACGGTGTGATGCGATAATTAGGACAAGATGGTTCGACCACCATCTTGGAAACACCGAAAAAATTTGCACCTCTATATCTCCGAAAGCGCTGAATAGAAAAAATTGAGACATGGCTCATTGTAAAGAACTCTCCATGGGGAATAAAATATGCTAATGATGATGTCGTAGGTGCCTCCATTATGACGTCATAATTCGACAAGTACAAAACTTCATCCGATCAAGATTAAATTTATTGAGCATAATCTCGGAATAAATTAGTGGAGAAAAAAAATGATGATGTCATCGGTCACGTGGTTGGGCCGCCATATTTGTTTTAACACAAAAGCCTTAAAACGCACTGAAAATACATCCTGGCGAGGGTTTGCAATCTGATTGCTCTTTCTTGTTTATTTTGTTTTATTTTAAAGATCCCGCTTGATTACCCGGTAGTGACCCTGTTGACTTGGTATAGCAAATTACTGTAGGCCAGGTGTTTGTGACGTCACTATGTAGACGTATATACGAGAGAGAATCTCCAGTGGTGAAGGTGGGTCATTCGCTGCCCAACACGAGTAAGCATGGCGGCTCTGCGCTATACACATCATGAGTAAGGAAGTTAATACATGGGCTGCAGTTTGTGGGTGCATCGTTGATCATGAAATGTCCTCGTCGCACAAAGGCCGGGGGAGCAGAAAGCCATGTTAGAAACGAATTGTGAGCACACATCTACCCGGAGAGCGCGGACGCACGACGAGGGGCAACATTCTCTCTCTGAAGGCCCTGCAGGCCCCCCGGACTCCTCCGCTCGGTTACTGATTGCGAAGCGCGCCGACCCAGAGAGGTCCAAGCTTGGAATCGGAGCCAATTAGTGGAGGAGATTTTGCATTGTGCGCCTTTATTGGGGCGAGTTCTCAGCTGTCCAGGCGAGATGACCTTTGAACGTCAAATCCTTTATCTTCTGCACTCGCATTACCGAAAGCCGTTAGGTGAGGAAGATCAATCGGCCGAACAAGCTCCCTTGTTTATTCTCCAATTTGCCAGCGCCGCATGGGTGCACACTCACAAGTCTTGCCTGCAACAGGCTGAGTATTAAAGACCCAGATTAGATCCGCACTTGTCCTGATGGCTATAACTACGAAGCAGCAGTGTATGAGCTAATCTTATTAGAAAAGGGCTCCAACTCGCCAAACAGATGGACTTTATCCAAAAAACTAAATAAATCGTGCCTTCTTTATTCTTAAATCAAGACAACGATTTGGGTCAAAAATCTAATGACAAATATACACATAAGCACTTGGACATCAACCCTACCAGGCCTGATGTGTACCTCAACGTAATTTCTCATGTCAATGGCTTCGGATTCGTGAACAGACGCTGGGGAAGGATCATTTTGAGGCCGGTGCGAGGAATAGTCTTTAATGTGAAATGTTTCGTTGAAAAAAATTAATACAACTCCGATGGCAGATATTCGCAAGTGAATTGCAAATGTCTGCACAAATTTACACTCATGAAAAAATATAATTGCAAATCATGACTTTTGAGACGTGTAAAATCGCAACTTCCCTCTCAAAAACATTATATATTGGGTATCTGCACTGGTTGTTGCTGGACATCAAAGATTTCAGTCTCTTTGGTGAAGAACAATTGAGTTATCGCTTGTTCTCTCTTTCACTGTCTTTCCTATAATGTGGTCGGCTAAACGGCACAGTCTATATACATCAGGTCTGAATTTACAATTTCAACTAGGAAGATGAGAACACTGTTTAGTACAACAAGCATTCTGAGTATTGCGCTGCAATACATGTCCCCTACCGGCATTGGGTAGCACTGTCATAGAAGACAGTATTATGACTTACAGCACTCCAAATTATAGTCCGGAAAACTGTTGGGGAAATTCCTAAAGTTCAAAGTGCCATAACTTTGTCAAAAATGATCGAAACGTCGTGAAGTTCGAACTTGATCTGTAACTTATCATGACGAAACCTTGTACCAAGTTTGAAATCATTAGCATTAAGAGTTTAGGAAAAAAGTCCGGAAAGCTGACTTTCAGCACTCAGAGTTCAGCTTTCAGCACTTCAGTGCTGAAAAACTGAGTGCTGAAAGCAAACCTTTGCGTGACGGACTGACGGACCGACAGACGGAGGGACAGAGTGCAAACCTATAGTCCCCTACAGTTTACACCGGTAGGGGACTAATAAAAGCACTACTCCCTCAAACTTCTCATGATTTAAGCTGGTGTCTTCTTCTTTCATATGCAGCACATGGCTGCGAGTGGCATCATTGGCCGAGGGCACAGCTGTGCTGCAGATGCAACGCCCCCTGTAGGTCAGGGCAGAAGTTTAGAATTTGTTCAGGGTGCCAGCGATAACTTGTCTACTCTTCGCAAATGACACCGTGATATTTTTAAAGTCCACCAACTAATGCTGGCAGACAGGATGCACACACTTGTTGCCTCGCCCTGCCTGTGAGACACCAGGATGACAGTTTGTAGCTGGCGCAACATTCAAACGCAAGATATACGGCTCAAAGGCAAGTATGCGTACCTCTAGGTCTAGGCCATCCTGCCAGCCTTCAAGCCGGTGTCTTGGAAGACAACTTTCTGCAGCTGTCCTGCTGCAGGTTAAGATAAACAACTGCTGTGATTCTGTAGTTATCATCTCTATACTACCTCACAGGAGCTGTTTGCTCATGTCTGCACTCAATTCAAGTAGTTCTTCACCCCTTAGAACATGTATAGGCTTCATATGCACCATCAGTCAATATAGAGAAGATTCAATGCACCGTCAGTCAATATAGAGAAGATTAGACTCATTCACCTAAAACCTGGCATTCTTCTTATGTCTCTCTGGAAGAACTACTAGGTAAATTATTGTGCTCTATTATCTTCTGCCATCATGAGCTCCTTGAAGAAAAGCATGATCTTTGCCTACGTATACAACTTATCATGGTAAGTATAAAATTATAAGAAAAAGATTGGCCTTCAAAGTCAGAAAATGAATTTTCATCCTCCACCGGTAATTCTCAAATTCGGATGACACGAAGGATTTTGTTTGCTTCCCTACTATGTCAAATATTTATAATTTACTGTGGACCAGGGCTCCTGCATTCTTTGTTGTTTTTCTGGTCGTCAAGGAGGCTATAGTCCTTGTCATCATCAGCATATCAGCATTATCCTTGTGGAGGTTGGACCAAAAAATGGTCAACATTTGATCATGCCGAGATTTTCCGGATAATATTGTGAAGAATAAATTTAAAACTTCTTTCGATTGTCTCCGACACAAAGTTGCTTTTTTACAACTATTAAAAATAATGGGGCACATCTTTATTTATGAAACATACTTTGTAAAAGTCACCGGAGAGAGTGCAGAGAGCATTTTGGAGAAGATTCCCAGCATCTCGTGTACCTGCTTACAAAACATTAAAGTAGTAGTGCAAAAGATGAAAGATACTGGCACATTAAAAAAACGTGAATAAGGACTGTTCAGGATGCCGCGTTAGTGTTTGTGTCCAAGAAACTATTGAAGGTGTACGACCACACATGGAGAGAATTCCAAGGAAATGAAGAAGACGACATTCAGCTGAAATAGGAATCAGTCGAACATCAGTGCGACGAGTACTGAAGACTAACATTTTGGCCTTTTCCTTACAAAACTCAGCGTTTAAAGGCACGTAATGAAAATGAGTCACAGAAGAGGTACGATTTTGTGTCCATTTTACTGAAGCACGGGAAAATGAAGACCTCAGTATCGATTATATCATTTTTTCTGAGGAATGCCGTATTTCCATTAATGGGATGATAAATAAATAGAATTGCACATATTTGGGATTGGAAAAGCCATAAGAACATGAAGTGGATTTTTGTTTGTCATGAATCAACGGTCCATATTTTTAAGCTGTGAAGCCGCTGCAATATCTGGCTATGTCCGTCTGTCTGTCAAAAATGAAGATTGTTTTGTAACCCACCATGTTTAATTCTAATGGGTTCTAAAGGGTAATTTGAATGGGTTCTAAAGAGTAATTCGAAAGTGTAATTCTAAAGTGTAATTCTAAAGGGTAATTCTAAAGTGTAATTCTAAAGGGTAATTATATAGGGTTTTAAAGGGTAATTCTAAATGGTAATGCGAAAGGATAATTCTAAACGGTAATACTAAAGGGTAATTGTAAAGCATAATTCCAAAGTGTAATTCTAAAGGGTAATGCTAAAGGGTAATTTGAAAGGGTTCTAATGGGTAATTCTAAAGGGTTCTAAAGGTTAATGCTAAAGGGTAATTCCAAAGGGTAATTCCAAAGCGTAATTCTCAAGGTTAATTCTAAAGGGTTCTAAAGGGTAATTCTCAAGGGTAATGCTAAAGGGTTCTAATAGGTAATTATAAAGGGTTCTAAAGGGTAATTATAAAGGGTAATGCTAAAGGGTAATTCTAAAGCGTAATTCTAAAGCGTAATTCGAGAGCATAATTCTAAAGGTTAATTCTAAAGGGTAATTCTAAAGGTTACTTCTAGAGGGTTCTAAAGGGTAATTCTAAAGGGTAATGCAAAAGGGTAATTCTAAATGGTAATTCTAAAGGTTACTTCTAGAGGGTTCTAAAGGGTAATTCTAAAGGGTAATGCGAAAGGGTAATTCTAAAGGGTAATTCCAAAGGGTAATTCTAAAGTGTAATTCTAAAGGGTAATGCTAAAGGGTAATTCTAAAGCGTAATTCTAAAGCGTAATTCTAGAGCATAATTCTAAAGGTTAATTCTAAAGGGTAATTCTAAAGGTTACTTCTAGAGGGTTCTAAAGGGTAATTCTAAAGGGTAATGCAAAAGGGTAATTCTAAATGGTAATTCTAAAGGGTAATTCTAAAGGGTAATTCTAAAGGGTAATTCTAAAGGGTAATTCTAAAGGGTAATTCTAAAGGGTAATTCTAAAGGGTAATTCTAAAGTGTAATTTTAAAGTGTAATTCTAAAGTGTAATTCTAAAGTGTAATTCTAAAGGGTAATTCTAAAGTGTAATTCTAAAGTGTAATTCTAAAGTGTAATTATAAAGGGTAATTCTAAAGTGTAATTCTAAAGGGTAATTCTAAAGGTTAATTCTAAAGGGTTCTAAAGGGTAATTCTAAAGGGTAATGCGAAAGGGTAATTCTAAAGGGTAATTCTAAAGGGTAATTCTAAAGTGTAATTCTAAAGGTTAATTCTAAAGTGTAATTCTAAAGTGTAATTCTAAAGGGTAATTCTAAAGGTTAATTCTAAAGGGTTCTAAAGGGTAATTCTAAAGGGTTCTAAAGGGTAATTCTAAAGGGTTCTAAAGGGTAATTCTAAAGGGTTCTAAAGGGTAATTCAAAAGCGTAATTCTAAAGGGTAATTTTAAAGGGTAATTCTAAAGGTCAATTGTAAAGGGTAATTCTAAAGGTCAATTGTAAAGGGTAATTCTAAAGGGTAATTCTAAAGGTTAATTCTAAAGTGTAATTCTAAAGGTTAATTCTAAAGGGTAATTCTAAAGGTTACTTCTAGAGGGTTCTAAAGGGTAATTCTAAAGGGTAATGCGAAAGGGTAATTCTAAATGGTAATTCTAAAGGGTAATTTTAAAGGGTAATTCTAAAGGTCAATTGTAAAGGGTAATTCTAAAGGGTAATTCTAAAGGTTAATTCTAAAGTGTAATTCTAAAGTGTAATTCTAAAGGGTAATTCTAAAGGTTAATTCTAAAGGGTTCTAAAGGGTAATTCTAAAGGGTTCTAAAGGGTAATTCAAAAGCGTAATTCTAAAGGGTAATTTTAAAGGGTAATTCTAAAGGTCAATTGTAAAGGGTAATTCTAAAGGTCAATTGTAAAGGGTAATTCTAAAGGGTAATTCTAAAGGTTAATTCTAAAGAGTTCTAAAGGGTAATTCTTATGGGTTCCGTTCATTTCTCGGCTTTGCTTATTTTATATTTAAAATGCCAAACTGAACCGCTTCCTTCAGACATGGGTGTGATTTTTTTTGAAGAACCTAATACCGAAATAGCAGTAACTGTGACATCATATGATTATCTTCACATGATGAAGACTTACATATGCAACAGACTGAGAAATAATGAAAATCTGTGATTTCAATTCGTGATTCAAATATTCTCCAATATTTCAACATCTCTGTGATTATTACAACAAGATTGAAATAACATGGAGCCTGTGATTTCAACAAGATTTAAACAACAAGATGGAGCCACATCCCACATCTCTAACGAATGTCTCGCTTGGCCGAGGAAAAAAATTCCTCATCGCTTTATCAGTCACAGAACTGAATTCCTGTCACCCTCCGATCCCCTGACTTTTCACCACTGGATTATTTTTTATGGGGACTAGTCAAAGGGAAAGTGTTTCAGTTCAAACCCACCACAAATAATAATTTTAAAGATGCAGTTACTCGGATTATCTCGCGAGTTACACAAGCCAGACAGTAAGACACCCAAGACAGACAGAAAGTGAGGGGTAACCTGTTGCTGCATATAAGAAAATGTCGAGAACATAGAGGAGGTCATATTGAGCACTTTGTCTTGAAACTTGAGGGTTGTACAAATATTTCACATTGAAAACATTATTCCATATCTGTCACTGGTGTCGAGTTCTGATGTTTTTTTGTTTTCTTTACTTTTTATGGCCCACCATGTACAAAGCCACAAAAAGTACAGGACTTGTTTTTTATATTTTTACCCCTGTCTGTTTGTCTGTGAACAGAATATCGCAAAAAGTTGTGGATGGATTTGGCCAAAACGTTGTGGATCGGTTGGGTGTGCGACAGGACGAATGATTAGATTTTGGTGCAGATCCACATCTGGATACTATCATTTTTATAAATTATTTCTGAATTCAGGTTTGTGATCTCTATTTTGTTTAGTCTCAGACCTCATCCAACCTTGTACAGCATGATTGAGTTAAAAGTATTGATGGACCAACGAACTTATTTTGCTTTTCCCCATCAAGTTGTCCAATCACCCTCAACTATTTTGTTCCAAATTTCATGCATTTTCAGATCGTCTACTGTTGTCTGCCAAATTTTGGTCTTCCATCCAGTTCTCTGTTAAAGCAGCAGTTGGCTCATAATATTGTAATCTTCATTTTAAATTAACTTGTAAAAAAATTCTAAAAACATGTTTTCACTTTGTCATTATGGGGTATTTTGCGTAGATCTGTGACAAAAATTTTCAATTTAATCCTTTTTAAATTCAGGCTGTAACACAGCAAAATGTGAAAATGTCAAGGGGTGTGAATACGTTCTGAAGGCACTGTTTGTAGCTTTTTCACGTATAGGGTCCGGAATAAAAAATGGTATTGGTGTCAAAGTCAGTGACCAATAAGAAATTAATAGTAGGATTGAATGAAATAAAAAGAAGAACAGTAAGATCTTACACTGATACCGGAATTAATACAAGTCATCAATTAACAACAACATCAACAAATATGCAATGGTGTTGCTTGCCAAAATGGATGATTTTAAAGAAGTACTGGTTGCTTGGAAGAAATACTTGGGATGGCAAATCCCACCATCAGACCCCGTAACCATAATGACACGGGCAAAGGCACCACCCTTTCAACTTGCCCTCCTCCTACATCAGGAACACTCTCCTCTCACCTTTCTGCCCCAATCTCCAAATCTTGTCTTTTCGCAGGTGCAAAACCGAATTAAGAGACCCTTTTCTGACTCATTCATCTGATTTTTATTTCATTCCATCTAGCCTGGCTCTAATTGGGCGTACTTTATTCTTAGGGGAAAGGGGGAGGTGTCATATGTATTCATTTATATAATTACATTTTTAATATCCCCCTAACCCCTGTAAGTTGACTTTCCGGAAAGTTTCCTTCCACTGTTATTATGATTGAGTTTAATAATTATTAAACATGGACCGATGGCACACTAAATATTTTCAGGTGCGTTCTGCTGGTATGCTTCATTTTTCACCCCCGTCTTTCATGGAATACCCCCAAAAGCTCATTTGCATATTTTCAAGAAATAAACTTGACCAGAAACTGTGCAAGACCAAAATGAGAGAACGTTTTGAGCCCATGATTGTTTTCACATAACTGAACATAGCTCGGAGACTAGTTTGACCCACTCCCAGCACAACGGTGACTAGATTAACCCACTCCCACAACACCAGAGACTAGATTGAACCTTTAAGAAGACCAATTATTGGTGTTGGTCTTTAAGTCAGGTGTCATCTGGGTATCCTCAGTAACAATTAATAATTATTTGTCACAACCCAGCTGCTCATTTCCTACAATCTATTAGTATGGAGTATGAGTACCACAGTGTATTGCTAATCCATTCTGGCCCACATTTCTTGTTGTGATAGAAAACAAGACTATGGGCATCATTGGCATGTCATGGTTTGCTGCTCTCACAATGCATACTCACATACAGGTGTGTGGTCTCACAATGATTTACTACCTCTCATCTGGTTAGTCATATGGTGTGTATGTGTGTTATGCTGTATATGTGTGTATTATAGTGTATGTGTGGTACGTTGTGGTATGGTGTGTGTCTGTGTGGTATGTTGTGGTATGGTGTGTGTTTGTGGTATGGTCTGTGTGTGTCCCTCTCTCTACTTCTTCACCCCTTCCCCTTTTTACAGATCCACACACACTCCTGCAATGACCCACTCCCTGCCCACTTTTGTAAGTCGACGCTGTCTACTACATTTATTCCTTCATCACTCTTTTGTTCATATCTGTGGGGCAGAAGGCCATTGTCGCAGCTAGCCTTGACCATTATAAAAATGGAGTATTTTCACAAAAAAGAGTCGTGGAGCATTTTCACAGCTCAGTCATGCGACCGTGAGGCTCTTTGATCATGAGACCACACAACCTCAGTTGTAGCATAATGTAGAGATGAAACAAGATGGAGGTGTTGGTACTTTATGTAGTGCGAACACTTTCAGAAGGAGACAACACGGTTAAGTTCATTATTTGAAGACAGGCTGTATGACATAGTCTTCCTAAGTCTGTCTTTGGGGTTTGGAATCTTGGAGTACAATGCAACATCCTTAGCTCATCAAAAAGCTTGAGCAATGGTGCCAAAACACCACTGTCACCTCTTTCTGCCAGGTTGCGGATTAACCGCATTGTCGTTCTATGGACAAGGTCACAGGTACCAGAAATGCATTCACCTGCCATTTAGAATCATGCGCTCCAGGCTTCTAACATAGGTCCAGGTCTCCTTTCTCCTTCATCGATAACAATGTTGGTCCTGTCTTCAGTCCGCTCAATATCCCAGGGCATCATCACCTTGTGTCTACTTCTGATCTTTCCCATCCTATCTAATCTCTGCTAGTCTTCTGTACCTCTCTCTGAGTGCATTTCCCCATACTTCTCCATGTTTTAGTTTGTCACCCAGAATTCCTTTGTTTAACTCTTCCATGAGCCTCGACAGCTTTAAACAGAAATGTGAAATGTAATATGGATAATAAATTTGAAACTTAATAAAGCAATCAGTTTAAAGTTCTTCTGTATGCAGCAGGGATCAACGCTTGGAGTCCAGGAACGAATGAGCATGCATGTCAAGCTCAACAATCTGCTGCAACGTCCACGGGGGACAAAGGCAGCCATGTCCCAGGAACAGCTAGCTCCCCACAGGACGTAATCTCATCCGTGGCCCTCATTGCCCTCCCCCTAGCTCTAATCTTTCTTCAATCGACATTAACCCTACAAATCCCGCCAGGCCGCTAAAGGGCGTGTTCAGCCCAAAGTGGGTTACTCCATGGATTATAAACGATGGATTGCGGGTGTTATCCGCGACGTTAAGCACAGTGCCCATTGCGGGTGCGGCCATATAAAACGATCCCACAAGGGCACCTGGTGTGAACGCAGCTGTGAAATGATGGCCGAATGCGATTTGCAGGCTCTCCAAGTTTCTCGTCTCCGATTCTCTGAGTGTTTGTGACATCTCCAGTAATAAACTCAACTCTACTTTTAATATTTTTCTTGTGACAATGCCTTTGGTGTGGCGAGGACGTCGTGGACCGATAGAATGGCCCGATGTCGTCCAGATTTAACACCACTTGACTTTTTCCTTTGGGGACACCTGAAGTTAGCGGTTGATATACAACGAGATCACATACTATTGAAGATCTGAAGAATGAAATCAGAAATGAATGTGCTAAAATCAATGTGTCAATGTTAAGAAACGTTAAAAAAACCCGACAAACAATAAATTGATGGATATGCATGCCAATGGCTCAAAATTTGAGCAATTATTATGAAGAATTTTAAAATAACTATGATCTTCATGAATCTGCACTTTTGAAACACCCTGTGTTGTTTGAGCAATAATTATGAAGAATTTTAAAATAACAATGATCCCTATGATTGTGGGCTTTTGAAACACCCCGTGTTGTTTGAGCAATTATTTTAAATAATTTTAAAATAACAATGATCCCTATGATTGTGGGCTTTTGAAACACCCTGTATTGTTTGAGCAATAATTATAAAGAATTTTAAAATAACAATGATCCCTATGATTGTGGGCTTTTGAAACACCCCGTGTTGTTTGAGCAATTATTTTAAATAATTTTAAAATAACAATGATCCCTATGATTGTGGGCTTTTGAAACACCCTGTATTGTTTGAGCAATAATTATAAAGAATTTTAAAATAACAATGATCCCTATGATTGTGGGCTTTTGAAACACCCTGTGTTGTTTGAGCAATTATTTTAAAGAATTTTAAAATAACAATGATCCCTATGATTGTGGGCTTTTGAAACACCCTGTATTGTTTGAGCAATTATTATAAAGAATTTAAAAATAACAATGATCCCTATGATTGTGGGCTTTTGAAACACCCTGTGTTGTTTGAGCAATTATTTTAAATAATTTTAAAATAACAATGATCCCTATGATTGTGGGCTTTTGAAACACCCTACATTGTTTGATCAATTATTATAAATAATTGTAAAATAACAAAGATCTCCAGACATTGAAAAGCCAATCTGTGAATGTGTACAATCTTTGTATCCGAGTTATGGTTCCCACGTGTATGCCACTACTGGTAATCTGGATTGAAGTGATCGATGATGGTTATTCAAACATCTATCATGTTTTATGTTTGGGTTGTATACTGTGGTATAACATTAATTAGTGGCTATCTATTTATTATGTATGCAATCTGGTGACGTTTTGCCACTTCTTCCATAACATTATTTGGTGATTCTAAAGTCAACATCACTGCATTATTCAACATCACTGCAACACTGCAGGTCACTCCACCTTGGACATGCTGATTTTACTCACCAAACAAAGGATATGGAGGCCCTCAATATCAGACATGAGGTCAGGGCTGTCTGTCGCATTTTTGATACAGTCTGGCATCCTGCCTTACTCTCCAAACTCACTGCCTATGCCATCCAAGGCCAACTCCACACATGGCTCGGCTTTGAAATACTAGATTCCTCTACTCTTGTCGCCAACATGTGGCTCTCAACGGAATCCTTTCATCTCCTCTTTCTGTCAAGGCTGGAGTGCCCCAAGGCAGTGTCCTGAGCCCAGTCCGATTCCTGATCTTCATAAATGATCTCTCTGACACTCCGGAAACTCCTCTTTATGTATTTGCTAATGACTCCACCCTCTGCTGTGATATTCCTCATCCTTCAGAGAGGTAGTCTGCAGGCTCTTCCCTTATTTCAGACCTTGAAAAAAATCACAAGCTGGTCAAACACCTGGAATATGTCTTTCAATCCTGACAGATCTCATACTCTCACTGTCTCTCTTCTAAAGGACCATCTGGCAAACCCTCAGAAACCACATCTCTTAACAAGGCCTTCATCTGCAACTTGATGTAGTACTGCCCTCCCCTGTGGGCTGGCTACCCTGCCTCACATCTTGCTCAGCTTGATGCTGTGGAAACCAAGACCTTTATGATTATTGGAAATTGATAAAGCTGGGTCTATGGCCTTATAACTTCACCATCACAGACAGGTCGGTGGGATTTTGTCTTCTACCACCTCCTTTCTGGTCTTGCACTCTCTGCTCTTTCCCTGCTTTGTCCTCTCCAGGTTTCTGTAGGGCACACACGGTACACACCATCAACCCCTTTTGGTGATACTACCTAAACCCAGGATCACTGCTCACCTCCACTCATTCGTTCCTCTTTTTCCCCACCTGTGAAATCAACTTCAACATCTTCTTCAATCTCATTCTTCCCTCCTGGTTTTCAAGACAGCTGTTCACCACCATCTCAGATCGTCCCCAATCCAAAACCATGATATTTTCCACCTTCGTTAACCCCACCCAAAACCCACCTCCTTCCAATTTTTACACTTTTCCCTCCTTGGAGTTTCCTTATTTATCCATCTTGTTCACCCCATGCATTGTGTTTTGCATCCTGTTTTTGTCTGTTACATCCTGATCAGTTCAGCATACTAGCTCTTCCATGAGTGTTGACTATGTAAACAAAGAAATAACTCTAAAGAAAAACAAACTCTAAAGACTAAAATAACTGAAGATCCAGAAAAACAATAAAGGAATGAAAGTTGAAATAACTGGAGATGCAGAGCCAAGAGCAAGAAAGGGAATGTAACCTGAAAGAGCTGGAGATTCAGGGAGGGTTTCATCAAAGGGAATTAGAATTACAGAGTGTAAAATAAACCTGGTGTTGGGCGAGCGGCTAGGGTGCCGGCTTAGGATCCTAGGATCCTGGGTTCGAATCCCGGTCGATCGCTGAATTTACGCCAGGGGGTTGACTCAGCCTGTCATCCTTCTGAGGTCGGCTAATTGAGTACCAGTTCACTGGTAATTCCCTGTGTGTCGTAAAAAGGCGGCAAAAAGGGTTGGCGTCAGGAAGGGCATCCGGCCGTAAAACTTTGCTTCAAAAAGGGGACCCAAAAACAACAACAACCACGGTCCCCGAAAAAGGCCAACCCCTGCTTTGCGGGGAAAAATGGCCTCTAAAGGTGGTTATAAAGAGGACCACAACCACATCTTCCCAATTCTCTCGGTTGACCAGTCAAACGTCTTTGGAGATTACCAGACATGTGAGACTTGCCGCCCCCCCTCCACCCCCCATTTAACCAGAGAGAAGTAGATCAGTACTTCCTTCATTTTGAAAAAGTTGCACAAACCTTAGGTTGGCCTAAGGAATCTTGGACTATGTTATTGTAAAGTGTTTTGGTAGGCAAAGCTCAAGTTATTTACTCTGCTTTACCTATTGACCTGTGTTCACAGTATGACGATGTAAAAAGGGCCATTTTAAACCATATTAATTGGTCCCAGAGGCCTACAGGCAGAAGTTCAGGCAGTACAGGAAGAAAGACGGTGAAACCCATGTGGAAATTTGCTCGGGGAAAAAGAGACTTTGTTTGATGATGTACTTCCAAGGAAATTGTGAAAGACTAACAGATTAAGGCAGTTGATGTTAGTGGAGGACTTTACGTAGTTGGTGCATTCTGACATTGACACATTTGGACAAACGAAAGGTAGCAACAGCTAATGATTATGCTTTGACTCACAAAATCTATCTCCACAAACCGGATTTTCCAACCAAAAGCAACCTTGGGAGCTTCAGTAAACCTAGTCAAGGAAAGAGACCCTTCTTTAAAGTTAGTTCCTCAAGAAACGTCTAATGCCAAGTTTAATTCTTTCAAGCCTACCGAACAGAATTGAAATTTTCGTGGTGGTCAGCAACTGACCACAGAGTTTTCATCAAGACTTATTTGTACATACTTATTGCAAGAGGGACTGCCACATATCCTTTGGAACTGCCACTAGTAACATGTAACCCTGTGCTATCTGCCGCATCTAATGCTTGCGTCAAGGACGGATGAGAATCAGGAGTGAAGTTTGTGACTAAACCAGATACCCCACCCAGTTGGCTTTGTGCTTTACTGGGTGAGGAAGGTGTGTGTACACCCCGCAGGATTAAAAATCTGTCAATGTGCAGATGAGCTCATTGTAAGCTAACGGCCATTCATATCTGGTACAGAGTAGCCCCTGCCCCCCCCCCCCCCAAGATTATAGCTTACACAGATAGATTGCATGCGAGAGTTCATCAATAGTTTAATGTTATGGAACCTGCCAAGAGAGCCCCCCATGGATGTGCAGTTCCAACTTATGTCTGGGGAAGGACATACTACAGAAAAGATGGCAAATGCAGTTAATGACAGTTTGGGTCTAAATTCTTCTGAGCGACCCCAATTTGATGTGCTGATGGCAACCACTGATGGTCGTCAAAGAAAATTAAACCTAGGTACATAGAATGTAAGAACTGTTTGAATTAGGAAAACTAGAGCAAATTCAGAAAGAAGCTGAAAGGTTGAATATCGACATTGGGTCTTGCTGAAGTGAGCTGTTTGGGTGCCGGTAAAATATGTATTGATGGATGGGAGTTGTATTACTGTGGAGGTAATGAGCATATTCATGGGGTTGGTTTCTTGGTATCCCCTAAAACTGCAAAAGCCATTAGTGCTTTTGAACCAGAAGGAGCAAGGATTATCAAGATTACAGTGATTTTGAAGCCAAAAGCGATCAACGTCATTGAAGTCTACATGCCAACCACCGACAACGCTGATGAGAATCAAGTTATCTCTGTGTATGCTGAGGTACAGGAAGTTGTCAAGAGGTGCTCCGAGAGAGAACGGTTGGTGGAAATGGGCGACTTCAATGCAAAAATTGGTGAGAACACAGATCATGGTGCTCATGGCTTGGGTAATAAGTTAATTGAGTGAGGAAAGCAGCTCTTGGATTGGCTAGAAGACTGCAATTTGCTTGTGTTCAATACCTTTAGTTGAACACTGGTTCAACAGATGCAAGAATCACATCCTCTTCACGTTAGTATGGTGAATTGGTCTGCAGATCAATCCGGGCGTTACGCGACGGTTGAAGATGGCGTGGGAGAGATGTTATAGCCTTGTCCCACGTACCTGACAGATGAAATCACAAACCTCACCTTTTTGTTGAGATGGTAATTCAACTCTTTCCTAAATTGATTCCTTCACACCTCGAGCAACCACTTTTTTCTCTGTGTAAGATGGCTACTTCACAATTATCAAAGCTGTGACCATGCAGGTTCAAGAGCGTATATGCAGGAGGATTCAACGCCTATTCATAAGCTGGACGATGATGTTGGCTCATATGGGCCTTAAGAGTTTGCCTAGTTTCTCCTAATGTATATATCAGTGCATGATGGGTCTCCATATCTGATGCCATAAATTGGCAACTTTTGGTGAGATGGGGAAGCCCATAGCATAACCAAACCATGTTGTTGGCTGAAAAATTGGTCTCTGTATGTGAAGTAGGTGGAGTTCAAGCATAAGGACACCAGATCCACAATCTGATCCGCATGGGGATCTGAGTACGTTCCTTAAAAGTGCTGTCTTCTTCAAGGCATTCACAAAATATAGGCATAGTATCCGTTGTCTGGATGGAGGTGAAAAGAGCACCGACATCAACGGCTTGTGTATCTTAGGAAAACCATAGAAGGCGGTGATACTAGGTTCCATGGGTGGAGTGAGAAGTCGTTTCATGTTATCACTGATTGTACCCAATGAGTGTAAACTATTAACCATGGAGCATACTTTCTTCCTAATACCACCAGTGGGATTGTGACCAAACTTCTTGTATGTTTTTTGTCCTCCAAAAGTCTTACACACTTATCATGACAGTCCTCCTCATTCAAAACGACTACACATCTGCCTTTGTCCGCTGATATGATCACAATATTCTTATCACTGGCAAGGCTACATATGGCCAAGCGTTCTGCCTTTGAGATATTCAGTGTCGGTAGCTTCACGTAACAAAGTGCTGGCATTGTACCGAAGCTCCTCCGCTTGTACCTCATTAAGTTCTGCAAAGTGAAAGGCCGACTTGGTAACAGCTGTGCATTCAGAAATAGGATTCTTGTTAGGAGTAATGGCGTAGCTAAGACCCGTTTTTAGAAAGGTTTTTCACAAACAAATTGTGATCTCCATCTCGATTCAACCCACTTTTAGCACCCAGGTTCTAATACAAAAAGTGTTGGATTTGTCATGCAATCTAGCGAACTTCTCAACATGGCAAATTTTCACTCATGATGGATTAGCTGCGCATGCGCAGTGAACTCCTTCGCTCTTTCTCAAGTACATCGGGGAACTGTTGCGGCAATGTCACGCGACATACGTTAAAATGTATCACGTAGAACCTCCAGATGAAAATTTGTTTGTCGAATTCTTTCACTGTAATTTCCTTCTGGCCTCATGCACAATCATACCAACTCTGTGACCTT
The DNA here is from genome assembly GCF_964187855.1 of Myxine glutinosa. NCBI lineage: Eukaryota > Metazoa > Chordata > Myxini > Myxiniformes > Myxinidae > Myxine > Myxine glutinosa. The sequence goes on along the minus strand of NC_136267.1, from coordinate 111,527,580 downwards.
TTTACGTTGCTTGAAATCCTGAGGCCTTTCGGGATAATTTTGTTGTGGTGACATCTGACATTGAAACGAAGATGGTTGCGGTAATTAGCGATCTTCTGTGCTGTCATTGACTATGCCAAGCCATTCGATAACATCCATTACAAAGCGATGTGGAAAGCCTTATTGGAGTGCCAAAACATCTAGTTTGGTCGATTACATGCTTATCTACAAAGGCAACTGGAGTTGTTTGAGTAGACGATGGATAGACAGAAAAATTTCATTTCGAAAAGGAAGTACGTCAAGGTTGTTCACTGTCCCCTGTGCTCTCCGATGTGGTTGATGAGAGGATGAAGAGAGATGTGAAGTGAGTCTTACCAGAACGTATGGGATGTACAGTTGATGGCTGTGACATTTGGAATCTATGCTATGCCGATGATACTACCTTCTTGGTTAAATCAAGGACGGCGTTGGAACTGATGGCAGTGTAAGTCAGGTTGAAGGGTGAGCTATTTGATTTGTGTATAAATGAAGATAAGTCATGGTTTGGAATGGTGTAAATTGAGAAAACGTGCATATTGCCACGTCAGAACTGACCCCAGAGGACCATTTTACTCATAAATATCTTGGCTCAGTAATTTCCTCAACTGGACCTAGTCCATTGAGATTAGGATTAGACTTGATCTGGCTCGAGGGTAGTTAATGATTTGTCCGATGTTTGGAAGTCTCAACATATTGGATTAGATGTGAAAACAGGCGAGTCAAATCACTTGTTTCGAGTATTGCACTTAATGTCTGTCACAGTTGGACTCTTAGAGCAGAAGATGAAAGGCATAATTAACACTTTTTAATTATGGACTTGGAGGAGAATGCTGAGAGTATCCTGGATGGAGCATAAACAAATGAATGAAATTTCACAAATGAAATGAAACAAATTTCTCTCATCTCCCCTTCCTGTTCAGGCTGGAGTTCGCCAAGGCAGTGTTCTGGGCCCTGTGCTTTTTCTGGTCTTCATCAATGATCTCTACGACTCTCTGGAAAATCCTCTCTATCTCTTTGCTGATGACTCCACTCTCTGCCGCTCCATACCTCATCCCTCAGATCGGCAATCTGCAGCCTCCTCACTCTCTGCAGACGTGGTCAAAATCACAGACTGGTCAAACAAGTGGAACATGTCTTTCAATCCTGACAAATCTCACACTCTCACTATGTCTCTCCGAAAAGACCAACTGGACAACCCTCCCATCTACTTTCTCAACAATCCTCTCCAAGAAGATCTGTCACTCCATCTCTTGGGTCTCACAATCTGCCATGATCTTTCCTGGGAAAAACACATTTCCAAGCTGGCCTCCAAAGCCAGTCGCAGACTGGACATTCTCCATCGTGCAAAGTCCTTCTTTGGCACACCTGAGCTCCCCACCACAAACAAGGCTTTCATCCATAGCTCAATGGAATACTGCTCTCCCCTCTGGGCTGGTGCTCCTGCCTCACACCTCGCTCGGCTTCACGCTGTTGAAACCAAAGCTTTCAGAATCATTGGAATCTCCCGCGATGAAGCTGATTGTGAGGGCCTTTCACTCACTCACCGCAGGCAGGTTGGTGGTCTTTCTGTCTTCTACCGACTCCTCTCTGGCCGAGCCCCCCCGGCCCTGTCTGTGCTCTGTCCGCCAAGTACTCCTACAGGTCGCACAAGATCTGCCTGCAACCCATCTTCTGGTGAAACTGCCAAAATCAAGACTCTCTGCTCACCTTCACTCTTTCATTCTTCTTTTCTCCCGCCTCTGGGACAAACTTCCCCACTCTATTCAATCCTATTCATCCCTCCAGGTCTTTAAAACAGCTGTTCACCACCATCTCTTATCTTCCCCCATCCAAAACCTTGATCTTTTCTACCCCTGTTAATTCACTGCAGATCCACTTTTCTGAAATACTGACTTATTTCCTGGAAGTCCTAGCAGTGTCCATGTGTTTTTTTTTACCGCTCCCACTTCCACCCCCCTTCCCACGCCTCCTCCCCCCCCCCCAAGCCCTCTACCTCCCACAGATCTCCCGATGTCCCTGCTCTCAAATGTTGTACTTGTGTGCTTCCACCTCTCTCCCCATCTTGTCTCCCGCTCCCTTTATTTCGTCTTAGGTGTCCGTTGTTTTTTTTGTTTTTTTTTGGCATTAATGTTAGCTCTTACACAAGCCCCGATCTGTTATACAATTTAAAAAAGGAAAAAAAAAGAGTGCCTATTGGTTAGGGTGGTGGGCTTGGGGTCCTCAGGTCCCGAGTTCGAATCACGTTCAGCTGTTCAATTAATACCAGGTGGGGTTGACTCAGCCTGTCATCCTTCCGAGGTCGGCAAAATGAGTACCAGGGTACTGGGTCCTCTCTCAAGGAGGTTGGTGGCAGGATTTGCACTCTGGCCGCCGTAAAAAAACCACCTCATTCTGTAGCACACACAGTGGTGTGTGTCGGGATGATGCTGAGGAGTCATCCAAGGACGCAGTGACGTGCTGATCCAGCGTACGCTGCTATATATATATATATATATATATATATATATATATATATATATATATATATATATATATATATATATATATATATATACATATATATATATATATAGTCGAGTTGGAGTTCGGGAGAATGATGGTTTCCTGAATGTCATTAAAAGGAGGAAGAAATACTGCCACTGGAAGAGAAGACTTGACAGTGTGGTGTTAGCTTGTGTCGAAGGATCTTTTACGTTGCATGGTTGCGGTAATTAGCGATTTTCTGTGCCAAGCAATGCCAAGCCATTCAATAACATCCATTAAAAGCGATGTGGAAAGCCTTATTGGAATTTGGAGTGCCAAAACATCTAGTTTGGTCGATTAGATGCTTATCTGCACAAGGCAACTGGAGTTGTTTGAGTAGACGATGGACAGACAGAGAAATTTCCACAGGATTGGTCGTCCTGCCATAACCTGGGTGGATAATTTGTTGAAGTTTTGGGCTGTTGGTGGGCTTCCTATTTCAAGAGACTGTGCTTTCTATCACCAACGGATGCTTTTCACGGCTATGGTATGAATAATAATAATAAATGCAAGAGGAGAGGACACCTAATCTCTCAGCGTCATATTTTGGAATGGAGAAAGCGAAGTGATTATCAGCCAAAGGCTACGTCAAATGCACTTGCTAATGTTCAAAACTTCCCTTTGCGGGCAGTGGCTTTTGAAGGGTCACACAGGAAGTATATGAGACCAGATCTTGACGTTATTAATTAGGGATATAAACCTTTCATCACAGAGGGTTTTGTGTCAGCTGTCGGCGACATCACCAATCAGCATCCTGTTAAGATATTTTGAGTCACTGGGGCATCTCAGTCATTGATGTTAGAGGGCATCTTCCCACTGTTTGAGAAGATGGCGAATGGTGCCAGTGTGCTGTTACAAGGTGTTGGTGGCTTTGTTAATGCACCTCTTCAGGTGAATCACCTATGGTTTAATTTGGTGTCAGGACTAGTTACTATAGGCTTACAATCTACTCTTCCCGTAGGATGAGTTTCCTTTATTATCGGGAAATGACTTAGCAAGTGGTAGAGTCTTGGTTAACTCTCGGTGTCTCTCCCTGGCTATTGTCGCCTCTGATTTGAATCTCACGGTCGTTGTAATGATCCTACACCTCTTAACTCCCAGGAGCACATTTGGCTGCGACTTCCCACTCCGCTCCCATCTCTTGTTTGTCTGTGTGCTGTACCGTCCTCCAAGTATTGAAGACTCCATCTACATCTCTCTCTGAGACAACATGGAACAATTATAACCACTCATTCCAACTCTATCTTCCTCATATGTGGCGATTTCAATTGTGGCCATGCAATTTGGTTCGGTGTTGGTACCTTTCTCACCAGTCATGGAACTTCAGCAAAGGACTTATGCGACTCCATGAGACCGACTCAATCTGTGAACTTTCCAACCCGGATTTCTCCCAATGGCAAATCCTCCTTTCTGGACTTGATGACAAACTTCCCTGCAAATGTCTCCTGCTCTTCCTCTGCTCAAAATGGTTAATTTGATCATATGCTTGTGAAAGTCAACATACACACACATTTTTTTGACGTACCTTACTCTTAACAGAGCGTTGGTGCTGCCAAAGTCGTTTCCTGGCAAGGGTTATACTTGGGTGGTGGGCCATTGCCTTCCTTGTGTAGTTTGTCCGTGCTCTATCCTTTAAATGCCGAGCGCCAAGCAAGGAAGCAGAATCTACCATTTTAAAGGCTTTCGTATGATTCGGCCGGTATGTGAACCACCAACCTCCCAGATTCAGAGCGGATGTTCAAACCACTACACCACCCAGTCTGCTGTGTACATGCATGTATACACATACATACACAAGATCACATTGGATTTGAAATATAAAATCACTAATTATTTTAATTTATTTAATGCACGTTAAACCAAACGTAGTGAAGGCTGAACTGCACCCTCGGTCCGTCCGTCATTTCGAGCTGTGCGTGCCCGCAGGGCTCGCACCATGCATCGCCCGATGCAGTCTGACTTGCCTTCATTATGCCAGACATGCAAATCGCGTCGAACACCTGCTTCCCAGACGCTGGGAAAATAATTAATTCCGCGATTTCTAACGCATTGACGGAGGGACAGTGAGACATGGCCATTTTTCTCCCCTCCACGGGACAGGGCCAGCCTGAGAAGCGCTTGAAAACCCCCGGGGTTGCCTTGACGGCAGACGGAGCCATTCTAGCTGTGGAATTCCGTCGCTCTCCCTCTGTCTTCTGTTCCTCCTTCTCCCCTTAAGTAATAATGACTTGGTCGATTTTGATCTTGTCAGACAGGAAAGCAATCGACGGCCTATCATCATGTCCACATTTAACCTGGACTATGGTTTACAAAAGGCAGAATACTGTACGTAGATCAATAACATGAGGGAATTTTATTTTATTGTCGGTAAACAATACCCACAATCACATGTTTCTCGCTTTAATGCATGTTCTGAAAATCAAGATGGCGTCGAGTTCACTAACAAAGAGGGTGGAACAGTTATGAAATCGATGTTCTAGGAATCTAGGATAACATCGAGGTGTTTGAAATTTCAGGTTGATTGGCTACATGGTGTGGAGATGATCGACTCAAGGTTATATCATATTCGTATTCTGGTGTTCTGACCAAAGGCCGGTCCAGTGCTGCCAGAGCAGTTTCTTGGCAAGCGTTATGCCAGGTGGTTTGCCATCATCTTCCCAGCAGTACAAGATAATGTTCTATGGAACAATTCCATCGAACTGCTCCATAGAAATTCCATATAAAATTTATATCGACGTTCTATAGAACCTGTCTACAAAATGCGATCGTGTTTTAAGACCAAATTCTATCAAACTGTTCCATAGAAATTCGATATAAAATTTCTAGGGCAGGAATTTGGAATTTGTTCAAGGTGCCAGCAATAGCTCGCCTACTCATCGCGAAGGACACCGTGGAATCTAAATAACGTCCACCAAGTATCACCTAATGCTGGTGGTAGACAGGATGCCAGTTTAATGCCAATCCAAGGGACGACACACACTGATGAATCACCTTGCCTGTGAAACACCGGGATGATAGTTTATCGCTGGCCTGAGATTAAAACCCAGGATAGACGGCTTAGTGTGTGCATACCTCTAGAGTTTAGGCCATCCTGCCAGCTCGTTATATCATAACAAAGCTAATGTGCAAGCAAAAGTCGAGGTGAAAATTGATTTACCTTTGTATGCCTATACATACAAGTATCCTAGCTACTGCACATCGCATCTCCCATCACACATACAGAGCAGGTCCCATGGAATGCGAACTCCTGACGACTCTATTTGCGCTTCGTGTCCTATTGTTAGCTCATAAAGGCGCGGGCGAGAAATGTCCCCAACACGTGCACATCCCAAGCCAGAAGCGGCGCAAACCTTCTCTGACTTATACCACACAAAAGCGGAACACGATGCTGCAAGAGGGCCTGTGTTCTGTGGATCCTATCATTATCATTCTTGTGCATTGTTACATTATGTGGCCTCAGGCCATGGTTGTTTGTGCTTAAACCAATAAATACTATTATTCAATATTATTCAGGTCATCATGGAAAGAAGGGAGGATGAAAACAACGAAAGGCTCGTAATTTTCCTCCAATTATTTGACCTATTAAAAAGTGCCCGAACAACAATTCTAGGGAGCGTAGCGAAGTGCCAAAAACCTTGAATCCAAGGAGAGACCATTTGCCCAATCACGCCTGTGTCAAATCCATACCCCAGCCATCTAGTGCAGGTTCTGTGCATCCAATACAGGCCTTTTGAAATGACCTATTAATGTTAATGAGACATGTGGTGTGTGTGTGTGTGTGTGTGTGTGTGTGTGTGTGTGTGTGTGTGTGTGTGCATGCGTGTGTGTGTGTGTGTGTGTGTGTGTGTGTGTGTGTGTGTGTGTGTGTTATATCCACTGCCACCACTTGTTTGTATTAACAGGTAATGCTGTGAACTCGTTACCTCTCATCCACAGATATTTCTCATATTTCCTACGTTTTCGTGCGTCTGGTGTACATCCAGAAACATAACAATTACGATTAACAATTTTGAAATTGCCACTCCTTCGTTTAAATGCTGAAAATTATGTTAAAAAGACAATTTAAACTACAGATTTCACACTAGCAACAGCAGGTTAAAAGCGTCTGCACTGATAACTGATCCTACTTCCTCACCACCTGGAAATTCAAACACACCTGCACCCCCTAACTTAAATTTCTGGGGAAACCACTGCTCCAAGCTGCAACTGCCTCCTCTTCCAGCTCTAGTAATGCCGCTCACCATGGTGGGCATTGAACCAGGCTAAACAGCTGAAGTACGTGATGTGGGCGATTTTGAAGGAAAGAGGATTGGCATGGTTGGGGATGGTGAACTAAATGATGGGTTATTCAATGTTGGAATGCTGATCAGCTGATGAAGGACTGTCTTTTGTTTGAAACATTCTGTCTGAGGTATGACAGTGTGAGGTGGAAGTGATAGTGAAAGATATTGACTGAGAGTGTGTAATATATTTATTAAAATATATTTATATAATCTGTATGTATCAAATTCTTCCTACGACGCAAGTCAGGGCCAAATCTTCCCCATTATTCCCTGCTGCCCGGATTAGTCAGGTGCCAATCGTTCCCCATGTACTGTCCCCCTTTCCCTCTTTTCTCTCTCTCTCCCTCTCTCTCCCTCTCTCTCCCTCTCTCTCTCTCTCTGTCGCCACCTGCTGGCCGTTTGTATGCTGGTTGTACTGTCATGGCGTCTGCTTGTGGAGGCCTGTGAGTGCTCTGTGTTGTTGCTCCATCCCCCCCCCCCCCCCCCCGTTTTCCCCCCTCTGTGTCCTTGTGCCTGTTTGTGGAGTCTTCCTGGTGATTCCCATATACGTTGAGACGGGAGAGAGAGCCGGAGAGCACAGGGTGATCGCTGGTAAGGGTTCGCCGTTTTTGGGCGTCGCCCGATCGGTGTTTGCTCCTTCATCTTAAACCTCTATTTCCTTTTTTCCCTTTCGTTTATCTTTCCTTCAGTTTGTTTTGTTGCCTCCCTTTTCCGAAGTTAGGGAAATCGGAGAGGTCTGATTGCTTCCCATTCCCGGAGTTCGGGTAGGGAAGATTGTATTATATATTCACCCTCCCCGAGTTGGGGAGGGGTTGTAAGTGCAGCTGTTCCAGCATGGCAGCTGCACTATCTCGATTTACGGCCTTTCAGAGCCTGACCCGTAAGCACGGGTTCTTTTGTGTACCTCCGGAACGTGAGGTTAGTGTCGAGGACGTTGTCCTCGCAACCGGTCGTGTTGTCGGGATCGACAAGGTTGTTGCCACTTCGCGGATGAACAAGCGGATCGTTATTTTTTTGTCCGACATGGATTGTGTCCCACAAATTGTCGAACAGGGTTTGACAATCGATCCAGATTTATTTGTAATGATTTCCCCACTAGATAGCCCAGCGATAAAAGTCGTGATATCAAATTGCCCCCCATTTGTATCCGACGATGTACTAATTAAAGAATTGTCCCGATACGGTACCATCGTGTCTCGTATCTCCATGATTCCCTTCGGGTCACGAAACAACGATTTGAGGCACGTGGTTTCATTCCGGCGGCAAGTATTTATGATTTAAAAAAATTCCCAGAAGGATTTAAACCTTATAATAAAATTAAAACATCAACAGAACGAATATACAGTGTACGTGTCCACCAACGTTCTAAAATGTTTTGGCTGCGGACAATTTGGGCATGTTAAGCATGACTGCCCCCGAAAAGAGAATTCTCCACAAGTGCAACCTCCCCTCCGAACCGGGAATAAGCAACCCCCCCACCTTCCCACCACCGGTCCAAACCCTCCCACCACTGACCCAAGCCCTCCCACCACCGACCCAAGCCTTCCCACCACCGAACCAAACCTTCCCACCACCGAACCAAGCCTTACCGCCGCCGAACCAAGCCCTCCCACCACCGACCCGAACCTTCCCACCATCGACCCAAGCCTTACCACCACTGATCCCAATCTGTCCACCACCGACCCAAGCCCTCTTACCACCAATCCAAACCCCCCCGCCGTACCCCCCTCCCCTCCCCTTGAAACAGGGGCCCCTCCCTCTACTGAAGGATCTAATTGCAGCCATCTCCTGTTAACTATAGATCTCACCCCCCAGGCGACATCGTCCAATCACAGCTTGTTGCCTGCTATAACTGATCCTACCTCTCCCGCCGTGGTAGCCGATGGGATCCCCCTCCCGATGATCACGTCCTCCCTCCCCCCCCCTCCCCCCAAACCCTTGCAATCTCTTCCCACTAACCAGGACGAGTTTCAATTAGTCTGCCCAAAAGGAAAAAGACATCTGCAAACAACAGATGAAAACGGTCACCTCTTTAAAAAACCTACAACTGAAAACCGACAGCCCCTCCTCTCTGGCCTAGATTTGTCCCTCGTCACAGAAAATCGTTTCTCGGTATTGGAGGACATAGATGTGGATGAATCCTCGCCCTTGTCTACTGACCTAGAAACTGATATGGTTGAACCACAAAAATTAGTGCCCCCCCCCTCCCCTGAAGATGGCTCATTTCTCTCCCTCCCCGTCCCCCCCCCCCCCTCTATGGACTATGCCCCATCCGATAACGTGGAGGGATGTGATGATGGTGAGGAGATAAATGATGAAAACCAGTGTGATACACCATCTGAGCCATCTGATTTCGATGACTCTGTTAGTGAATGTGGTAGCCTTAAGGAAGAAGAAATCCCTCCAATCCCTCCCTCCGAGATAAAAAGGTTTCTTAAGGACACATTCCGAAAAAGGAATGTTGTAATAGAAACCTTTTTTCCGGAGCTACCTGATTTTATACATTCCGCTAAACTGATGGTAAAACGGCCCCACGTTTTTAATTTCAATTCCTCCCAACGTCACCGTTTAAAGAAGTGGTTGCAAAAAGCTAAGAATGAACTGCTATCAAAAAATTGAGTGGTGGTCACTCCTCCTTATAGCTGTAATGAGTTTTTCCATTTGTAGCCTGAATATTAACGGAGGATGTAGCTCTGTCCGTAAAGTTCAAGTAAGGGATTTTTTATTACAGAAGAAAGTTGACATTGCCCTCTTACAAGAGACCCATGCCAACGACTGCTGTGTCGCAGAGTGGTGTAGGCTCTTCCCCGGCCTGTCCTTCTTTAGTAACGGTGACTCCCGCAAAGGCGGTGTCGCAATAATTCTTAGCCCCTCCTTTTCGCCTTCATCGCTTAAATTCGGCGAAATACACAAGGGATCCCTAGCATCCCTAGAATTCCACTACTATGGAAAATTCTATACTATTTTTAATATCTATGCCCCAAGTACGCCTGTAGCTCGGCGAGTTTTTTTTAATGACCTCGGGACACACCTAACGTCCCTCGACAGTCAAAACGCCCTAAAAAACCAAGACAATCATGTTTGTATTGGTGGAGATTTTAACTGCACCCTCCAACCCCAACTCGACAGGAACAGTGCAGAGCCCCATCCTGCCTCCACAATCCCTCTCACCAAATTTTTAAAACAAATGAATTTGACAGATATATGGCGGGTACAGCACCCATCAATCAGGCAATACACATGGTGTCGATGCATTCAGGGTAATATTGTACTTGCTCGCTTGGACAAGTTTTATATTAATCCTCCACTTGAACGCCTCGTTCTGTCATCCAAAATTTGCCCATCAGGATTCTCGGACCACAGCGCAACATTTCTCAAAATTTCTGCCCCCTGCCCGAAACACAAGAGTGCTTTTTGGAAATTTAATAACAACTTACTTGATGATAGTACCTTTAAGGACATTTTTCCGGAAATTTGGAATATTCTGGTTGCCTCCCAAGGGAATTTCTCAAACCTCAGACAATGGTGGGATAATGCCAAAACGCACATCAGACTGTTCTGTCAACAATATCGTGCGTATGGTGTTCAAGAGGAAAGAAAAACCACAACCTTACTTGAAGATGAAATCCTGGAATTACAGGAACAGCTTCAGGGAACCGCAAGTGTGAGCTACCAGGGAATGAGGCAACAAATCCATGGAAAAACGGCCTTACTGAATTCCATATCCGAAAGGCGAGCACAAAATGCTTTATTGCGCCTGAAGATGAGGTACATACACGATCTTGATGCTCCAACCAAATTCTTCTTCAGCCTTAAAAGGGGGGCCTCTTCGTCAATGATTACACGCTTGCTCCATGATGGGGAACTCCTTTATGAAGATGGCAGAATCAGGGAATGTGCCCGGAAACATTTTAAACAACGGTTTATGCGACATGACATTAACCAGGATGCAATATCGGAACTTGTTTCTAACCTTCCAACATTGGCGGAGGATCAGAAGCAGCAGTTGGAGGATCCTCTTAGGTTACCTGAGCTCACCGCTGCCTTGAAGGCCTTGGAACCTGATAAAGCCCCTGGACTGGATGGGCTGACAAGTGAATTTTTCCAGTTTTTTTGGGACGCCATTGGACCTCACCTACTGCGGGTATTGAATGAATGTTTAGAGGATGGACAACTGCCGTGGAGTTGCCGGAGAGCAGTCACCACCTTAATTCCTAAGAAAGCGGACACTCAACTTATAGAGAACTGGCGTCCTATTTCTGTTTTATGTACGGATTATAAAATTTTAGCCAAAGCCTTGTCTAATCGAATGAAACCTTTTATGAATGTACTAATAGGAGAACATCAATCCTTTTGTATTCCTGGACGTACTATTTTTAATAATATCTTTCTTATCCGTGATACCATTCGGTTTTGTAACAATTTTAATATGAATGTTGGTCTGTTTTTTATTGACCAAGGAAAAGCCTTTGACTGTATTGACCACATGTACCTTTTTAGAGTTTTAGAGAATTTTGGGTTTGGACCTATTTTTATCTCGTACGTTAAACTTTTGTATTGTAATATATCCAGTGTTCTTAAAATTAATCAAGTATTGTGTAGCCCCATTGCTGTACAACGGGGAGTACGGCAAGGTTGCCCGCTATCTGGACTTTTATACTCTCTTGCCATCGAACCTCTTCTGCTCCAATTACGTACGCACATTTCTGGCTTCACTGGATCAATTCTTACCACACCGCTAAAAGTCTCTGCCTATGCAGATGATGTCTGTATTTATATAAAAAATAGTACTGACGTCACTGCGGTGGCTCAGGCACTAAAAACATATTGTCAGGCTTGTTCAGGCCAGGTAAACTGAAAGAAGAGTGAAGCCCTTTGGATAGGACCTGGAGATTGCCCGCCAATTGTCCTACCAGGAGGAGTGAACTGGCAGAAAAGTGGCATTAAATACCTCGGTATTTTCCTCGGAGACAACACCTTTGAGCAGCAGAACTGGGTGGGATTACCAGACAAGGTAATGGCAAAACTGGCCCGCTGGAAAGGACTTCTTTTCCAACTTTCGTACCGCGGAAGAACTCTCGTCATTAACAATCTTGTCGCCTCTATGCTATGGCATAAGATGATATGCCTACAACCGCCTGGGAGCCTTCTTATTACACTGCAAAAGAGCATTGTCGACTTTTTCTGGAGCGGGAAACACTGGCTCCAACCCCCCGTGGCATACTTGCCACTCGCTGAAGGTGGCCAAGGTCTTATTGATATCCGCAGCCGGATTATGGTCTTCCGGCTTCATATCGTGCGCCAACTTGTATATGGAGATGAAGCCCTACTCTGGAGGCCTCTGGCTAACTGCATATTACAGCTTACATGCAAGCTGGGTTACGACCGAGAACTTTTCTTAATGAACCCTCATCAAATCGATTCATCCTTGCTGCCCACCTTTTACCAAGGGGTGATGAACGCCTGGCAAGCCCTGTCCTTTTCCCGTGAAATGGCAACATACAACATGGAAATGTTGTTGAACGAGCCCCTATGCTACAACCCCTTCCTGGAAAACAGCTTGAATAATAGGGGACTCGTTCAACGTTTTGTTGATGCCAAGCTGCTGCGAGTGAAAGACCTCATGACAGAGTCTGGGAGCTGCCGGCTGAGTGCTGCCGCTGTGGCACAAAAAACCGGAATAAAATCTGTCAGGATCATCTCTCGGTTCCTTCAAGGGATATCCACAACGTATCGTAATACCTGCGAGGAACTTGGCCCTTCCCCCGAGGAAACAGCGGGTGACTTCCCCAAACTCCTAGTTTTCAGCCCGCCACTTAATCTGTCCCCTGGCCTGAACAGCCCTGATGATACTGCATTATCCCTTCCCGCCTTTCCAAAGAAAACTCTGTACAACGCGTACGTTAAAATTTTATACGCAGAAACATTTTCTGAGCACCCGAGGCTTCGATGGCGGGATGTTTTACCCCCAATACCACCCAATTGCCCCAATTGGCGAAGTTTTTATCTCTTGGCTACTCCAAAGTATGTTGGAGATATTCAATGGAAACTTGTACACTGGATTTTACCTAATAATGTTTTACTGAACCGGTTTTCTACTGCTAACTCTAATCTATGCCCTTTCTGTGCATCCATTGAAACCCTACCGCATATATACCTGGAGTGTGAACGATTGCAACCTCTTTTTACATTCCTTCAGGAACGCTTTGTGAAGCTTGGTTCCCTCTTCAATCACAATGTTTTTATTTATGGTGTTTTAGGACCGTCTTCCCTTAGGAATGTGGTTTTAATGAATTTTTTAATTGGCCAGGCCAAGTTTGCAATTTATAAATCCAGGAAGAAAAAAATGGGAAACGCTTCTGACTCGTCATGTGATGTACTGCTCACCCTTAAGGCTCTTGTAAATGCAAGACTAAAGCTAGAGTACCGGTTTTTTAAAATGAACAAGAATTTAACATGTTTTAAAGAAAAGTGGGTTTTTAATGATGTCATATGCACACTTGATGATGATGATTTGAAAATAACCTTTCCTTGAGACCATTTTATTGTGTTTTGTTTCTTTGTGACTGAACATAACTGATTTTTTGTACTCTTGTAATAAAAGGAAGAAACAGTCAGTCTCTCTGTCTCTCTCTCTCTCTCTCTCTCTCTCTCTCTCTCTCTCTCTCTCTCTCTCTCTCTCTCTCTCTCTCTCTCTCTCTATGTCGTGGCCATGACTTTGTGGAGGCAGGGTGCACCATCCTGGATATGGGGGATCGTTTGGGTCGCCCCTGGGAGTTCAATTGGCTGTCTCCGTGTTATGGGCTTGTTCAAGAGAAACGTCCGGGGCTATGCAACAATAACAACAACTACTTGTCCTAAAAGATTCTTATTTTGCATGTTTCACTTAATTTTACATCCCCATTGATATTCACAGATAGACATGCAGATGTTTGTGAAGTGAAACACGTTGTCTTTTCATTAAATCCGTCAGTGAGGCAATTGGTAGGTACGGCCAGTATGAACTAAAACGTCACACACATTTTCTTCAGTTATTTCTTTTAACAAGGACTGTTTCTCAACTAACGCCGTTTGTCGCTGATTATAATTTTGTTATCCTAAAAGCTCCGGGAGATGCACAATCTCCGACCACAACATTTTTATTGCATCAGAATGTGCTCTTTTAGAAAAACTCCTATATTGTTGACAAAACACTTTAATTTAAGCTTTTACTCTATCCCACCACAGTAATGAGATTACGGAATAGCTGGACTTCCGTTTCAAAAGATTTGTCAAAAAGGCTTTGAAAGTTTAAATGAAATTTCTAGCCAAGTGTTATTCAATTTCCAATAATAATTCCCTGAACATCCTTTAGATAGTTCATAAACTGCTAGAGCGAAGCAATGATCCAAAAAACCTGATGGCACAATATCAGTTTTAGAAACTCCATGTAATAAGTAGAAATTGACATAAATATGATCAGGCCTTACAACTGAAATGCAATTATTAGAACAGCACACCATGTTAAGGACTGTCCATGAGAATGCTGGAGTCGCCAAACATCATGGAAATGGTATTTTGTAATTATGTCTGAAATGTGTCGCAGTACACGGTTGAGGTTGTGGGCCATTCCGGTCTACTGAGGAATTAACTGTGCAATCAAAGCCACCTCTCATAGACAAGTCTGTAAATCTACTGTATTAAGGAAAATCCTGGAATTACCAAAAATAGAGAGACTATTATTATTTTTGCTGAGGTAATAGTGATACACATTAAAAATGTGTATCACATTAAAAATGTGTATTTGGATACACATTAAAAATCATAAACTTGACATTATTAAGGTAATAGTGATAGAAGCAAGATAATCATCAATAATGCTAACAAATTGGAGAGAAGACGGTTCGAAATTTTTTCCCAATATAAATACAATACCTGCCTTACATGATGAGCTATTACTAAGGAGACATTCCTTATCCATAATCATTTTACACTGAGCCTGGACAGGACTTGAAAGCATGAGTCTCTTGTAGCAAGGCTATGTCAAGGCCATTTACTTCTACATTTCCTGACTTGAACCTGATGGAGTGAATTTCCACCACCATTAATATTGTTACGGAATCGGGCGACGGCACTCCCCTTACCGAGGGGGGTTTAATCCCCTCGTCGTTAAGCTGGCCCTCTCCGTTCCTGGACCCACCCCGCTCCTTTGTGGGATAGGATTGGCCAAGGTGATTGGTCAAGGGATTCCCGGACACCTCCGCCAATCCCTCCACAAAGCAGGTGGGTGGCCCCGCTCGAATCCCGGACAAGATGGTATTTTGCCGAGCGGTTTAGCAGTCCGGAATTCGAGCCGTTAGCAAAGACTAACCCGATTGTAAAGCGGTTCTGCTAAAATCGTGCCACAGGTACTCAATCAAGAAATTACGAAAGCGATCGGACGAGAAAGAAACGAAAGTAAGGAGAAACAGGTATTTATTACTATTATTTACACAACCAAAGAAACCAAAGGAGAAGGAAAGAAACGAAAGTAATTTACAGAAGAAGAAGAAGACACAGTGCAATTCTTAACTATACAGGCTTAACTTATTCCCAGGGACAAGACAAAACAAGACAAACTCACTTACACGAATGGGGAATTGCAGGCAGGAATGAATGGAGGGATGAGAAGGTTCAGGTGGGACAACCGGGCTGGAAGGTTTTTGCAGGTCACAGCAAGCAGGACCGCTCCGGGCTGGAAGCGAGGAGCCGGCAGCTCCACGTATTCGGCTTTACACCGGCAGCTCCACGTATTCAGCTTTACACCGGCAGCTTTCTCATGCGTCCTCTGCCTCATGCGTCCTCTGCCTCATACGTTCTCTTTCATCAACGTCCTCTTAGCACGCTCGCTCCCTTCCAGTCCTCGCGAGGGCTTTATGCGCTGGCTTATATAAGAAAGCCCAGCGAACCCTCTGGAACCTCCAGCCACGCCCTGTCAGGCGATCTCACCTTAGCCCTGATTGGCTGGTGTCCTTACCGCAGCTGCCGACCTCCACCACTCCGCCTCCCTTTTCGGGCCTACCTCGTGTTCCTTGACTTGTGAACCAAGTGGAAGGTGCAGCAGCCAAAACGGAGGATGGAAGGAAAACTCTCCGTCGAGGTGGAATTTGGGGGTTTGGTGAAAAGAATGAAAGGGACCTATCTTATTTGATTTGATGCAACGTAGATTCATCTATTGGAAACATAGCCTTACCTGAAACACAGAATAATGAAATAACTACGATTTGTAGTTATTTCTATATAACTACGAAAATAACTACGAAATAATAAATAAATAACTACGGCCTATGATTTGCTACGTGTTGCAATGTGGACTAAATAATTTGCACTTATTTCAATTAACAGCCAATTAAGGGGAAATGTACACAGGGGTTATTTATAAGGAAATTTACTACTAAATTGACAAAGTGAAGGTTCTAAAAACCGCAACAATATTTATCCTTCAAATCTTAAGGCGAGTCATAGAGTCTCAACAATGGATGGAGGTCCTTAATGCCAAACAGAAAATCAGAGCTGTCTCCCTTGACATATCACGTGCCTTCGATACGGTCTGGCACCCCGCTCTGCTCACCAAACTCTCCTCCTATGGTATCCATGGAAATCTCCAAGCATGGCTTGTGGACTTCTGGTCGTAGTCAACGTGTGGCCCTGAATGGCTTTCTCTCATCTCCCCTTCCTGTTCAGGCTGGAGTTCCCCAAGGCAGTGTCCTGGGCCCTGAGCTTTTTCTGGTCTTCATCAATGATCTCTCCGACTCTCTGGAACATCCTCTCTATCTCTTTGCTGATGACTCCACTCTCTGCCACTCCATTCCTCATCCCTCAGATCGGCAGTCTGCAGCCTCCTCACTCTCTGCAGACCTGGACAAAATCACAGACTGGTCAAACAAGTGGACCATGCCTTTCAATCGTGACAAATCTCACACTCTTACTATGTCTCTCCGAAAAGACCGACTGGACAACCCTCCCATCTACTTTCTCAACAATCCTCTCCAAGAAGTTCTGTCGCTCAAGCTTTTGGGTCTCACTATCTGCCATGATCTTTCCTGGGAAAACCACATTTCCAAGCTGGCCTCCAAAGCTAGTCGCCGACTGGGCATCCTCCGTCATGCGAAGTCCTTCCTTGGCACACCTGAGCTCCTCACCACATAGAAGGCTTTCATCTGCAGCTCAATGGAATACTGTTCTCTCCTCTGGGCCGGTGCTCCTACCTCACACCTAGCTCGGCTTCACGCTGTTGAAACCAAAGCTTTCAAAATCTTTGGAATCTCCCGCGATGAAGCTAACTCCGAGGGCCTTTCACTCACTCACCGCAGGCAGATTGGTGGTCTTTCTGTCTTCTACCGACTCCTCTCCGGCCTTGCTCCCCCAGCTCTCTCTGTGCTCTGTCCCCCAAATATTCCTACAGGTCGCACAAGATCTGCCAGCAACCCTCCTATGGTTAAACTGCCAAAATCAAGACTCTCTGCTCACCTTCACTCTTTCATTCCTCTTTTCTCCTGCCTCTGGAACAAACTTCCCCACTCTATTCAATCCTATTCATCCCTCCAGGTCTTTAAAACAGCTGTTCACCAACATCTCCTATCTTCCCCCATCCAAAACCTTGATCTTTTCTCCTCCGCTAATTCACCCCAGATCCACTTTTTTTTAAATTCCAACTTCTATCCCGGAAGTCCTTGTAGTGTCCATGTGTTTTATACTTTCGTGTTCATATACTTGTGTCCATATACTTTCGTGTCCATATACTTTCGTGCCCACTTGTAGTGTCCATATACTTCTCCCACCCCCCTTCCCATGCCTCCTTCCCCCAAGCCCTCTCCCTCCCACAGATCTCTCGATGTCCCTGCTCTCAAATGTTGTGTTTGTGTCCTTTCCCCTCTCTCCCCATCTTGTCTATTGCTCCTCTTATATGTTTTTGTGTGGGTTTGACTTTTTGTGTGATTAATGTTAGCTCTTTCACGGGCCTCGACCTTATATACAAAAAAAATAAAAAAATTATAAATCAATCATTAAGACGATTTTTTTATTTAGCCTTTGCAATCTATTTTCTTTAACCAATGGCAATGTGCCTCATGAAAATAAAATTAATCCGGCTTAAGTATAGTAGCTTGTGCCCATTCAAGAAAGGTCTGAAAAATAACCTGTAAGGTTAATATTTATTTTCCTTGTCATTTTGTGAAAAAAGGTTTTTATTTGAGCAGATACAACAGTGCCTTTGACGACCAACTTTTTGAATGCTTCAGTTTGACCATTTCCTTCATCCATCTTGGACTCATGAGAATCGGTTTTTGTCCCCCGCCCCTCTGACAAGGTCGGAGACGGGACAATAAAATGAGTTCCGTCCAACTTACCGACAGACTGAACGGGCATCTGTCCATGTACTTTTGTGTCCGCGATATTTAAAAAAACGTTGAACATTTAGCTTTGATATTGCATATATCTATTCGTCATGACATTATTTAAACCTGATTAAATCACGGTTATGATTGGCTGAATTATGTTGGCAAGGCAAGCATCTCAGTAACTTGGTTTGTGTAAGCGGTATTTCAAAAACCGTTCAACATTTAGCTTTCATATTAGACAGACTAGCAACGGTACCCGCCCTATGGGCGGGGCTTCAATTGGGAGGCCCAAATGAAAAGCTCAAATATCTGAAATTGAAGGCTTTTTTATTTTAAACGATTCATGTAAACATCCGTTAAATCATATCACACGCAAATCATCAAAATCTAAACAGTATCTTACTATAATTCACCAAATGTCCCACAGTGATCGATGCACTATGATCGTGATGATCGTGATCGTGAATCGTGATCGATAAATCGGGTTCACAATCGCTATGTCGTATGTACTCCCGATATGTGTTTCCTTCAGTTGAAATGGGTTAGAATTCTTTCAAGCAGGGATTCAACCTGTGTCCTTATAAAAGGTCTTTGTCCGAGGTCAACGAGTTTGATCGGTGCAGCTGTGCAGCGATCGGTGCAGCCGTTTGTCCGGCACCCGGGAAAACAACATCATCACAATGAAAACATCATCACAATGAACGTTATGCGAACGCGAATGTTATGCGGGAGTCCAAACCTGAGAATGCTGGAGACCAAAGCTGAAATATTCACCAAATATCCCACAGTGATCGATACACTATGATCGTGATGATCGTGATCGTGAATCGTGATCGATAATAATCGTGTTCACAATCGCTATGTCGTATGTACTCCCGATACGTGTTTCCTTCAGTTGAAATGGGTTAGAATTCTCTCAAGCGGGGATTCAACGCGTGTCCTTATAAAAGGTCTTTGTCCGAGGTCACCGAGTCCGATTGGTGCAGCTGTGCAGCGATTGGTGCAGCCGTTTGTGTGGCACCCGGGAAAACAACATCGTAACAATGAGAACATCGTCACAATGAACGTTATGCGAACGCGAATGTTATGCGGGAGTCCAAACCTGAGAATGCTGGAGACTAAAGCTGAAATTGGGAAAACTAAATACCCTATTTTACTCCTGGAGATCCCAGGATTATCCACCCAAAATATCGTTGAGATAGGTTCAGCAGTTTTTACAGTACCTTCGAACAGACAGACTGACGGACTGACATTTGGTGAATATTACACAGATATATTCCGCATACCACCCAAGAGGTGGGGAACCCAGAGTATCAGCTACTTCTGTTCAATAAGTCATTCAAACCACAGCTTTCCTGCAAGGCAATGCCGTCTTTACTATTAAAACATGGTTCTCTACCAGGTACAACATCAGTGTGCTGTCCAACCATGGAAACAATGCTTGTAGCCACAATATCATCACTTATTTGATCCCCCCCCCCTTCCCTTCCCATGCCTCCTGCCCCCAAGCCCTCTCCCTCCCACACTTCTCCCTGCTCTCAAATGTTGTGGTTGTGTGCTTCCCCTTCTCTCCCCATCTTGTCTTCCGCTCCCTCTTTTTGTATATTTTGTTTGTCTGGTTGATTTGTTTGTGAAATAAATGTTAGCTCTTTCACGAGTCTCGATTCAGTATACAAAAAAAATTAAAAAAAATAAAAAATAAAATATTTGATGTGGCATCATCAACACTTTCAGATTGTGCAATATAGAAAGGGGACCATGGTGCCCAAACAAGGCCAACCCCTGCTCTGCGGGGAAAAATGGCCTCTAAAGGTGGTTGTTTATATGTCTCATGACAAGGGGTCACCTGACATTATTGAATTATTATAGAGCTATATGATGGCACGAAACTATCATCCAATACATGCCCACCTGATGGTGTAAAGACATCTGACTGTGTACAGGTAAGGGGAAAAGGTAAAACATGTTTTAACAGGATCGAATGAGCTTCTTGAATTACAGCAATTTTTTTGTTCCCATTATTTTTAGCAGAAAGAGACGTCTCACCAAATGTTAAATTTGGTAAATCACCAGGGAGTTCATTAATTTCACTGCCTACGGGAATTCCACATGAGAATGTTCTCATGATAGGCATTTTCCAAAACATCAGCAGATGTAACATTTACACTCTGAGCACAATCAGAGATGATTGAAGATTCTTAAGCAGAAGGATCTCTTAGTGATATCCAAGGAATTTCAACACAGGAGGAGACCATTAGGCCAATCAAGCCTGTGCAATTGTGCCAATATCTGAGTGGCTCCCTATCCTCACTACTTCTAGATATCTATCTAACTGCATTTTTAAACCATCTACTGTTTCTGCTGTCACTACGTTTACAGGGAGAATTAATATGCATTCCATGCATTAATTCCATGCATTTACTACTCTGCATGAAAGACTTCTGCATTACTACACTCCTATTTTTAGTCTCACCTGAAGGGGATGCAAGACTATTGCAATACCCCTGTCTCTGTGTGTGTGTCCGCGTCTATATTTTTCACTTTAAAAATGGTTCTCTCTAACCGATTGTCTGATCGATGCAAAACTTTAGAAATAGGAGGGGCACCCTAGGAGAATATTTTGTTGCTAACTCTGACATCATAGATCATGTAGCATGGCAACCATATTGGATTATAGGGAAAAAGTTGGACATTGTTTTCTCCAAAACCGCTCAACGAAAAAGATTTAAACTTATCATATGTCAACAACTCCCCATGGGGTATATAGGGTGATAATTATGATGTATCCCAGCCATAATTGAAGTGGTATTCCAGCCATAATTGATTGAATTGAAATGTTTATCCGAAAAATCTTAAACTTCATATATCTGATCAATGACCTAATATAAGGGAAGAATTAAATTTATGACTTTCATAACCCATGCCAAGGAACTATGTGACATAATAGGGTGCATGAATGATACTGGTGCATATGCCATAATAGTAGCATGTCTAGTTGCAGTAACGATGGTATTTTTGTTCAGGATGAATGTGCGAGGTGAGACCATGCACACTGCGAGTGCCATTGTAGTAGGTTTAAAAAAAAAAATTTGTAGACATATTAATCGAGGCTTGTGTAAAAGCTAACACATTGAACATGAAAACATACAGAGACACATAGAACATGCAATGAAGGGAGCGAGAGGCAAGAGGGGGAGAGAAAGGAAAGCACAAGCACAACAACAGAAGAGAACAGGGGCGTCGGTATATCTGTGGAAGGGGAGGTCTGGGGGAGGAGGAAGAGGTACATGGTATAAAGCAAATGAACACTTCTAAGAATTTCAGGAAAGAAGTTGGGGATTGAAAGAGGTGGATTTGGGGTGTTTTAACAGGGGTAGAAAATATCAAGGTTTTGGATGGGCGAAGATAAGAGATGGTGGTGAACAGCTGTTTTAAAGACCTAGAGGGAGGAGAGGGATTGAAGAGAGTGTGGGAGTTTGTTCCAGAGGCGGGAGAAAAGAGGAATGAAAGAGTGAAGGTGAGCAGAGAGTCTTGATTTTGGCAGTTTCACCAGAAGAGGGTTGCTGTCAGATCTTGTGCATCCTGCAGGAATATTTGGGGGACAGAGCAGGGGGAGCAAGGCTGGAGAGGAGTCGGTAGAAGACAGAGAGAGAGAGAGACAGAGACAGAGACAGAGACAGAGACAGACAGACAGACAGACAGAGAGAGAGAGAGAGAGAGAGAGAGAGAGAGACCCTCAGAATCAGCTTTATCGCAGGAGATTCCAATGATTCTGAATGCTTTGGTTTCAAACGCGTGAAGCCGAGCTAGGTGTGAGGCAGGAGCACCAGCCCAGAGGGTTTACTCTGAGACTGTGGCCCCTGGTCCTGTCAGTGTCCATTATGCTGAAGCTGTAGCGGTTGCCGCTGAACATACACAATCGCCTTACACCTGCCGAGGACGCAACCACGGAGCGATCGCTGTGCCGGGCTCGCCCAGACCGCCCGGAGACGCTCAGTCTCGCCTTTCCCGGGCATGCCCGGACTCGCCTTTCCCGGGCTCGCCCGGCCCGTCCGGCGACACCCAGTCTCGCCGTTCCCGGGCATGTCCAGGCATGCCCGGCCCCTCCGGCGACACCCAGTCTCGCCGTTCCCGGGCATGTCCAGACTCGCCCAGGTCTCCCGGACACGCCCAGTCACGCCTTTTAAGGGCAAACGCTCCGGCATGAGATATTCGAGTGCTTGTATATAATGCTGCCCAATAAACGGGCTTTTCAGTTTACCCGAGTTGATTTGATGCAATAAAGAAACTCGGACGAATTCCAGCTTTTTGTCGCGTCCATTCTTTCGATTCGAGTTGGAGCACAGCTCCTTCAAAGCACTCATTTGCACTTATTTTGTCGATACCCTTCATTATCTTAAACATCTATATCAGATGCCCTCGCAATTGTCTCCTATGTAATGTAAAAAGTCCTGTCTCCTTCAGCTGCTCCTCACAAACCCAGGATCAATCCAGTTATTATATGGTGTACCCTCTCTACGGCAGCTATGTCCTTCCTCAGATGTGGTGAGAAAAACGGAGCATAATATTCTCGATGAAGTCTCACTAAATTCCTGCACAGAGTTAACACTACCTCTTTTGATTTATAATTTAGCCCCCAATGAATACAACCTAAAACCCAATTAGCTTTACCTATGGTTGCTCGTCACTGTGCTGTCTGCCTACCCTCTGAATCCATTACCACCCCCAGAACCTTCTCGTGTTTTGCATGCTTCAAGACTGCCCCTTGCAATATGCAGTCCCTATTTTCATTATTCTTACGAATCCCAATAACCTTACATTTCCTTATGTTAAACTGCATCTGCCAATATTTTGCCCAATCAATTAAAGTATCCACACTTTGCTGAATCTGACAGCCACCTTCTCTGCTATCTACCTTACCTCTAAGCTTAATGTCATCTGCAAATTCAGAAAGCTGACTCTTAATCCCACTGTCTAAATCAATCATGTTCAAATCATTATGCATATGAACTGTCCTAGAACTGATCACTGGGGTGTACCCCACTATTTACATTTACAGTGCCTTCAGAAAGTATTCACACCCCTTGACTTTTTCACATTTTGCTGTGTTACAGCCTGAATTTAAAATGGCTTAAATTAAAATTTTTGTCAACAATCTAAACAAAGTATCCCATAATGCAAAAGTGAAAACATGTTTTTAGATTTTTTTTTACAAATTTATTGAAAATGAAATGCAGAAATATCTAATTTCCATAAGTATTCAACTCCCTGGAGTCAATAATTTGTAGAAGCACCTTTGGCAGCGATTATAGCTTCGAGTCTTCTTGGGCATATCTGTATCAGCTTTGCACATCTGTTTTTTTTTGTTTTTTTTTGTATACAAGATCGAGGCTCATGTAAGAGCTAACATTAATCACAAAAAAAAAATATGGATACATAAAACATATAATGAAGGGAGTGGGAGACAAGATGGGGAGAGAGAGGGAAGCACACAAGTACAACAGTAGAGAACAGGGACATCGGGAGATCTGTGGGAGGGAGAGGGCCTCGGGGGTGGGGGCATGGGAAGGGAGGGGTGGGAGAGGTAAAAACGCATACTCATGACCACTGCTAGGACTTCAAGGAAAGTAGTCGGTATTTCCAAAAAGTGGATCTGGGGTGAATTAACGGGGGTAGAAAAGATCAAGGTTTTGGATGGGGGAAGATAGGAGATGTTGGTGAACAGCTGTTTTAAAGACCTGGAGGGATGAATAGGATTGAATAGAGTGGGGAAGTTTGTTTCAGAGGCGGGAGAAAAGAGGAATGAAAGAGTGAAGGTGAACAGAGAGTCTTGATTTTGGCAGTTTCACCAGAAGAGGGTTGCTGGCAGATCTTGTGCGACCTGAGGAATATTTGGGGGACAGAGCACAGACAGAGCTGGGGGAGCTAGGCCGGAGAGGAGTCGGTAGAGGACAGAAAGACCACCAACCTGCCTGCGGTGAGTACGTGAAAGGAATGTGGATTTTTGTGGATTTGTGGAGATTTTGAAAGATTTTGAAAGACTTGTGGAGCTTCTCCCATTCTTCCTTGCAGATTTGCTCAAGCTCTGTCAAGTTTGATGGGGAGCATCAGTGAACAGCAATCTTCAAGTCTTTCCACAGATTCTCAATGGGATTCATGTCTGGGCTTGGCTGGGACACTCAAGGACTTTAACATTCTTATTCTAAAGCCATTCCAGTGTTGCTTTAGCTGTATTCTTGGGGTCATTGTCTTGTTGGAACGTAAATCATCGCCACAGTCTAAGGTCGTTTGCACTCTAAAGCAGGTTCTCCTTAAGGACTTGGCTGTATTTGGCTCCATTCATTGTTTCCTCTATCCTTACAAGTCTCCCAGTGCCTGCCACAGAAAAGCATCCCAATAATATGATGCTGCCATAATCATGCTTCACAGTAGGAATGGTATTAGAAGGGTGATGAGCTGTGATCCGTTTCCGCCAGGTGTAGCACTTTGTATTCAGGCCAAAGAGTTCGCTTTTCGTCCCATCAGACCACAGAATATTTGCCTCATGCTCTATCTTTCACGAGCATTTTTTAAAGCTCCAGGTGTGCTGTCATGTGCCTTTTCCTCATTAGTGGCTTACGTCTGACCACTTTCCCATAAAGCCAAGATTTGTGAAATGCTGCAGAGGCTGTTGTCCTTCCAGCAGGTTCTCCCATCTCAATCAAGGAACTCTGTAATTCTGTCAGTGGTCATTGAGTTCTTGGTCACCTCCCTGCACATGACCAAGGTCCTTCTTGCCTGGTTGCTCAGTTTGGTCGGATGGCCAGCTCTAGGAAGAAGTCTGGGTAGTTCCATGCTTTTTTTTCCATTCCCTCATGATGGAGCTCACTGTACTCTTGGGAACTTTCAACACTCTAGAAATTGTGTCATACCCTTCCCCAGATCTCTGCCTCCTCACAATTCTATTTCAGAGTTCAACAGACAGTTCCTTGGACTTCATGGTAAAGTTTCTGCTCTGACATGCACTGTCAACTGTGGGACCTTATATAGAAAGGTGTGTTTGTTTCTAAATCATGTCCAAGTAGAACAGCATTCGGTAGAGCGCATACCTCCACCAGGCTGAACATTTTATATTTTGCACCTCAAAATAGGTCAAATCTGGATTCGGACCAAAAGCTAATCGGCTTGTTCTTGTCACTCACTCAACTCATCAACCAAGTTTTGTCATAAGTCATCCACAACTTTTTGAAATATCATGCACCATATAGTTTTTGGCCCTATCATTCAATGGTGAAGAATCGCTTAAAAAAAAAACACAAAAAAACATCCGAATCCGGATGCAGATCTTCACCAAAATCAAATCAATTCGTCCTTGTCACACACACCCAAACTGTCCACCAAGTTTCGGCCAAATCCGTACATAACTTTTTGAGATATCGTGCTATATACCGGATTTGGCCCGACCACTCAGTGGTGAAGAATCACTTTAAACAAATTCTCTGATCTGGATCCGGATTTGAATCTGCACCAAAATGACATCAATGTTTTTTCCTTGTCACACACCCAACCTGACCGTCAAGTTTTTTTTTCTAAATCCATCCACAACATTTTGATATATCCTGTTCACAGACAGACAGATAGACAAACAACCAAACAGACAGAAAGACAGGAGTGAAAACATAACCTTCCACCTTCAGTGGAGGAGGTAATCAATTGAATTGGCCACAGGTAGGCTCCAATCAAGTTGTAGAGTTATGGTGAACACAACAAAATGTGAAAACGTCAAGGGGTGTGAATACTTTCTGAAGGCTCTGTACATCCTACCAGCCAGATATCCTGCCATTCACCATCACCCTTTGCTTCCTATCAGTAAGCTGGTTTCCAATCCACTTAGCCACTCTACAAGCCCTCACATTAGCCAAAAGCCTTCTATGCAGTACCTTATCACAAGTCTTTTTCTTTTCGAATACATAGTCAAGACTCGTGGTAGAGCTGGAACATAGAACAGACCAGGACACAATATAACAACAGGAACAGCTGGAGAAAGGAGAAATTAGATGGAGATGGACAAAGAAGGGATGCAGGTAACGATGAGTGGAAGGGGAGAATGCAATGGGTGGCCAAGATGGATACAAAAGCAAAATGTTGGGATGGGTCGGGGTGGATTAACGGGTGTAGAAAAGATCATGGTTTTGGATGGGGTACGATTTGAGATAGTGGTGAAGAGCAGTCTTGAAGACCTGGAGGGAATAATGGGATTGAAGAGAGTGTGGCAAGGTGGCTCCACAGGTGGTAAAAAAAGAGGAACAAATGAGTGAAGATGAGCAGTGGTTCTGGATTTTGGCAGTTTCACTTGGAGGGGGTTGCTGGTGGACCGCGTGTGTCCTGCATATAACTGGAGGTGGGGAGGGCGTGAGACAAAGTCGGAGAGGGCAGAGGGTGCAAGACCAGAAATGAGGCAGAAGAAGACAGACAGAAGGTCTGTAGAAGGATATGAATGCTGTAATGAACTGGGCAAACAAATGGCAACTCCCTTTCAACTAAGCCAAATGCAAGGTAGTCCATTCTGGAAGAAATAACAAGTTCAACTATTCAATGACTGGTAAAGATGAGCTTCAATAAATCAAAGTTGAGAATAGTGGAAAGTATTTGGGAATGCTGTTCGATACCACTCTGTCCTTCAGTGCCCATGCAGCTGATGTAGAGCGAACACAAAACTTGGTATCATAAAGAGATCCTTCTCAACATTGAATAAAAACGGTCTGCTCAAACTATACAAGACAATTGTTCGCCCAATGATGGAATACTGCAACCCTGTATGCTACCCCATGTTCAAGAAGGACGAAGATGCATTTGAAAAAGTCCAGAGATCCACAACGTTACTACCCCATCTACGTCATATGAAATATCCTGAAACTGAAATTCCTAAAACTCCCCACACTTGCTAACAGAAGGCTGAGAGCAGAACTCCAGATCCTTCAGATAAAAAATGATTTGACCATATTGAGGCCCAGATATTTTTCCAGATGGATGAAGGATCACGAACTAGAGGACATGCTCAGAAAATGAGGAAACAGCAGTGTAGAACCAATACGAGACAAAATGGTTTCTCAATGAGAACCATTAACAGCTGGAACAGACTACCCAGAGAAGCTGTTCAGGCCAATACAGTTAACCTGTTCAAATCAGTCCTGGAAAGACACTGGAAGTGGAAGGACCACCACCTAAAGTATATACCATACCAACGAAAGGCTGATGTACGGAGGGGCAAATAAGCAATGCTTCATGTCTCTACATATATGCAAATCCAAGTAAGTAATAAGTAAGTAAGATGGACTACATGACCTTGCTGATGGTTGGAAGTAAGCTAATTGGTCTGTAGTTAAGGGGATCCGTTTGTGCACCTTTTTATATAATGCTGTGATGTTGGGTAATTTCCATGCAGAGGGAAGATGACCTAGGGTAAATGACAGGGTGAAAAGGACAGAGAGGAAGTGCAAGAACAGCAAAGCAGGTATTTAGGACACATGAGCCTAAACGTGTCCATACCAGCTTATGCCATCTGGTCCAGTATCAGAGTCAGAGTCGAGGATTTCCTGAAACTTCTCCACCTTCTCAATTTTTTTTAACCTTCTAAAGTTGGCTTTTGAGAGCCGAGATAAACCGTACTACATCCATTGCACTTTTCTTTTCTTTTTTGTATACAAGATCGAGTAAGAGCTAACATTAATGACAAAAAAAAAACGGACACATAAGACGAAATAAAGGGAGCGGGAGACAAAATGGGGAGAGAGGGGGAAGCACACAAGTACAACATTTGAGAGCAGGGACATCGCGAGATCTGTGGGAGGGAGAGGGCTTGGGGTAGGAGGAGGCATGGGAAGGGGGGTGGTGGGTGAGAGAGGTAAAAAAAAACAAATGGACTCTGCTAGGACTTCCAGGAAAGAAGTCGGAATTTCAGAAAAGTGGATCTGGGGTGAATTAACGGGGGTAGAAAAGATCAAGGTTTTGGATGGGGGAAGATAAGAGATGGTGGTGAACAGCTGTTTGAAAGACCTGGAGGGATGAGTGGGATTGAAGAGAGTGAGGGAGTTTGTTCCAGAGGTGGGAGAAAAGAGGAATGAAAGAGTGAAGGTGAGCAGAGAGTCTTGATTTTGGCAGTTTCACCAGAAGAGGGTTGCAGGCAGATCTTGAGCGACCTGCAGGAGTATTGGGGGACAGAGCACAGACAGGGCTGGGGGGTGGGGGGGGGGGGGGGGAGGAGGCTAGGCCAGAGAGGAGTCAGTAGAAGACAGAAAGACCACCAACCTGCCTGCAGTGTAGAGACTTCACAAATCCATCCAGTGAAGAAAATACCTCATACAATTAAATTTGTTATACATGACCTCCCATTAGTAAAACCATGCTGACTACCTTTACTTAGCTTGAAATGATATAAATGGATCCTTATCCGTAATGTCTGCAACACCTTCCTTACAAAGCAAGTAAAGCTAACAGGTCTATAATAATAATAATAATAATAATGCATTTATTTTATATAGCGCTTTTCAGGAAGCCCAAAGACGCTTTGACAGAGTGCAAAACATAATGCATAGCAAAACATAAAAACAATTGCAAAAAAGAAGAATCAATAGGGAAATATTCAAAGCACAAAGGAGGGAGAAGGAGAGGAGATAGTCAGGGGTTAGATGCTGTGGGTTAAATGTTGAATGCAGTGTTGAACAGGTGGGTCTTGAGTGATGTTTTGAATGTGGTGAGAGGCCTTGACAATGATAAGTGCAATGATAAGTGGAGAGAGAGCAGGAAGGGAGGCCTTGACAAAGCTGGAGGGGATGGGGTCAAGAGTGCAGGTGGCAGTTTTCATTCCGATGAGGAGTTCAGAGAGGTCAGTAGGGGAGACTGGGGAGAATTGAGACAGGGGATGGCAGGATAAGGGGGGATAAGGTCTATAGATCCCCAATTATTTTCTGGATCCTTTCTTAAATCACAGTGTTACACTTGTTACTCTCCAATCCTCTGGTACTTGTACTGAATGCAATGAGCTGTTAAATGTATCCTCTAACACCTACTTGTATGCTCTGCCACCTCCCTCGGATTCATATCGTTCTAGCCACGGGTTGTCTGGGTGTCCTGTTATGAATGACAATATGTTAAACCCTCTAGCAAGAAACGTAATCTATATATATAAAACACAGTTTGTGTGTGTGTGTGTGTGTGTGTGTGTGTGTGTGTGTGTGTGTGTGTGTGTGTGTGTGTGTGTAATGTTACCGATAGATTCCGAAACGGAGAGGCTCACGTGCTTGATATTTGGCATAAACATGGCCATTGAGCCTGGGACGAACATGGCCGACCTCAAAATATTTGACGATCCATATTTTTTATTCATATTTACCTCAGCGCATTTCAGCGAAGTACCCGCTAATCTCAGCCGGTGTCAGAACAGCTCGCTGATTCGCTCAGAGCGATCACGTGATGTTCCATCCCCGCCGCTAGACTGATTCGCTCAGAGCGATCACGTGATGTGTGACCATTGCCATTCACTCCACATAGGTGGAGATGCAGTTACCGGGCGCCATCTTGGTTGGCATTCGATGCTGGGCGATGGTGATTTCCGTCACACGTTTGCACGTAATTCAGAGCGAAAAGCGATCGTGTTTTGTGTCTATTTTTGTCGATTTTGTGCGATATGAATTAAATGTCTTTGATAGGGACCGGTAATTCCGCCAGGGGCGTTGCGCGCACTACTTACGTCACGCTGTGCATGGCACTCTGTGACCGCCGTTGCGGTGCAATGCTTTGCGGGCAAATCGTTTTTATGCCATGGTATGTCATATTTTGGACTTAACCACTCTTCATGACTGATCATGTCACATCTACACACTCATGGCTACCACCGAGACGGATCCTGGTTTCACGTGAGTAATATTTACCATATTTGCTCGATTTTTGAAACCGATGCATGCAAATATCGTGTCTTTACCACACCTAAAATATTTTTTAGAAAGAATAAGCACATCTCCCCTTTGAAAGTGCCCCCTGAAGTGTGTCCAGGTGGAATTTCTAAGTCGTAGGTCTTAGCAACTCTCAGCAATCTTTTACCGCATGGATTTATCTCGAGTATTTACTAAACTGTGCTAAGTTGAAGTTGCGTACATATTTCAGCAATTTTCAATGTAAATCGGTGTAATGTAACCTCCCCCCTCCCCTCCCCTCCCCCCCCTACCCCTCCTACCCCTTCCCTCTCCCCCTCCCACCCCCTCCCATCCCTCACCCTCCCCCCCTACCCCCCTCCCCCTCCTCACCCTCCACCCCCTCCCCTCCCCATTCCTCCCTCCCCCATCCCCCTCCCCCCTTCCCATCCCTCACCCTCCCCTCTTCTCCCCTCTCCCCCTCCCCCTCGGCCTCTTCTCCCCTCTCCCCCTCCCCCTCTTCTCCCCTCCCCCCCCTCTTCTCCCCTCCCCCCCGTTCCCCTCCCCTCCCCTCCCCTCCCCCTCCCCTCCCCCGCCCGGCAATGCCGGGTACTTCTGCTAGTCATCTATAAGTGAAGCTATAAGTAGAAAGTTTGAAAAATGAAGCTCCATTGCCGAAGTGACTGTATGGACAAGTAATGTCATGAAGCTACTAATGTAGACCCACAGGTGGAGGTGTGGATCCACTGTTTGGAGAGGTTCTGGGCTTAACGGGTCGAAACGTCCAAGAAGAACAGAGCCAGCAGATGATCCTGAAACCTCGAGGAAGAACAGAGCCCAGCAGATGATCCTGGCAGTCAGAAAAATCTATCAATCACTTACAGGTAATACAGGAAATAAAGTTCTTACTTTACCTATAAACAACTATTTCGAAGTTTGCCATTAAGACAGTTTAATATGGGGTGTTTTACAATTTCTATAATTCACAACATCCAACAAATGTGAATATTATGCTTTGGAAACAGCTATATTATATGGTTAGAATTGCGAGGAACAGATTATGGTGTTGGTGTTGGTCCACATGTGGGTTTCAGGAGTTGGAACGGAGACTACCAGGTCTCAAGGTATCTACCTTCATGCGCACGCATATATGTGTATATGTGTGTAAGTTCCTGGTGTTGACTACTATCTCCACACGTGGGTGGGTTTCAGGAGGTGGAACGGAGCCCTCCCAGGTCTGGAAGTATCCACCTTCATGTGCATGTGTATATGGGTGTATATGTGTGTGCATATGGGTGTATATGTGTGTGCATATGGGTGTATAGGTGTGTGCATATGGGTGTATATGTGTGTGCATATGGGTGTATACGTGTGTGCGTGGAAGTTGCTGGCTGCTATCTCCACACCTGGCTGGGTTTCAGGAGGTGGAGTGGAGACCTACTACTACGACTACCAGTACTAGGTCTCAAAGTATCCACCTCATGCGTGTGTGTTTTGAAGTGCACAAAGACTGAACACAGCAATCCAGTACACTGTTATGGTGTTCAGGAAAACACACGGACGCCTGTACGTGCGTGGCGACGCGACTGCCGTTGAGCGACCATTATTCATCCGTCGCCTGGATTGATTATGCCGTCCAGCCCGAAATCATGGCCCGTCGCCACTGTAATTAAACATCGGCTCGAGTCCCCGCCTCCGCGGCTAAGCGCCGTCCAATCACCATTGTACTCTCTCAGCGCTGACCCAATGGGCGGTTCCCTCCCGTTTTAACCCGTTCGTGGCATGCTGAACTGTTCGCCATGTTAATGAATCAATTCTACATTCGCCATTCCCTCATTTGTTCGCACTGCAAATTTCATGCAAAATCCTTTTGGTTACACCTGCACGTGCCATCGATTCATTCGCGCCAAATATGGATTTTGTCATCGTCATCCGTTCTTCCCATATTCCACAAAAAATAAGATATGAAAACCGTTTTCATGCCGTTAGCGAGCATTTACCAGTTAATGTATTAAATTTGAACGTTACCTTTCCTTGTTCATTTAGTCGTCTGAAGACCTTCCCTAAACGTCTTCGGTGTCTTCACTTCACAAGCGAGCCGTGACGTGGGTTGTGCTCAGAAGCCCTCGATAAGTTTGTCGTCATCGCCGTGAGGTGTACGTCATCGTGTTACCTTTTTACCCTGGAATCAAATACCAAACGCTCATCCGATTATCTGCTGTTTTTTTTATGGACCGAAAATACATCGCCTTCATTTTCAAGGATCGGTTCAGGCCCATGACAAGGACTAAAGCTCAGGCTTTAAATAAGAATGTTTCGGTCTCATGAAGAATATCGTTGTTCCATCATTTAATTTATGGTTCTTTTTGTAACTGGCACACCATTCGTGCACCCCGTGGTGATGTTCAAAGGCGCGGAGCCCGAGGCGCACACAGGCCCGCACGACCTCCCTCCTACTGCCCCCGCTTCCCTGCACTCAGCATGACGTCATATCCATGACAAGCTGTTGAACCGGTCTGCGCCACGTGGTGATGGCAAACGGCGAGACGAGGGCTGGAGCCGGGATGCACCGTGGGTGGGCGTGGGAGGCGGGGGACCCGGACAAGAGCGCTTTGTCGACTCGGACCATCAAACAAAAGCGCTCAACGTCGCCATAAAAAACGTCTCGCATCAAGATGCAGGTTCAAGTTACATTTTCAGACATTACCAAGACCGCGGTCTATCAATTGGGTCAAGCTCATTTAAAGAGAGCAAGCACGTCTAACGATGGAAATAGATAGTGGCTCAATGAGTGGAATACCGGAATACAAATACCGGAACCGGAAGTAATGTTAAAAAAATCATCTTGGACTGCAACACTATGGGAACAAGTGAAAACAACAGTCTTGCAGCGGAATAGTAACAAGCGATAGATAGTGTTAACACGACTACTTGCATCAACCGGCGGCAGTTGGTGAGGCTTAACAAGGCCTTGTAAATCGTCCTGATGGACACGTGAACCGACATGGTCCGCTTAACGGATCTGCATTGAAACCCAAACATTGGAGATTTGCAAAAGTGCACAAATGGCTCCAAGTTTTGCATCCAAAGCTACAAAGGTCGCATGGTTGAATCGCTTTGTGACCGACAATGTTTCTCCCACCATTCTTGTCTGTTAAATCGCCCTAACAGGTGGAGGTCTGATAATTCGTCTGGTCCACAACTGTGGCCTATTCTATTAGCAAGCTATGGGGTGTGGGGTGCTGGAAGGAAAGGGGAGGGGTGCTGGAAAAGAGGGGGAGGACAGAGGAGCTGAAGTTAGTTATCTCGAGGCAGCATCTGCCGACTGCCCGAGGGCTGTTTGGCCGCTTAATAAGGGGTCGTGCGGTGTCACGTGCCGGCGGACACCGTGCCGGGTCGCGTGCCATTTCATTCCCACGGGGAGCACGTGATAACCACGTCAGATTGAGCACACATGTAATGCAGGTCAGGATCGCAAAACCAGCCGGAGGTGTCGTGAACCACCAAAGTTCGCCAACCACTATGTGCAAAAAAGGGTTGCATGGCTGAAAGCAAGTCTGTCTGGATCAAAAAAGGAAGTACTTCAAGAGTAAGAACCCTTCCACCTGGAGGGAAGGAGCTATACAGACCAGGAGACCCAGGTAACCAGTGTCAGCATCGCCCATCAATTAAGTGTGCACAAGTCCTGCATGAAGTCCATGTCGATTCCTTCCCGAGGTAATTCTGAAATTGCAATGAAAATGATCATTTCTCGCTTCACCGTGGAGAGAATTTTTGCAATCTATCACACCCACATCGCAAATGTCACAATATGTGAAATTATTTTAGTAAAAAACTTCTTATTGGGTATCAAAACCAACTTTGTGAGCAAAGTGTATCCTGATCACAAGTGTTCGTAGGCCATGCGCTACTATAGCTGCTGGTGTACTTCTCCCCCTACAAACCTCTGACACTATATTTTTCTGATGCCCTAGAGTATCCGGAACATGAAATCAAATGTTAACATTACATAAGTTGGGATGAACTTGTCATTTTGACTCAATATTTAGAGGTACTCTCAAAACGTGACCGTGGTCGATATTCGTCACACTCCATTTCCATGTTTCATACTTTGGTGCTTTATAGGGTCATTATAGCAGTAATACAGACAAATATAGTAATATACATACATGTAGTTGGTGGTTCTGGGGTCCTCAGTAACCACGACACATACCAAAGATGGGAGAGAACAACATACACTCATCAATCCCAATATGTCAATACCACACTGAACATGGCTGACATGCTGACAGACAACCTCAGTGGAACAATGCATCGTGATGTATGGCCTGCAGAAATCCTGAAGAGCGAGAAGTATGTAACAAAAGTACAAGAAAAGTTGAAAGTTTCATTAATCCATTCATGGTGACAACCAGGTCAAGCTTCTCAGTCTTTCATCTGGAGTTGCAGCCACCGAAGTTATCGCAACTGATGCACTGATGGCCGAAACAGCAGGAAGAGAGGCAAAGGAAGCTTTCATTAGAGACAGACCGGAGAAGAGTGCCAACGTCTTTGAGCCAGTAAAGCGGATGAACCTGAGAACTCTTGGTGACATGAACAAGAAGACGGAAGTAACAACAACAAAGAACAAAGTGAACAGGGCAATATTGCCTTCCAATTATTTGTGAAGTCCCAAAGCCAAGGCTTGCAGTTGGACATGAACTGATGACCTACCTGCTGACCCCTGTTCCATAAACAATGGTGAGAAAAAGTTTGTGATCCCATTGGAATTTTCGGTATTTCTGCATAAATTTGATCTAAAATGTGATCAGATCTTCATCTAAGTCCCAATCTATATTATAAAACAGGAGTGTCTATCTGTCCGCCCCCAAACTACTCCCTCAGTTTTGGGGCTAGCTCCTGCCAAAACCGTCTGTGGAACGTTTTGGGGGTCCCAGCAGATGTTGTAAGGTAGTTAGGAGGTTTCATAAATTCCTCAATAAAATGATGATTTTGAAATTGACTCGATTCCAAGCTGCTCCAAATCCAGAAGGGAACACATGGCGAGAATGAGCTGGTTTGATAATATCTCAATACAATCGTCATTTAATGCAGTATTTTGTTATAGTATCAATTTATGATTGCAGTTATGCTGTTTGGAATTAAGCGAATACAATTATGATTTTGAATTTCCAACTGTACGGAACTGCTCCATATCCGCATGTAACGTCAGCACTGATTTAAATATTTGTTTATGTCACGAGTGTTCGTGAAAGTTTCTTTTTTATATTAATGCTTTTTAATTTGTGATTGGAATTATGCTGGTGGGAATGAAGATATCGAGTTCAAATTAATGAGGAAATGACGTGAGGGTTTCTACTTTTCAACCGTGACATTCGTCGATCGCCATATGCAGATTCACCATTGACCTGGTCTAGAACCATTCAAACGGGTACGTTTTTCGTGCAGGTCCTTCACAAATCTGCTGTTCATGCTTGATGTTCGACTTCAGGTGGCACAAGAATGTGGAATTTATTAGTTCATGGTTTCCCATTCGCCGTTTTTTTTTAACCTAAGTCTTTCACGAACCTGCTGTCCATGTCTGACGTGCGACTGAAGGTGGCGCAGGATTGTGGAATTATTTAGTTCCATGGTTTAGCATTCACAGTCCCGCATTTTTGTTTGCTTTCGGCTCCTCACTCGTGCGTAGCACATAGTCTAGTAGGAAGACTAGGTCCCCCTGCACCCCCCGGAGATATACTTCTAATCAGTGTTTCTAGATTGGAAAAAATGTGTAGAAAATGACTAGCTATGGCCCCAAGCTGAAAAAATGTCCCACATACCATTTTTATGCAAATTACTGCTGCAAATTTTATGCAAAATTATGCAAATTTTATGCAAATTTTTGATGAGGAGTAGAGTTGAGGGGTCTTTGAGGGCTTCATCGAGGTGCTCTCGGTTGCAAGACTGGGTCATTCTGAGAAGCACAGCAGGGTCAGAGATCATGATGTTCTCCTCCTCAGTGAATCTCTCCATCAACAGCCTCTCCATTGCCTCACACACTGTTTTGAGGCAAAAGAGGGACTTTGCGTAGGCCTTTCCACTGAGAACACCTTTGAGAGATCCACTTGTTACTAGTTGTGCCTCAAAGAGAATCTCTGCATATCCAGAACCACGCATCTTGTGTCCAGTGAGCATCCCGATGTAGTTCATGGATGTGTGGAAGGGTCCAATCGTTACTACATGACTAGCAAATTCATTTGGCCAGCGCCAGATGATGGGAAGGGCTTTCATGCAGACACCCAGATCAAATGTATTCAGGACCCATCTCTGACCCACCTCAGCAGTTGCTGCCTCGGAACGCTTCAGTAGCTCACGAACAACTGCGTTGTCTGTGATCGGTTGGTGGATAGGCGTGCAGTAGTCGACTGTTGATTTGCTGGGTGGGGGAGAACCAGTTGCAGAGATGAAACCCCCTAGCCCAGGCACAGGCTGCAGGCCACAGCTTCCGATGTATCTGATGAAGAGCCAGATGTAGTACAACCGATCACAGACAACGCAGTTGTTCGTGAGCTACTGAAGCGTTCCGAGGCAGCAACTGCTGAGGTGGGTCAGAGATGGGTCCTGAATACATTTGATCTGGGTGTCTGCATGAAAGCCCTTCCCATCATCTGGCGCTGGCCAAATGAATTTGCTAGTCATGTAGTAACGATTGGACCCTTCCACACATCCATGAACTACATCGGGATGCTCACTGGACACAAGATGCGTGGTTCTGGATATGCAGAGATTCTCTTTGAGGCACAACTAGTAACAAGTGGATCTCTCAAAGGTGTTCTCAGTGGAAAGGCCTACGCAAAGTCCCTCTTTTGCCTCAAAACAGTGTGTGAGGCAATGGAGAGGCTGTTGATGGAGAGATTCACTGAGGAGGAGAACATCATGATCTCTGACCCTGCTGTGCTTCTCAGAATGACCCAGTCTTGCAACCGAGAGCACCTCGATGAAGCCCTCAAAGACCCCTCAACTCTACTCCTCATCAAAAATTTGCATAAAATTTGCATAATTTTGCATAAAATTTGCAGCAGTAATTTGCATAAAAATGGTATGTGGGACATTTTTTCAGCTTGGGGCCATAGCTAGTCATTTTCTACACATTTTTTCCAATCTAGAAACACTGATTAGAAGTATATCTCCGGGGGGTGCAGGGGGACCTAGTCTTCCTACTAGACTAACAGGTATATCACTCGTAATAGATAAAGGGATCCCAATTAAAGAAATAACACACAAAAAAAAATCTACTTTTTCATTTATTTGTTGAGCAAAATGATCCAACATTCAATTTCTTTGTCAGAAAAAGTATTTGAACCTTTACATTCAGTAACTGGTGATATGCCCTTGAGCAGCAACAACTTCAAACAAACGTTTCCACAACTATTGGAGATGCCTCTTCGTGGTGGTTGTACCCCCTCCCTCCCCAAACGTAATTTGGGGGCCAAATCTTCCCCATTCTTCCCTGCTGCCCAGATTTGTCATGACACCACTATCACGGTCAAAGTGGCGATCGTCCCTATGGACTGGCCCTTTCCCTCTTGTCTGTCTCTCTCTTTCTTTCTTTCTTTCTTTTTCTCTCTCTCTTTCTTACTCTGTTGTGGCCCCAAATTCGTGAAGGCACACCATCCTAGATGTGGGGGATCTCTGGGTTGCTCCTAAGAGATAAATTGGCTGTCTCCGTGCCACAGGCTTCATCAAGAGAACTGTCCGGGACTATTCAAAAATAACAACCAAACGTTTCCTGTAACTCTTGATCAGTCCTGTACATCTGCTATGAGGAATTTTGGGCCATTAGTCCTTACAGAACTGCTTTAACTCAGATATTTTTGGGTTTTCTTGCCTGAACTGCTCACTTCAAGTTCTACCACAACATTGCAATTGGGTTAAGGTCTGGACTTTGACTTGGCCATTCCAAAATGCAAAATCTCTTCTGCTTCAGCCATTGTGTTGTAGATTTACCTGTGTTTAGGATTGTTGTCTTGCTGCCACTTTCCATTAAGATTCAGCTCATGGACGGTTGCCCTGACATACATTTTTCTGTATACCTTGCTGGTACAATCTAGAATTCATGGTTCTGTCAATGATGGCAAGCCGTCTGGTTCCTGAAGCAGAAAAGCAGCTCCAAACCATGATACTCGCACCACCATGCTTCATGGTTGGGCTGAGGTTCTTATGTTGGAAGGCAGTGTTTCGTTTTTGTCAAACATAACGTTTCTCATTTAAGCCCAAAAGTTCCACTTTCGACTCATCTGTCCACAGAACTTCATTCCAATAGCCTTGTGGATCATCCAGGTGGTCTTTGGTAAACTTGAGCTGGGTGGCAATGTTCTTCTATGAGAGCAGTGGTTTCCATCTTGCCATCCTCCCATGCACACCATTCTTGTTCAGTGTTTTCCTGATGGTGAACTCATGAACACTCACATTAGCCAATGCGAGAGAGGCCTGCAGATCCTTAGACATTACCCTGGGGGTCTTTGTGACCTCCTGGATTATTGTACACCTTGCTCTTGGAATGATTTTCGTTGGACGACCACTCCTGGAAAGAGTAACAATGGTGTTGAATTTTCTTCATTTGTACACTGTGGATTGATGAGCCGAACATCTTTAGAAACGGTTTTGTAACCCTTTCCAGACCAATGAGCATCGACAACTCTTTTTCTAAGGTCCTCAGAAATCTCTTTTGATCAGAGCATGACAAACTTTCACAAACCTGTGTGGTGAAGATCAGACTCTGATGGTGACCAAGTTTATGTTTTTCATATAGGACAGGGTCACCCAAACTCACTCCTTATTGCCATTCCATTCATTGAAACACTTGACTGTAATTACCGCTTCAATTGAGCGGATTAACCTCGAGGTTCGCATACTTTTTCCGACAAATAAATTGAATTTTGCATCATTTTGCTCCATAAATAAATGAAAAAGTAGATTTTTTGTGTGCTATTTGTTTAATCGGGTTTTCTTTATCTATTATTAGGACTTAGATGAAGATCTGATAACATTTTCGATCAAATTTTTGCAGAAACACAGAACATTTTAAATGGTTCACAAACTGTTTCTCACCATTGTAGCATCGAGACAGCTGATGTATTTCTTGCAAAGACAGACAAATCAAAATGTTTCCAGTATCTGACCCTTGTGGCCCATGATGGAAATGCTTACTTCCACTACATGAAGGAGATACCAGCTAATTACCTCCACCACCAAAGGTGGATGGAAGTTATGTTTTCACCCCTGTCTGTCTGTGTTTGTCCGTTTGTGAACAAAATATCTCAAAAAGTTGTGGACGGATTCGGACGAAATTTGGCGAAGGGGTAGCGTATGTGACACCGACGAAATTATTAGATTTTGGTGAAGATCCGAATCTGGATCTTCACCAAAATCTAATCACTGATCTGCTCTCCTAGAACGAGTTGTGTTTTACCTGACAAAGAGAAAAAAACAAAACAAAAAAAACAAACAAAAAAAACAACCGAACCAACAACAACCGTAGGCAACTAATCCATTTCGTCAACCATTACATCAACTAATCATCCATCAACATGTCCATTTCGGCGATCGACACAGTTTACGGGATCATTTTCTCACACGCCGACTCTATATATACATATATATATATATACGCATATATACAAGCAGAGTGCCCACGAGTTTGCGTATCACTTTCTGATTAAAAGTATAGTCTGTGTTTTGCAAGAAGACTACAGATGTTTGTGTGGTGTGTGCTTAAAAGGCTTTAGATGATGAAAAGGTCTAAAGGGTACATCCCAATAACTGTTAATGCCTAAGGGGTCGAAAAGATCTGATCGCTCAATCATGTAAAAAGGGTCTAAAAAGATCCAAGTGGTGTAAAGCTCTAAATGGTCAAGGGTCCAAGCTGTCTAATCTGTCTGAAGGGTGTAAGGGATCCAAATGGTGTTAAGGTCTGAGGGGTCTGAAGGGACTTGAGCAGTGTAAAGGTCTAAAACATCTAAAGGGTCAAGGGATCTAAAGGTGTAGTGTTGAAGGGGTCTTAAAGGTAAAAGGGGACTTAAGGGCCTTGGGGGTCCTAAGTGCCTTAAAGGGTCTTTGGGGTCTGAAGCATGTTTGAGGTCTTAAAGTGTCTTGAGGTTCTTGGGGGTATTTGGGGATCAAAAGGGTCTTTTGGGATTTAGGGGTCTTAAATGTCTTAATGATATTTAGGGTTTTGGGGGTCTTTGAGGTCTTCAAAAGCCTTTAGGGTTCTAGTGGATCTTCATAGGTCTAAGGCGTCTCATCAGTCGAATGCGTCGAAAGTTTTAAAAGGTAAATTCCAATAGTACATAATTAATAGACGTATGTGTAGTGGATGCAACTGACATTCAAACAGTACGTAATTAATAGACACATGGCTTCACAGACCGTGTTTTCTTTTATACAGGATGGGCCATTTATCTATTCCCGGTTTTGAACCCCTGCAATTCTGTTGCTAAGAAACGAAACGAAATCAAACAAAATATTTACAGAATATAGGTACATATTTCAAGTTTTTGTGGTAAAAATTGTATTGAATTCAGAATTGTACAAAATTAGTTATGAATTTCGACGTGATTTCCATCATTTTCAAGCAAGTGGGTGCATCCTTTTGCAATACTCCAAGACCATTTTCCGTCGCATTCCGACCATAATTTGTCCAAAAGCTGTTTCAGTCCGCTCTTTCAGATCTCAAATGTTCGCTGGTTGAGTTGCGTAAACTTAAGAAAGTAAAATATACTTTGCAGTAAAATATATAAGAGTGAGTAATTGTACTCATTCATTTTAAATTCCATTATCATTTTGATGATAAATGTATTTCTAAAATAATCAGGCTTTAAACTAGTCTACCATATAAAACACAATGTCAGTTTGTGTGTTTGTACAGATGTCTGTCCCCCTTCATAAGGGTCGATTTTAAAGGCCAATCTTTTAACACGAATGTGTGTTCACTACGGTCTATTTTGAGGATGAAACAAACTCGAAAAACATTCTCCATAAAAGAGTAATTAGGTCTCTTCTATTGGAATTGTAGATGGTGGCTTGCAAACTAAGTATTAACGGCGGTGTACAGAAGCGTTTAAATTTTTAAAAAATAAATACAAGGCACAGAGAGGTGAAATTTGCTGCACGTGATGTGCAATGTGCGCAGAGTAAAACGAGTGTTCA
The DNA here is from genome assembly GCF_964187855.1 of Myxine glutinosa. NCBI lineage: Eukaryota > Metazoa > Chordata > Myxini > Myxiniformes > Myxinidae > Myxine > Myxine glutinosa. Next base: position 111,486,321 of record NC_136267.1, on the reverse strand, counting down.
TTTGCGTTCGTATGATGTCTAATAAATAAAAAAAGTTTATCGAGATCGACCTGATGATTATGAAATAAAAAAGACATAAGCACACCTAGCACTAGGCCCAGGCTTCCGACTTTGGCATGCTAACAAGGCTACACCATCAAATAAACTGTTCCAACCTGCCAAACTTAATGGGCTTTTTACTAGTAGATATATAAAATGTGATCCATTCATGGCTGGTACACCCTGCCTGGGTGCCCAATGGTCTGCAGAGGGGAGCCTGGAATGATATAGTCAGGGGAAAGTATGCAGAGGAATGGGGTGACTATGATCTCCATCAGCTGAAGTTTTGCTGCAGTATGTCCTACTGCCATAAGTTATGTGTGGGTAATTACACCCCTTAGTATGTATGTCTCGGAGGGTCTTGGCGTTGCGGGTCACCGATGCTGGTATACATCGGACTGTCGATGGCGGTGGTTCCTATGCAGCCTGTGTCTGCTTGGCTGCATCACTTAACTGGGGGTGCGTGGCTGTGCCGCTGATGCAATGCCCCCCATTATCAGTCAGCTGGTACTCATTTTGCCGACCTCGAAAGCATGACAGGCTGAGTCAACCTCCCTGGTGTTAATTGAATGGAAAGGCAGGAGCTCATACTCAGGACTCTAAGGTCTCAAGTCAGCCACCTTAACCGTTAAGCCAACACCAGGCTTGGACCAATTGACTGTTTGGTAGAGAAATGGTGGATCAGTCGCGTTGCCTCGGCAGTTTCAGGTGGTGTTGATGAAAAGGGCTCGATGAATAAATGCACACATATTTGGTGCCCTCCCTCTGCATAAACTTCTCGTCTGCACCCAGATGGTGTGAATTCCGAGTCCGCATTAGGAGGTGGGAATGGGATACATGACATATTGTGCTCGAGTCGACCAAAAATCACCACCCGCGCCCCTATAAAAGGGCCCATTGTTAGGGTAGGAGCAGCAAAAACTTTTCCACGGTTTTTCCCCCTTCTCCTCCAGGACTCCCTCGCTCCTCTTTCCGCGGATTTGCTGTAATTCACGCGAGGGTGTGAGCCGTAATTTAAACGATTACCTTTGCCTCAATAGCTCCGGTCTAAACCTCTCCAAAGAGGGCAGGGAAATGAATTGCGCACCTGCGTTTCCCCGCGACTTCATGAGGAGCAACCCCGTCGCTTGTGTGATGCCAACGACACTTAACACCGACAGGATACCCATGCAACAGGTGTCGCCGACGTTCACTTTGTGGAAATCACTATGGTCGACCTGTAAAGAGAAACCACATGGTCGTCGAAGGAGGACTGGGAGTGAGGTTCAATTTTACACCTTCTGCACCTCGATTTGTCTCGATAACAAAAATATTCATAAATAAAATTAATTAATTAATTAATTAACCAAATTAATAAATTATCTACAAAAGGTAAACTTTCAGCGAGAGTGTGGTTTCGGTGTGCGATTGACGTATGTATGCAACATGTGGTTACCTCGTTTCCGTGTGTGGAAAGTTAAGTTTGTCGCTCTAATACTTATTCATTCGTGTTCAGAATGTTGCACAGGAACGAATATTAATCACTCGCAGGTGCACTTTCATTGTGCGCGACTCCAGCTTGATACGAGCACGCGAGTCGTTGCTGAACCTTGCTGGTCTAATCTTAGTAATTTGCGATCACGATGGGATGGAACCTGCAAGGCCGCGTTTTATTCTTCTACGCCACAATTAAATACAATTGAGTGGGGGTATCTGGAATTTTGGAAAATGATTTTGGACAGAAGGAACACCTAAATGGACAAGAACACGCCATTCCCCTTTGTGTACCGCACCATCATCTCAAATTACCTGATCTGAAGATACTGATGTTCCACGGACACGGCTCAGTTACCGATTGAAAATTAACCTTTGCGATCTTATTTGTTTGAAAGGGTCCACTCATTTCAATCCTTGTGCTTGCTGTACATGGCTATCTATTTATTACATACGCACAATGGAGGTTGCATGGGGGTGTTCGTTGCCTCCAAGGTGAGTACAAGGGTAGGGGGATGAGGGGTAGCATATCTACAAATGGCCATCATCGACAGATGTCAACTTTCTATTTGTTCTAGTCTCTGTTTTGTCCCGAAGTGTTTATTTTCAATAAATGTTGGTCAGAGTCGATGAGAAGCTTTCACATTATTTTAAGCCTCACCATTGTATTATGCTGCGGTTTAATTGGAATGGTGGGAGTACTGCAAAGTGACCGGCCGTATGTTGTGCCCAAGGCCAACACATGTACATGTACTGATGTACCCCAGGGGTGCGTTCAGGTACTAAGAAGCTAGCGCTTGCCAAGCTAGTCGTTCCTTATCAAAGGTTTCGAATTGAGTGCCTATTTGGGTGCTTAAGCCACTTGGCGAACGCTTGACAAAGGAATCTGAATCTCGCGGAATCTCAGAATTGCCCAAATCGGATTTCCCGGAATCAACGGAATCTCGCCCCCACCTTCCTGCCAGGTGCATCTTGTATCACTATCATCTTGGACTTGTACAACCTTTTTGTCCCCCGTCGCACAGCGTAGCGAAAGGGGGACTATGGCTTTCCCCTTCATCCGTCCGTCCGTGCGTGTGTGCGTGCGGGCGTGTTTGCGTGCGGGCGTGCGTGCGGGAGTGTGTGCGTGCGTAAGCGAAGGACCGCATTCAAATTTGGTGTGTGGGTGCAACCCACGTCAAAATCCAAGATGGCCGCCGCCATGTATGTCTGATGCCATGTATGTCTGAACCTTGTGAGATGAATATCTTGAAAAATAAGTGAAGTACCAACGTCTAATTTGGTGTGTGGGTGTATCTCGGCATAAGGAAGAACGCTATTGAAAATTGGGTCGCCACGTCAAAATACAAGATGGCCGCCACCATATATATGTCTGAACCTTGTGAGTGAAATATCGCGAAAAATAACCGAAGTACCAACTTCTAATCTGGCGTGTGAGTGTATCTAGGCACAAGGAAGGACGCTGTTTAAAATTGGGTCGCCACGTCAAAATCCAAGATGGCCGCCGCCATGTATGTATGAACCTTGAGATGAATATCTTGGAAAATAAGCGAAGTACCAACTTCTAATTTTGTGTGTGGGTGTATCTCGGCATAAGGAAGAACGCTATTGAAAATTGGGTCGCCACGTCAAAATCCAAGATGGCCGCCACCATATATATGTCTGAACCTTGTGAGCGAAATATCTCGAAAAATAAGCGAAGTACCAACTTCTAATCTGGTGTGTGGCTGTATCTAGGCACAAGGAAGAACGCTGTTTAAAATTGGGTCGCCACGTCCAAATCCAAGATGGCCACCGCCATGAATGTCTGAACCTTGTGAGCGGCATATCTTGAAAAATAAGCGAAGTACCAACTTCTAATCTGGTGTGTGGGTGTATCTAGGCATAAGGAAGAACGCTATTGAAAATTGGGTCGCTACGTCAAAATCCAAGATGGCCGCCTCCATGTATGTCTGAACCTTGTGAGTGAAATATCATATCACAGTGTGGCGGACACGAAAGCTCACTGGCGTGAGGGCATCATTCTGCGCACCAAGTGGGCGGCGGCCACGCCCGAGGGGTAGGCGTGGCCACGGGATATACACCGGGCGCGCAGCCCGGAGCGCTCCAGTGCTACAGTTGAGCTCTTATAATAAAGACTCTTGAACTTACCGCGTTGTCCGCTTCCTCCTAGTTATACAAGTAAGGGCGCGTAGCACCGCGCTTCATTGGTGACCCTCCGACGTTCTGGTCAGCCGTCGCTGACCACCCGAACCCGCCACAGCAATGGCAACCAACGCGGTCCAAATCAAACTCCCCGAGTTCTGGGAGACGCAAGCCGAAGTTTGGTTCCTGCAGGCAGAAGCCCAGTTCCGACTTCGAGGCATGATGGTGGACGAGACCAGGTACTGCCACGTGGTCACCTCCCTCGGGCCCGGCACGGCCGCCCGCGTCGTGTCGGTCCTGAGGAACCCACCGGCCGACGGCAGGTACGAGGCGATCAAACGTCTCCTCCTCGCCACGTTCGGCCTCACGGTGGACGCACGGGCCGACCGCCTCCTGGACCTCCCCGAGCTTGGTGACACGCGACCATCGGTCCGCATGGACCATATGCTGTCGTTGATGGGCGACGAAACCCCGAACGCTCTATTCCGGGCGTTATTTCGACGCCAGCTGCCGGCACGAGTCCGCCTCGCGTTGGCCGGTTCTGTGACGATGGAACCCCGAGCTCTCGCTGCCGAGGCCGACAGGTTCTTCGCGGCTTTGGACGCGCAGGCGAGTTTTGGCGCGGCCGTCGCGCATCCCGAGGCTGACCCTGATGCTGATGCACCACACCTCGTGGATCCCGAGGCTGATGCACGCCGCGTGGCCGCCGCCACGCCACGCCCACCACCACCGCGAAAACCGCGGCCTCCGCCTTCGCCGCAAACCTGGTGCCATTTCCACGCCAGGTTTGGCCACAAGGCGAGGAATTGTTGCCCGCCGTGCTCCTTCGGCAAGTCGGGAAACTACAAAGCCGGCGCTCGGTAGCGGCCCTGAGCGTCGGCCATTCCGGCAGCCTTCTTTTTATAACGGACACCTTGTCCGGGCGCCGTTTCCTATGCGACACGGGGGCACAGGTGAGCGTTATCCCTGCCTCTACGTCCGACAAGCACACCGCGGGCCGGGGCCCCGCGTTGCTTGCCGCGAACGGAACACCTATACGCACATTCGGGAAGCGCTGCCTCTCCCTGCGGTTCGGAAGGCAACGCTTCACGTGGACGTTCGTAACCGCTAGTGTCCCCTGACACTGCTCGGTGCGGACTTCCTCTGTGCACACGGGTTGTTGGTAGATGTGAAGAACAGACGCCTTGTCCAGGCTGAAACGTTCAGCTCGCTTGCTTGCGCGCTGAGCAGCTCGTTGAGCGGCTCACTGAGCGGCTCACCAAGCGGCTTGCTGAGCGGTTCGGTCCCAGCGAGGTTAGTTTGTACGCTTCCGGCAGCGGACGAATTCACCCGCCTCCACGCCAGCTTCCCGGCCCTTACGCGGCCCACCTTCTCGGCGGGGGCCATCAAGCATGGGGTGGAACACCACATCCCCACCGCCGGGCCACCGGTCTACGCCCGGGCACGCCGCCTCGAGCCGACGAAGCGGAGTTCGCTACGCTGGAGCGGCTTGGCATCGTGCGGCGCTCCGAGAGTGCTTGGGCGTCGCCGCTCCACATCGTGCCCAAGCCCGGCGGGGGATGGCGACCGTGCGGGGACTACCGGCGCCTCAACGACGCCACCACCCCCGACCGCTACCCCGTCCCCCACATCCAGGACTTCTCCGCCCGGTTGGCGGGCATGTCCTTCTTTTCGAAGGTGGACCTCATACGCGGCTACCATCAGGTCAACGTCAGGCCGGAGGACATCCCGAAGACGGCGGTCATCACGCCATTCGGACTTTTCAAATTTCTTCGGATGCCCTTCGGTTTGCAAAAAGGCTCAGGCGTTCCAGCGACTAATGGACAGCATCTTGCGCGACTTGGATTTCGTCTACGTATACCTGGACGACATCCTCGTCGCCAGCGCGTCCCGCGAAGAGCACCTACACTATCTCCGCACGCTCTTCGAACGTCTGGGCCAGCATGGCCTCATCGTGAACCGGTTCGGCGTCGCCGACATCGACTTTTTGGGGCACCGCGTCACTAGGCACGGGGCCGTCCCCCTACCGGCCAAGGTGGAGGCGGTGAAGGGGTTTCCGCGCCCCCGCACGATCGAGGGGCTCCAGGAGTTCCTGGGCATGGTAAACTTTTACCATCGGTTCCTGCCCCGCATCGCCCAGCTCCTGCGCCCCTTGCACGAGGCCCTCCGAGGGAAGCCGGGCAAAGGTGACGTTACCTGGACCGAGCAGATGGACGCGGCGTTCGCGGGCGCGAAGCTCGCCTTGGCTAACGCCACCATGCTCGCGCACCCGGCGCCCGATGCACCGATCGCCCTCACCACCGACGCCTCGGACTACGCGGTGGGCGCGGTGCACGAGCAATGGGTGCGTGGTGCCTGGCAACCGCTGGCGTTCTTCAGCCGGCAGCTTCGCCCGCCCGAACGCCGTTATAGTACCTTCGACCGCGAGTTGCTCGGGCTTCACCTGGCGGTCAGGCACTTCCGCCATCTGCTCGAGGGCCGTGCGTTCACGGCCTTCGTCGACCACAAGCCACTGGTCTTCGCGATGGGCAAGGTCGCCGAGCCGTGGTCGGCCCGGCAGCAGCGTCACCTCTCGGCCGTGTCCGAGTACACGACGGACATCCGGCACGTCGCGGGGAAGGACAACCCGGTGGCAGATTGCCTTTCCCGGTCCGTCGCCCACGCAGTCCACCTTGGCATCGACTATGCCTGGATGCCCGGCGTCCAGGCCTTGCGGACCGCTGTCACGGGCCTCCGCGTCACCGAGGTGCCGTTCGACGGTGCGGGCACGGCCCTCTTGTGCGACGTCTCCCTCGGGCGGCCTCGCCCCATCGTGCCCGCGGGCTGGCAGCGCCAGGTTTTTGACGCCATCCACGGCCTGTCCCACCCGGGCACGAAGGCCTCCCAGAGGTTGGTCGCCGACAAGTTTGTCTGGCATGGCCTCCGGAAGGCCGTCCGCGGCTGAACCAGGACGTGCCTCGTGTGCCAGCGCGCGAAGGTGCACCGGCACACCCAGGCCCCATTGGCCCCGTTCACGGTGCCGGAACGAAGGTTCGACCTCACGTGCACATGGACCTGGTGGGACCTCTGCCCCCCTTGCGTGGTTTCACCCATGTCCTGACAATGGTGGACCGCACCACCCGGTGGCCGGAGGCCGTGCCTTTGGCGGCGACGACGGCGGAGGACGTCGCGCAGGCGTTCATCGCCACCTGGGTCGCCCGGTTCGACGCCCCCTCGGACATCTCGTCCGACCGCGACCCCCAGTTCACCTCGGAGCTCTGGGGGGTGGTCGCGCGGGGGCTCGGGGTCCAGCTGCACCGAACCACGGCCTACCACCCCCAGGCCAACGGCCTGTGCGAGCGGTTCCACCGCTCGTTGAAGGCCGCGCTCCGGGCCACCCTCCGCGACGGCGGCTGGGTCGACAGGCTCCCCTGGGTCCTGCTGGGCCTCCGGACGGCGCCCAAGGACGACCTGCGCGCATCCGCGGCGGAGTTGGTCTTCGGACAACCGCTGTGGGTGCCGGGCGAGTTCCTCCCCGACCCCACGGCACCATGGTCCGCGGCGCAGGAGTGCTCCGCGCTGCAGGAGACAGCCCGGAGGTTCGCCCCGGTGCCGACGGCGCACCACGGGCACCTGCCTACGCACGTCGCCCCGGAGCTTCGCACCGCGGAGTACGTCTTCATCCGGCACGACGTCCACCGGACACCACTGCGGCCCCCGTACGACGGGCCTTTCTGCGTGCTGGAGACCGGGGTGAAACATTTCACCTTGGACATCGGCGGTAAACCCGACCGCGTCTCGGTGGATCGCCTCAAGCCGGCCCACCTCGACGTGGACCACCCACCGCCGGTGGCTCGGCCCCCGCGTCGGGGCCGGCCCCCTGCGGGCGGACCCCCGGCACCACCCCCCTGCGGGCGGACCCCCGGCACCACCCAGGCCCGCTGGTACGCCGCCCCCCGGTCCTGCACCCATCCCGGGTGCAGCCGGAGGCATCCCAGCTGGCATCCCTGCACCCCGGACGCCGCCGGTCGCCAGAGGGCGCTTCGGCCGGGTCATCCGTTTTCCCCGCAAACTGGCCCTCCAGGTGCGCGGGAATTCTGGGGGGGGGCGTGTGGCGGACACGAAAGCTCACTGGCGTGAGGGCATCATTCCGCGCACCAAGTGGGCGGCGGCCACGCCCGAGGGGTAGGCGTGGCCGCAGGATATACACCGGGCGCGCAGCCCGGAGAGCTCCAGTGCTACAGTTGAGCTCTTATAATAATAAAGACTCTTGAACTTACCGCGTTGTCCGCTTCCTCCTTGTTATACAAGTAAGCGCGCGTAGCACCGCACTTCAACAGCATGTTTTCTGCGTTTTCGACTTTGTCAACTCACATCACTTCACTGACGGGGGGCCTCGGCGTAACGCTTGTCTTTTCTTTTCTGTCAGGGCAATATTTTACCATCTTTCCTTTGCCCACATTTCCTGTCAGGCCCGGGGGCATATCGTACCGTACCTCCTCTACATTTGGATTGAGATGAGAAGCGAATTAGATAGGCCTAATGTAATGTACATGATCGAGATGGCTCTAAAGAAGGATTTCGATTTCTGAGATTATTTAGACAGTTCTGGCGGTGAAAGTTATGTTATATTTGTGCCTTGCCCGAATGTGCATACATACATGATACATATACATACCGTACATGGAGGGTCGACGTTCGAGCTTGGGTGCGACTTGAGTTGACTCGTCCTCCTCTTCCTCCTTTGCATCCTCGTCCCTCAGCGTGCCCCTCATCACCAGACACCAACCCCTCGCACAAAGTTTGTATAAAATAGACTTCCCTCCTAATTGGATAAAATGTCGAACTACACCACAGCTTAGTGTTTCTTTCTACACACCCTTTTGGGGGTAGATCTTCTGGAGTGTGCTGAAATTCGTTTCATTGTTTTGGTACAATTTCGTTCGGTACTGAGTCAGGATGATGGGCTATGCCTTAGGGTTTGCTAATTGGCAAGCTACGTTTCCACATGTTGCCAGACTCACGGCACACGGAAGGCGAATTAGCAATTTTTAAAACACGTGACACTAAATACTATGAAGCCAAGGCTTTTATCGGTGTCACATTCGATTTCTATTACGCAAGTCACAGCAAATAATTTTTCTATGACGTCTGTGGTTTTAAAATAAAGTTGTGAAATTTATTTAAAATGGCGACGTCAGAATCCCTTGTCTTTTTGCTTATTTTAAAAGATTATTTAATCGTGCAAGAACCGATTTATTCCAGCATCTATAAATGCTTCCTTGATTTAGTATGAGCGTTCTGAATGACATAATGACATGCGCTCGTTGCACTCCTGAGCATTTGAAGAAATAGCTTGCCTTGCGCAATGACGTCAGTCGCGGGGGGCGTGCGCTAAAGGGAATGGTGGGCGTGGTTTCCAGAAGCCCATCCAAGGCGTTTCCGACCCTGATGGAAGTGATTTTGGGATTGTATTTTAAGCGTGACCGTATTTATTTACCGATATCTTGCTTTAGCAACAATTACTTCACTATAAAGACTCATGGAAGCCTTGTGTTGGCTTAACTGTTAAAGTGGCTAGCTTGAGATCTTAGAGTCCTGAGTTGAAGCCCCTGTTATGACAATGAATTAACACTAGGTGGGTTGACTCATCCTGTTCATCCTTCCTAGGTTGGCAAAATGAAGAATGAGTTGTTAGTTTCCTGCGTTGGAGTGGTGACCCGTCCATGATGTGCTCAATCACGTATGGGTAGCCCTATGTATCTGACGATGCAAAAATGAGTGGTCTTCGTCTTCTTCAAGGCTCATGGAAGGGGATCTATGACAGAGGGCGAGGGTAATGCACTGAAAATAGAAAAGTGAGGACCAAGTGAATAACAAGAAGGGACTGACTGCTGACAGAAGAAGAGATGACACATGGAAGGAAGGCGTTGAAGAGGGAAGAGGAAGGGGGAGATGAGCAATTAACAGTAGGAAGATCACAAAATATGGACTGCAGGATGGGTTTGGGCAGCCGGGAGAGGCTGGGAAGGGACGAAGGGCTGAAAGGACAGAGGTGGGGATAAAAGACCAAATGTGAGGTTGTGCAGAACTGGAAATCCACCACCTGAACCTATACAAGGTATAAGAGGTCCCTAGACTTCAGCCTCCTTCCTGTTCAGATAACAATTACACTTAGGACATTAATGTCCGTTAATAGTCGGTCTACAGCATTAGTGACCGAGCGGACTCAGCCAGAATGGTCAAGGAGACAGTATAGTCAGATAAGCCGTAGGGAGTGTTGAGGAAACAGCCTTGTTTCGCTTGTACTCGAACAGTGTTGACTTTGTTCAGCAAGAACAGGACAACCTGTAACAGCACAGATGCATATACCTAAGCACGACGCATAACACAACAGAAGTCTAACCTCTCTCAGATAATTATGATTACAGCTATTAGTAGGCCAACGATTGGGCGAATATTAAGACACCACAAGTCCATACAGTATCCATCTTGAATATCGCATTGAACTATGGGTAAAATAAGGATCTAGGGCTTGTAGCACAGAGGACCTGGAATGACAATCTATGACAAGTAGTAAGGTATTTTTTTTGTTGACCTAGTCGAAGCTCATGGAAGGGCTCGAATGAGTACACTGAACAGATTAGGACGCAACAGGCCAAAAGCAACAGCTGAGAGAGAAAGGGGAGAACACCAACAAGCAGAGCCAAAGGACCAGGTTGCAACAGGACAAAAAAAAAAGAGCAGAGAGAGGGGGAAACACCAATAGCAGAGCCGCAGGCCAAAGATAGGGCAAGTGTCAAGTGAGGAAGCAGCACATACCATTTCTCAAAATCTTTGGTGTGACTTTGGCCAGGCCCGAGTTGTGTTTGAACTGCTGACCTAGCAGCATCTCAGCCTCAAAGAGGTCACTCTAACCAAAACACCATCAAATCTGGTTACTCACCTTGGTTACCTCACTCATTTTGAAGGGTTTTATTTCTTTGATCCAATATGGCTGCCAGACCACGTGAGAAATTACGACATAAATTTATATTCTGTAATATAATTGTTGCATAGATCACGCTCAAGAAATTTCAAACTGATCAGACAAAGCATTGTCCCTGTCGAATTATGAAGCCATAATTAAGGCACCAAAGACGCCATTGTTAACAACACTTTTCCTCCATGCAGACTTCTTTACAATGAACCACGTTTCAATTTTTTCCATGGAGCGGTTTTGATATAGAGGTGCAACGTTTTTCGGTTTTTCCAAGATGGTGCCTGTACCGCATGGCCTATGACGTCATAATTATAAAAATATTCTACAGGAGGAAGCGCTCCTATGGTGAAAATGTGGTGTCCATCAGACCAACAGTTGCAGAGGAAAAAAAAATCATACTGATCGGATGAAGCATTGTACTTGTCGAATTATGACGTCGTAACGAAGGCACCAATGACATCATCATTAAAATATCTTATTCCCCATGGGTAGTACTTGACAATGAGCCATGTTAAAAAAAATTCCATTGAGCGTTTTGGGAGATATAGAGGTGTAACAGTTTTCCAAAATTGCGTTCGCATGTAACCTATGACGTAATTATGAATATAAAAATTCTACAGGTGGAGGCGCTCCTATGGTAAATTTTTGTGTCAATCAGACCAACGGTTGCCGATAATATGAATTTTTAAAATGCAGACTGTAATGTCTTTGTTATAAAGATGCGGACACGCAGAGAGGATCAAGCACCATCTTTATTCTAGGTAACGGCAACACAGGCCTCACTCAGCCCCGCCACGGCACTACACTCTTCCCCCCCCTCTTAAGTCTCTGTTGTGTCGTAAAGTACTCCAATAATGAAGAATTCAGTAAGGTCCAACTGTTTTATTCAATCCAACATCGAACGCACGTCCCGTTCCAATCCTCTCCACGCTCCGTCCTCTACCCAGAACTCCTCTTCCTATTGGTCACGCTCCCTCCAGCGTACCTTCTATGCACAACACCACATGTCCCCCTTTCTTTGACCACATGCATACCATAACTCAGTGACCAACAATATATACAGTTAACTAGAAGATGGAATGTAGTAATGCCACAGCATGTATTAATCATTAAACAAGTAATAATAGACATGCAACAGTTTATCATAGCTACTTTTTCTTACTCTCTAAGAACTTTAGATTACATCATCACATAATCTCGTGTCCAGACTGGAGGTCTGCGAACTCTGGCATCCCGGCCGACCGGCACAGATTCTGATGTGTCTTGAGCTGGTGGTGCGGTGATGCCAGGAAGGAGTGGTTGCTCAGTATTGTCTCTTTCATTCCCTTGGCAGGCAGATGCTAAATGAGAAACATTCCAGATCCGTCCATCGGACAGTTTGTACGTGTGAGATCCTCTTCGCTCCATAACTTGGAGAGGCGCTGAAAATTTAGATTGTCCCTTTCGGAGGATCCCAGGTTTCCTCACTGGATGAAGGAGCCACATTCAAAGTTCACATCCTTTGCCCCCCGCCGTTTGTCGGTGTACGCCTTTTGCTTGTTCTGCTTCTCTTGCACCATGAGTGAGTGCTGTGTCTTTGCATGATGGTGTGTTGGCCTTTGGCATCTGTAACCCAGATACATGCAGCTTGGTGGACATCTCTCTCCCATGAAGCAGTTCAGCAGGTGATCGCTGTGTTGTGGCATGTCGGGTTGCCCGGTATGTTTGAAGAAAGTCCGTTGTAAATGTTTTCCTGTCTTTCCCCTCGATGTTAGCAGTGAGCAAGCTTTCTTTTAAGCTTCGATTGAATCGTTCTATTTCTCCATTCGCTTGCGGGTAGTAGACTGCTGACTTTCCGTGTGTAATGTCTCTGTCTTTCAGAAAGGTTTCAAATTCCCGAGAGGTGAATTGTGAACCATTGTCGGATATCAACTCTTTTGGGTTACCTACTCTGCTGAAGACAGATGACAGGAACTTGATTACTGTAGTGGAAGTGACCTGGGAGGTGAAGGCAATTTCTGGCCATTTGCTAAAGTAATCGATGAGTGTGATAGCGAAACGGCAGTCCAGTTGTGCAGAATCGAAGGGCCCCACTATGTCGATTGCCAGTTACTCCCAAGCTGCGTCAGGATAAGGAACCGGCTGCAGTGGTGATGCGTGTGTCACAGCTGTCTTGTCGTGCTGCTGAGAAGTAATGCAAGCTTTGATTGCGGACGCTACGTGCGCGTCCATTCCCAGCCACCAGTACAGATCCCTTAACCGCTGCTTTGTCCTCACTATGCCCTGGTGAGTGTCATGCGCTAATTTGATGAAATGTGGTTGTATTGCATCCGGGACAAGAAGGCGGTAAGTACCTCTCATCACGCAGTCCTCTTGTAATGACAGTTCACTTTGCAATCTGAAGTAAGGCAGGCGATCAGGATCCAGGCCTTTTGACGTTTTCGGCCAGCGCTTTGTAAGCATTTCCCGCAGCTTTGCTTGAACAGGGCAGGAAATACAGGCAGTTTTGAATTATTCAGCTGTCACAGCAGTGAGAGTCTATGTGAGTGCGACAACCTCAACATCATCCTCCAGGCTTGGCTCTGAAGTAGGCAGTGGCAGGCGAGACAAGCAATCAGCTGTTACATTTTCAGAGCCAGGCTTGTACTGAATGTCATAATTAAATGACAGAAGCCGTGCGGACCATCTGGCCATGCGCATTCCAGCTCTTCCCAATCCTTTTGTGGAAAGCAGTGTAGTGAGAGGACTGTGGTCAGTGCGTAATGTGAAATGTCTGCCCCAGAGATAAGTCCTCCTCTTCTCTGTCGCCCACACACATCCAAATGCTTCCTTTCCCCCGTGGAATATTTTCTTTCCGATTCAATCAGTGTTCGGGATGCAAATGCGATGGTTTTCTCTGTTTTGTCAGCATGGATTTGCGTCAGGACCGCTCCAAGACCATAATCAGAGGCATCAGTTGTCACTATGGTGTATACCTCTGGTTCAAAAAGAGCGAGAGCTGGACTAGTGACAATCAGTTCTTTAACTGAGTCAAAACTTTGTTGTGCCTTGACTGACCAGGAGAAGGTGGATGGTCCCCATAGTCATTTTCTCAGAGGTTCCACGACTGATGCATAGTTAGGGATGAATTTTGCATACCATGATGTGAGTCCAAGAAAAGAGCGCAAACTCTGCACGTCTTTCGGTGGGGATGCTTGTGACACCGCCACAACATGAGCACGAGCAGGGTCAGGTTTCAGTCCTGCGTGTGACACCACATGTCCTAAAAATGACAACTCCGTCTGTCTGAATTGGCATTTTGAATGGTTCAGTTTCAGCCAAGCTACATTGATATGTTGTCGTACCTCTCTGAGGTTTTTATCATGTGCTTCGGGAGTCCCTCCAAAAATGATTACATCGTCAAGGTAACACCGAGCTCCGGGCTGGTTTAAAAAAAATGACAGACATCATCCTCTGGAAGCAACTGGGTGCTGAAGTGAGCCCGTAAGGGATTCGTTTGTAGGGAAACAGTCCTTAATGCATAATGAAGGCAGTGAGGTCCCTGCTGTACTCATGCAATACAACCTGGTGGTATGCACTTCGCAGATCCAGTGTGGAGAAAAGTGTGCTGCCTCTCAGCTCGGCAAACATCTCCTCAATATGCGGAAGAGGATATCCGTCAATCACCACCGCTTTATTTGGTTCTCTTAAATCCACACACAGACGAATCCCTCCGTTTTTCTGCATTGTCACTACAATTGGTGAAACCCACTCTGAAGATTCAATTGGCTCAATTACATCCAATTTAACGAGATGTTTCAACTCCTGAGAAACAGCATCTCTCACATAAAAAGGCAAGCAGCGCAGCTTTTGCTGGACTGGAATCACATTGGGTTGTATTTTAACGAGATGAATAAACCCCTTTGCACAGCCCAGGGTGTCCTCCTTGCTGTCACCTGTAACATTTGCGACTGGAGTTTGATTTGCCCTGTTTTGGGTGGTAGAAGTGATGCTACCATTCAGCAATTGCATGTCGAGTGCAGCTGAACTTTGTCCCTTGGGTTGGGCATGTCGGCTATCGCGTCGACTTTCTGAGGGGCCTTCGACAGCCCTTCTGGTGTGATGACATGCCCCAGGTACTCCACTCGCTTCTGAAAGAATAAGCATTTAAGTTGTTCAAGCCTTTTTCAAGTGAAGGCCATGAGCAGCTAACTTAGACATCACCTTGTCAATGTTCTCAAGATGTTGTTCGGCCATGGCGCCCGCAATGAGGGTGTCATCCGAGTAGCATTGTGCAGGTAAGTTGGTACAAAGATGATCCATCGCCTTCTGCCACATTGCCGGAGCTGAAGGGATCCCGAAACAAAGACGGGTATACTGGTACATACCCTGACGAGTATTGACGGTAAGGAGGTGACGATTCTCCAGCGCGATCTCAAGATGAAAGTACGCATCGCGCAGGTCCAATTTCGTGAAGTACCAACTCCCCACCAACTTTGAATATATCTCGTCAATGGATGGCAGTGGATACTGCAGTGGATCACCACACAGGTGAATACTTCCATTCCGCTTAAGCACTGTGACCATGGGCGTCGCCCACTCAGAGTGTTCCACTGGTTCAATGACCCCAATCTTTTCCAATTGATCGAGCTCCACTTTGACCTAATCGAGAAGGGCATATGGCACCAGTCGAGGCTTACAGAATCGTGGACTGCCACCCTCCTTCAGGTGCAGGTGACATTGAGCACCTTTGAACTTCCCAAGTTCAGACTCGAATAGAACTTGGTGTTTTTCCAAGATACCCTGCAAGCGTGAAGGAGACGGAAATGACGTATGCACACTGTAAATGTTTGCCCAATCCAGACGAATGGTGTGCGACCAATCACGACCAAGTAGAGATGGTCCAGAAACATCAACCACATGCAGAGGCAACACCACTGGCTGGTCCCGATAACAAACCAATACATCCATCAAGCCTAATGGCTTTATCATCTCCCCTATGTAAGTATGAAGGGTAGTTTGTATCGAGGCTAACACCGGACAACCCAACTGACGCCCTATCCGTTTACTCACGAGACTGACTGATGCCCCAGTATCCACATTCCACTGTGAAGTTGACTGGCCTGCCATTCACACTGAGAGCCACCACAAAGGGGGTGATTCGCAGCTGACGTCATCGGAAAAACGCCCTGTTGATCAAACTCACTGCCAGCCCAGACCACATCAACCGATGACGGTGCCCGACCCCGACAGACCCTCCACACATGGCCTGTCTTACCACACCGGTAACACAACGCATTCCGAAATGGACAGCTCCCATGAGAATGTGAGCCACCACATCCCTGACAAGGCTGCTGTGGTAGTTGTCCCTGTAAGTGTAATGCACTGCTTGCATGTACCTGGGCAGAAGGAGAAGAAGAAGAAGTTCCCTAATCCGCCGACCCAATTGGAGAATTGCGAACACATGACTCTCCCGCAGCTATGGCATTAACCGCATAGTCCTCCCCAACAATGGCGCGAACATCCTTTCTAGCTTGTTCCACAACAGCCGAGGTTTCAACCGCTTTAGCAAATGTAATCTCTTCAAACGTTATCCGTAAAATTGACGCGACCATCCTCTCATCTCGCAACCCTGCGATAAAACAGTCCGGGACCTTTCCATGCGACGGAGCCATGGTCCGAAAAATCCTCGTCGCCAATTGTAATGTCTGTTATAAAGATGCGGACACGCAGAGAGCATCAAGCACCATATTTATTCCAGGCAACACAGGCCTCACTCGGCCCCGCCCACAGTGGCCTCACTCAGCCCCGCCCACAGCGGCCTCACTCGGCCCCGCCCACAGCGACCTTACTCAGCCCCGCCCACAGCGGCCTCACTCGGACCCGCCCACAGCGGTCTCACTTGGCCGTACACGGAAAAACAGAAACACCCTCTAAAATGGTGGTCATCGAGTTATGATGTCATAAGTGGCCAAAACAGAATTTAAAGTAAAGCTGGGAAAATCATTTGATTCACGTTTATAAAAGCTAATTGGGGCCATATTCACTCTCTCTTTCTTTGAAGAAGGGTTCACACCAGAAACATTGCTTCACCTTTTTCCCCATGGTGTAGGGCTGTAGGTATACCTGTAGCAAAACGTGTTTGAGAAAATTAATGACCCTTGTTTTTCCACAGATGTGGACGTCCTCTTCCTCAATTGAACACATCACCTATACAGGAGTATATAGAGAGGGATGTTTAGCCACACAATACTCCCGACTTCATTTCTCAGCAAGCCATTATCATTTTTCCCACTTGAGTATATTTGTCTCACCTTGACTGCTATTTGACATTTACACCTGCACCCAGCTGCATTATTTGAAACGGTGGTGTGAGTGTTTCAGCACTGCAATGATTCACCCTGAATCATCATGATTGTAGAGGTGATAGCACTCCCTGCAGTGAAGGTGCCAGTGCGTTTCCAGTATCACCTGCAGGGTGGCTGCCTTGTTGTCGATGGCATGCTCGGATCATGTCAAGGTGGGGCAGGTGTTCATTTGTGTCGGATTCTCTTTTCAGTGCAGGAGGTCATGATGTTCATTCTTATGATTGAAGGATTGTGCAGGTCGTTCTTCATTGCATCCTTGTGAATAATCTGAAGCTTCCTGAGACAATCCATATATTCTCAAACTTCAACCTTCTCTGCCATTTGTGTATATTTTTTGTTGGAATGCAATGTCCATTATTGCTCTTTTTTTTTTGTATACAAGATCGAGGCTCGTGTAAGAGCTAACATTAATCACAAAAAAACATAAACAGACACATAAAACATATAATAAAGGGAGCGTGAGACAAGATGGGGAGAGAGAGGGAAGCACACAAGTACAATATTTGAGAGCAGGGACATCGGGAGATCTGTGGGAGGGAGAGGGCTTGGGGGGGAATCATGTCTGATCACTCTGATCACTCTGGATCAGAATCACTCTGATCATGAACCGTGCCTGATATGGAGTGTTGGTCCAGCTGGAGCAGTTTCTTGGTTAGGGTTGCCATTCTGGAAGGTTCGCCACTCCGACACAGAAAGTAAGGGCAGGATTTGTAATTTGTTCAATGAGCAAAGTAAAGTGAGTGATAGTTCACCGACCATTCGCAAAGGGCACCTTGGGATCTTTAACGTCCAACAACCAATTCCCGAACATGGGACACCCAGGTTAACGTCCATCCGAGGGACGGCACACACATTGTTGAATCAACCTGCTTGTGAAACACCAGGATGACATTTTATAGCCGGGTGGGGATTCCAACCCAGGCTACACAGCCCACAGATGAGTGTACGTAGCTCCAGGCCATCCTACCAGCCCCACACTATTTGCGACATTTTTTTTACAGCTTCTGTAATTAAAGAAAACAACATCTTCATGAAATAATATAGTTTGGATGAAAGAAAAAGATAAAGAATAAAGTTTGGAGAGCATGACAGATAAAGAGATGGACAACTCATCGTTACCTGCATCACTTGCTTGTCCATCTCCGTCTACCTCCTCCCTCTGCCCTGCTGTCGGTGTTTCCCGTTCACCTGCTGTTCCCTTTGCTATTTTGTGTCCTGCTCTGTTCTGTGTCCGAGCTCTTTTACGAGCCTAGACCTTGTATAATTAAAAAGTCTGGATGGGATGACGTATAAAGAGATGGATTGAAGCAGGCAGCTAAAGACAAACATATCAGGAATTGCACATGGAAGAGCCTAAAGATTTCATTGTTTGCACATGGAAGACCATAAAGACTTCATGAATTGTACATGGTAGAGCCTAAAGATTTCATTAATTGCACATGGAAGACCATAAAGACTTCATGAATTGTACATGGTAGAGCCTAAAGATTTCATTAATTGCACATGGAAGACCATAAAGACTTCATGAATTGCACATGGAAGACCATAAAAACTTCATGAATTGCACATGGAAGATCATAAAGACTTCATTATTTGCACATGGAAAAGCCTAAAGATTTCATTAATTGCACATGAAGACCATAAAGAATTCATGAATTGCACATGGAAGATCATAAAGACTTCATTGATTGCACATGGAAGATCATAAAGACTTCATGAATTGCACATGGAAGATCATAAAGACTTCATGAATTGCACATGGAAGATCATAAAGACTTCATTAATTGCACATGGAAGAGCCTAAAGATTTCATTAATTGCACATGGAAGATCATAAAGACTTCATGAATTGCACATGGAAGATCATAAAGATTTCATTAATTGCACATGGAAGATCATAAAGACTTCAAGAATTGCACATGGAAGATCATAAGGACTTCATTGATTGTACATGGAAGATCATAAAGACTTCATGAATTGCACATGGAAGATCATAAGGACTTCATGAATTGCACATGGAAGATTATAAGGACTTCATTGATTGCACAAGGAAGATCATAAAGACTTCATGAATTGCACATGGAAGATCATAAGGACTTCATTGATTGCACATGGAAGATCATAAAGACTTCATGAATTGCACATGGAAGATTATAAAGACTTCATGAATTGCACATGGAAGATTATAAAGACTTCATTGATTGCACATGGAAGATCATAAAGACTTCATGAATTGCACATGGAAGATCATAAAGACTTCATGAATTGCACATGGAAGATTATAAAGACTTCATTGATTGCACATGGAAGATCATAAAGACTTAATGAATTGCACATGGAAGATCATAAAGACTTCATGAATTGTACATGGAAGATCATAAAGACTTCATTGATTGCACATGGAAGATCATAAAGACTTCATTAATTGCACATGGAAGATCATAAAGACTTCATGAATTGCACATGGAAGATCATCAAGACTTCATGAATTGCACATGGAAGATCATAAAGACTTCATTAATTGCACATGGAAGATCATAAAGACTTCATGAATTACACGTGGAAGATCATAAAGACTTCATGAATTGCACATGGAAGATCATAAAGACTTCATTAATTGCACATGGAAGATCATAAAGACTTCATGAATTGCACATGGAAGATCATAAAGACTTCATTAATTGCACATGGAAGATCATAAAGACCTCATTGATTGCACATGGAAGATCATAAAGACTTCATTAATTGCACATGGAAGATCATAAAGACTTCATTAATTGCACATGGAAGATCATAAAGACTTCATGAATTGCACATGGAAGATCATAAAGACTTCATTGATTGCACATGGAAGATCCGAAAGACTTCATAAATTGCACATGGAAGATCCTAAAGACTTCATGAATTGCACATGGAAGATCCTACAGACTTCCTGAACTGCACATGGAAGATCCTAAAGACTTCCTGAACTGCACATGGAAGATCCTAAAGACCTCCTGAACTGCACATGGAAGCTCCTAAAGACTTCACGAATTGCACATGGAAGATCCTAAACACACTCATGAGTTGCACATGGAAGAGCCTTTCATAAATTGCACATGGAAGATCCGATCAAGAAAGACCGATGTCACTCCCAAAATGTTCCCTTTCATAAACAACTCAAAGACAATAAAAAATGATGCACATTTGAGAGATTCGATTCCACCCACAGCACGATGAGAAACAACATTTCGATTTTGATAGATGTTCCGCTGCAGTCCCATTGGTTCTCCACTCGAAACTGATAGACGTGACTGATGACAAATTAAACTGCCGAAGCTACAACCACCATACAAATACACTGGCGGTTTTATGTCCACACGATCTTTCATACCTGTCAGTCAGCGATGGTGCAGAGGAACAAACATGCAACATCGAAATTCGCTGATGATCCACCAACTGGAGGTGAAGCTGGTCCAGCGATTGAGTGGTCGCATAGCTTTGGATTTTTCCTGCAGTTACACCACATATCGGTTATTGATTATTGATTATTTTTAAACGCTTAGCCACTTAGTTTGAGGGAGCAATGTCGCTGACATTACTAGTATGCAGCTCTTTCTGCCTACAATTTGGCACTTCTCTTCATAATTATATAATGCCCATCACAGCTTGGGGTCAATTGATGAGGTGAGAGATGATTGATTGCTTCTTCCAATTGCAGGTGAGAGATATAATTGGGATTTCAAGATCAATTAAGTGAACATTTAAATACACGATTACATTTAAATATGCAAAACGAGTATATCTAGTGTAATATAGTATATATATATATCTATATATCTATATATATATATATGTAAGGGAGGACAGTAAGGGAGGCATTAAAAGAGAGGCTGAGTAGGGTAGAGGATGATGTGGTTGAGCTTGAAAGTGGTTGGATGCCAATGAAAGCTAGTCTGTTGGGAGCCGTTGGTGAGGTATGTGGATGGACAAAAGGACCACCGAGGCACTCGGAAACATGGTGGTGGGATGATGAAGTTGGAAAGAGGATTGACGAGAAGAGGAAGAAGTTCAAGGAGTGGCAGAAGGCGAAGGGTACGGGAGCAGAAACAGCAGGGCATGAAAGTTATAAGGCAGCCAAGAAGGCTGCAAAGAGAAAGGGAGCAAAGGCACAGGAGGCATGTAGGAAAATGTTCGGAGAATGCTTGGATTCGGAAGAGGGCCAGAGAGCAGTATTCAGGATTGCAAAGCAGATAGCGAAAGAGAGGTGTGATGTGGTGGGGGTGAGTTGCTTGAAGGATGATGTGGGACAAATCGTTGTGGACCCAGATGGAATTAAAGGAAGATGGAAGAGATATATGGAAATGCTGTTGAATACAGAGAATGAATGGGATGGCAACATAGAGAGTAACCCAGTTTTAGGACTGGCAGAGAAGATAACTGAGAAGGAAGTTGAGGAAGCGATAAAAGCAATGAAGAGTAGAAAAGCGGGAGGGCCGATGGGAGTTGTGGGAGATATGTTGAAGGCAGCAGGAAGTTGGGGTGTGAAGAGAATGACAGAGATCTGTAATCTGGCGGTGAAAGAAGGCCGCATTCCAGTGGATTGGGAACTGAGTACACTCGTCCCTCTATACAAGGGGAAAGGTGACCCTCTAGAGTGTGGCTCGTACCGAGCGATAAAGTTATTGGAGCATGGAATGAAGGTATTGGAAAGGGTGTTGGAGAAGAGGATAAGGAAGAAAGTGAAGATCGACGAAATGCAGTTTGGATTTATGCCAGGAAGAGGAATGACAGACACGCTTTTTATTGTGAGGCAGTTGCAGGAGAAGTACATGGAGAAGAGGAAGAAGCTGTTTCTTGGGTTTGTTGATCTGGAGAAAGCATTTGATAGGGTTCCACACAAAGTATTGACATGGGCATTGGGCAATGAGGAAGTTAGGAGTGGAGGAATGGTTGATCAGAGTAGTGATGGCAATGTACAAAAGAGCGTGCACAGCTGTAAGGACGAAGGACGGGAACAGTGGTGAGTTTGAGGTGAAGGTGGGAGTGCATCAGGGGTCGGTACTAAGTCCACTACTATTTGTAGCTGTGATGGAGGTGCTGGCTCAGAACGTAAAGGAGGGTTTACCATGGGAGTTGTTGCATGCAGATGATCTGGTGTTGATTGCGGAAAGTATGGATGGACTGAAGGAAAAGATGAACAAGTGGATCGGAATGTATGGAGACAAGAGGTCTGAAGGTGAATATCGGAAAGACGAAGGTGATGGCAAGTGGTAAAGCATGTGGTGAGGTGGAAAGAATTGGGAAGTGGCCTTGTGCTGTGTGCAGGAAGGGTGTCGGAGTGAACTCCATTCAATGTACAATATGCGCTGAGTGGGTTCATCAAAATTATGTGGTCTGAGAGGGTCATTAACCAGTGTGGCAGCTACATTCAAATGTAAGGTGTGCACAGAGGGAGCTGCAGATGGAGGAAATGTTGAGTTGGATCTTGGAGACGGCGTGAAGCTGGAAGGTGTGAAAACATTTTGCTACCTCGGAGACATGCTGAATGGAGAAGGTGGATCATACTCGGCAACGGTTGCTAGAGTGAGATGTGCATGGAAGAAGTTTCGGGAACTGAGTGGCATGCTGATGAGGAGGGGAGTGTCGTTGAAGCTGAAGGGAAAGGTGTATGCTGCATGTGTGAGAAGTGTTATGATTTATGGGAGCGAGACATGGGTAATGAACGTAGAGCAGCAACGAAGGTTGGAAAGGGTGGAAATGCGAATGGTTCGATGGATGTGCGGAGTATTGTTGAGAGAGAGGAAGACAAATGATGAATTGCGAAAAATGATGGGAATAGAGCCTGTGATTGATGCTGTGAAGAGGAACAGGTTGAGATGGTTTGGTCATGTGTTGAGGAAGGATGAAAGTGACTGGTTGAGAAGAGTGATGGAAATGAATGTCGAAGGAAGTAGAGGACGGGGAAGACCGAGAAAGACTTGGCTAAAGATGGTGGAAGAAGAAATGCGGGCAAGGGGGTTAACAAGGGGAGATGCAGAAAATAGGGCAGGATGGAGAAGATTGTCATGGGGACCGCAAGGCTAACTCCCGCTCTAGCAGGGAAAATGGCCTTAAAATGCATGTTGTTGTATATATATATATTGTTGCGGATATGGGATTTGCATCCATCCATATCCGCTTGTAAATATTCCCCTATTTCCTCAATACTTCCCAACTCTCCCCAATCCCCCATTCCCTAGTCCCATTTTCTGTAAACAACACTCTGTAGACCCGACCTCCCCCTATTTCCCCCATTAAATGTCGCACCCAGGTTCACCGCATCTCATGTAAGACAACTATAGGACATCTTGCTAGTTATTCTTAGTCTATGTCAGTTAAGGATTCGTTTCCATTAATTCTGACCCTTCGTTGCACCAGAATGTGATTGTATGGCACCGTTAGGAAGTTTAGGACCTCCCAATACCTCCCCGCAGCTCTTCCTCACAGTTCAGCAACAACAACAACAACAACAACAACGAGCGAAGGGAGTGCGCGTCCTCACTCCGGCTTGGTTGGTAGGGGTGATGGGAGGGCACCAGGCCTTCCCAACGAGCCGCCATCGAACATGTGCTCGACGGGGTTACCAAACAGGGGCTCCCTGTCAGCTCCTCGTCAAGGGCGGAGCCCGGTAACCCCCGCACCCAATGGAAGCGGCGGACCGGCCCCAGTGGGGCGGAACCAACCAGCCGAGGGCGTGTCACTCCCCGCTGAGCATGCGCAGTGAGAGGGAGGTGACGTCAGATGCGCGCTGAGCTTGGAGCAAGCAAGACCACCTCCGAGCGCTGTGAGGCCTCCCTGCATCTTTTGGACCGTGCTTTATCCTGTCCCCGAGCCAAGGTGCACCTTGTGCTATCGACCTACCTGTCCCTTCCTGCCATCAATCCCTGTGTAAGTCTACCTTGTCCGTTTGTCCGTGGTCTGTCTGGGATAAGATAAGACGGTATTTAAGTGCCCATCTCTTCTGTGTCTTTACCTCACTCTGCCTTGTAATCTACCCCCTTTTCTCCACCACTGTAATTATACCCTCCTCCGGAGGTCTTGAGAACTGTACCCCTTGCGTCGTTTCATCTATCCCAGTCGTCGTGTCCTTTCCATCATTGATTTAGCATAGCGCGATTTGGCCAACGTCTGGGTGAATCGGGTGAGTGTAAGGGAAGAAAAGGGGCGCAACTGTTCAGCCGCGGTAATACCACCGCTCGGTAAATAACATCCTTATCCGCGGTCCGTAACAATATGTATATGTACATATTGTATACGTTATATATGTATACGTTATGTATGTATACGTTATACGTTATACATACGTTATACATATATATGTATACGTTATACATATATATAAAAGCTGGTTGTTTGGACAGCTAGCCCAAATGCACCCACAATTGTAACCTGAAAAAAAAAATGCGTCCGCCATTTTATGGTGACGGACGCATCGGTCTCAGGCTTCATGCCTCTTCAAGTGAATGGTGAATTTCAAGTGCTCAAAATAAAAATTTCAAGTGAATCGGATGAAAATTGAGGATTTTAGAAATTAGAAATTGTTGTTGACCTTTGGCCTATGTTGACCTTTTGGCCTATGCTGATCTCAAAAATAGTTGGTGGATGAATTCAGTTCGCTGATATGAAAATATCATTTAAATTTCAAGTCCTCACTCTGCAGACCTGGACAAAATCACAGACTGGTCAAACATGTGGAACATGTCTTTCAATTCCTGACAAATCTCACACTCTTACGCCCAGAAGGTTTATTCAAGTGAAAAGCGCCGAAGCAACTGACCACGTGGGTTGAAAGGGTTCTACCCCCACATCACAAAAATGCATTGCTGCCGGGTCAAGGCCGGTGCCTTCCCGCCCAAATCGCCCAAAATAGGGACGCCATTACCGAAAATCCTATTTTCTTCAATATCTGGAAAACTATACATGGCAGTATCACAAATCTGGTGTCTACACCCATGTTTTCATGGTCAATCATTATAAAAATGCATTTTCTCCTTAGCCAGGGTTGTGTCTTTCCCACCCAAAAGCACCCAAAGTGACCAAAGTAAGGAAACCATTGCTGAAAATCCTATTTCCCTCAATATCTGGACAACTATACATGGCAGTATCACAAATCTGCTGTCTACACCCATGTTTTCATGGTCAATCATTATAAAAATGCATTTTCTCCTTAGCCAGGGTTGTGTCTTTCCCACCCAAAAGCACCCAAAGTGACCAAAGTAAGGAAACCATTGCTGAAAATCCTATTTCCCTCAATATCTGGACAACTATACATGGCAGTATCACATATCTGCTGTCTACACCCATGTTTTCATGGTCAAACATTACAAAAATGCATTTCTCCTTGGTCAAGCCCAAAAGCGCCCAAAGTAAGGATACCATTGTTAAAAGATCATACTTTCCTAATTATCTGGAAAACTATACATGATAATACCATATGCAAAAAGTGTTTAGACTTTAAATACTTTTCTAAACACTATCTTGCACCACGTTTCTAAACATGTTTAAATTTATGCTAAACATGTTTAGGAAGTTGATGGCTTATGTTTATTAAACAGACGGTGTTTATGAATTTGACATTTGTGTTTAGGTTTTAAACATTTTTAGAAACGTTGTGCAAGAAAAGTGTTTAAAGTCACAAATGACGTGTCTCCACCCATGTTTTAATGGTCAGTCATTACATTGACAACATTTACAGTGTTTAAAATATCGAGTTCACCATGCATTACCTCAACAATGGTGTATTATGGTATTTCCATCCAACTTGTGTCCTTAACTCACAACTTGCAGAGTCATTGTCCTTCAGAAGGAAAATAGTACTGTTCAATGACACTAGTTGTTCTGACATCTCTGCATTTTTACGTGTCTACTCCGTCACTCTCATCACTAGTATTGCTGTCCTCACTCCAAGTACTATCGACGTCTGATTCCTCGTCATCTATGGAAGCTGCTCCAACTCTGTCTCCGTCATCCGTAGGTAGGCCTGTGAGGGACTCTGGTACTGCACTTCCTGGGTACCAATCTGGTTCAAAGCAGTTTTGAGTCAACTTCCATCCATAGTCTGTGGGACTTGCCCCACCTGTTGGATCAGTCTGGTCAGCCCTCTTCCAGATTATTGCCACATATCGGGCTCTTTTGATATGATTAACAAGTGTCTTGCTGCACGGGGGAAGAGAAGCACAGTTTATCTTCTTGATTCTGGCAAGGGGCTCCTTCTCATTACCACCACTCATGCGCATGAATGCCTTGTATGTGGCTTCATTAATGTCAGAGGTTTTGAACCCATACAGCGAGCAGACAAAGGCGGTAACACCTGGAATGTCTACTTCCTCAGAAGTCAGAGATCGCAATGCCATCATATGAGCTGGATCTGATTCCATCCGCTGGAGGGGCTTAACTTTGCCCTTTCTGAAGAAACATGATGTGAAATCACAACCAGTCAGGGCATGAAGGCCGATGATTGCTTCAGTTATACCAGGCTGTTTCTTCTCAAGAATGGCAGCTACTTTCGAGACACCGATGTACCTTCGGTAGTTGCCAGATCCATAGTCCATGATGATGCTGATCCCTTCCGACCTCCCAGAGAGCCCAAGCAGAATGATGCAACTAGTATAGCAAATTTTGCAATAAAATCAAGACATGTTACATAACACCATGTACGGTACAATATAATACACCATTGTTTAGATAATACCAGTTCACTGGTAATCAAGTTTGAGTACCAGTTCACTGGTAATTCCCTGTTTGTCGTTGAAGGCGGCAAAAAGGGTTGGCGTCAGGAAGGGCATCCGGCCGTAAAACATTGCTTCAAAAAGGGGACCAAAAAACAACAACTACCACGGTCCCCGAAAAGGCCAACCCCCGCTTTGCGGGGAAAAATGGCCTCTAAACGGTGGTTTTATTGTTTAGATAATACATGGTGAATTTAGTCATTTTTAAAGCACTGCAATTGTTGGCAATGTAATAATTGACCATGAAAACATGGGTGTAGACACATCATTTGTGATATTCTCATGTATAGTTTTCCAGATATTGAGGAAAGTAGGATTTCAGCAATTGTTTCCTTACTTTGGGCGCTTTTGGGCGGGAAAAATATGACCCTTACTAAGGAGAAAACTGCATTTTTGTAATGTTTGACCATGAAAACATGGGTGTAGACAGCAGATTTGTGATACTCCCATGTATAGTTGTCCAGATATTGAGAGAAATAGGATTTTCAGCAATGGTTTCCATACTTTGGGCACATTGGGTGCTTTGGGGCGGGACAGACACAACCCTGGCTAAGGGGAAATGCATTTTTATAATGATTGACCATGAAAACATGGGTGTATACACCAGATTTGTGATACTGCCATGTATAGTTTTCCAGATATTGAAGAAAATAGGATTTTCGGTAATGGCGTCCCTATTTTGGGCGATTTGGGCGGGAAGGCACCGGCCCTGACCCGGCAGCAATGCATTTTTGTGATGTGGGGGTAGAACCCTTTCAACCCACGTGGTCAGTTGCTTCGGCGCTTTTCACTTGAATAAACCTTCTGGGCTCCTGGTCTATATGTCTCTCCAAAAAGACCGACTGGACAACCCTCCCATCCACTTTCTGAACAATCCTCTCCAAGAAGTTCTGTCACTCAAGCTTTTGGGTCTCACTATCTACCATGATCTTTCCTGGGAAAACCGCATTTCCAAGCTGGCCTCCAAAGCCAGTCGCCGACTGGGCATCCTCCGTCGTGCGAAGTCCTTCCTTGGCACACCTGAGCTCCTCACGGCTTTCATCCGCAGCTCCATGGAATACTGTTCTCCCCTCTGGGCCGGTGCTCCTGCCTCACATCTAGCTCGGCTTCATGCTGTTGAAACCAAAGCTTTCAGAATCATTGGAATCTCCCGCGATGAAGCTAGCTTCGAGGGCCTTTCACTTACACACCGCAGGCAGGTAGGTGGTCTTTCTATCTTTTACCGACTCCTCTTCCGCCTTGCTCCCCCAGCTCTCTCTGTGCTCTGTCCCACAAATATTCCTACAGGTCGCACAAGATCTGCCTGCAACCCTCTTATGGTTAAATTGCCAAAATCAAGACTCTCTGCTCACCTTCACTCTTTCATTCCTCTTTTCTCCCGCCTCTGGAACAAACTCCCCCACTCCCTTAAATCCCACTCCTCCCTCCAGGTCTATAAAACAGCTGATCACCACAATCTCTTATCTTCCCCCATCCAAAACCTTGATCTTTTCTACCCCCGTTAATTCACCCCAGATCCACTTTTTTTAAATTCCAACTTCTCTCCTGGAAGTCCTTGCAGTGTCCATATGTTTTATACCTCTCCCACCTCCCCCCAAGCCCTCTCCCTCCCACAGATATATCGATGTCCCTGCTCTCAAATGTTGTGTTTGTGTCCTGCCCCCTCTCTCCCCATCTTGTCTACCGCTCCCCTTATTATATGTTTTATTTGTCGGTTTGACTTTTTGTGTGATTATGTTAGCTCTTTCACTCGCCTCGATCTTGTATACTAAAAAAAGAAAAGAAAAGAAAGTCAATCGGATGAAAATTGAGGATTTTAGAAAATTAAAAAAGTGGTTGACCTTTTGCCTATGTTGACCTTTTGGCCTATGCTGATCTCAAAAATAGTTGGTGGTTGAATTCAATTAGGTGCTATGAAAATCCTATTCAAATTTCAAGTCAATCGGATGAAAATTGATGATTTTAGAAATGCGAAAGAAAGTGGTTGATCTTTGGCCTATGTTGACCTTTTGGCTTATGCTGATCTGAAAAATAATTGGTGGTTGAAATCAGAACGCTGATATGAAAATATTGTTATTAATTTGGGGTAGAGGAATATCTAGATCCAGGTAGATCTGCATAGGTAGGTGTCCGGCTGTCGTGATAGGGAACCTCACCTGTAATAAGTTCTGTGTAGCCCGAATATCGGATTAAGCTTGTATCTTCGGCCCTGTTTTGAGAAGGCGGGGCATGCTAATTAGTACAGGGATTATGGGTAAAATTCCATTGTGTGTCGTTCCCTCTGTGAGCATCCTAGTGTCCCTTATGGCAACGCACTCCCATAGACACTTATATAGGCTCTTAGTGCACTACATTAATTAAATCCCCCTCCACAACAAGACGATAAAACTGACCATAAGTGCACCAGCAAGCGGCCGCGCAGTGCTACACCATGGCAGGCAGACATCGTACAGGCAGGCTGAGGCCACGCCCACCTTGCGAAGAATTGGTCGAGGGAGAGCAGTGACGTCAGAGGAGAAGCGACACCACGGACTGTGAACCGACATTTTGGCCTTCTCGTGCTGGGACCCCATAGCGAGCGGTTGCATTTTGACTTTATCAGCGGCGACGTCCCCATTTGCTCTCTCTTGTACAGAATGTGAAAACAAGTTGTTGGAGATCGACATTTGCTCCCACCCTTCTCTTCTTCCCTTGGCCTTCTCGCTTTGGCTTCTGCCTTCTCAGACCTTCCTTCTGCCCTCGCCATGCTCGTATGGTCCCTTCATCTGCGACTCGCTCGCCACGAACGATTGGTGCATCGGAGGGCCGTGCTGAACCTGAAGAGGACGTTGCATGGCTGCGGAGGCGGGTTGCATGCACGCTCGCTCGCTTCGTGCGGGGACGCGAGGCCTGCCACGCTCCGGCGGACGTGAGCCTAGCAGCGCGCAAACGGGGCGCATCAAGGCCTTTCTTCGCGCCAACCGGAGCCACGTTGGACGACGGACGTTACACATCCAGAGACAGATAAGCTCGCATCCACAAACGCAAACACCACGATTCTTTTATTTTACTTATTTCCCCTGTGCTTGTATGTGAAGTGAGGTGTGCGGGATCCAGATCTAGGAATCATAGTTATTTACCGTTGCGTTTCCTTGTTCTTGGGTCCGTAATAAATATTTCTTTGTTGTACATTTAACATTCGTTTCGGTTTGAGTTAATTTCTACAGGGACAAGACATCGCCGGGGCCGGAAAGGTAGGCTGAGGTATTTCCCCCGGCCCGTTTATCGAACCGCCATCGATTGAATAAATGCTTTCATTAAGCTCGATCCATCCGTGGTGACGCTCGGTGTTAACTGAGCCAACCACACAACAATATCATTTAAATTTCAAGTCAATCGGATGAAAATTGAGGATTTTCGAAATTTGAAAAAAGTGGTTGACCTTTGGCCTATGTTGACCTTTTGGCCTACGCTGATCTCAAAAATAGTTAGTGGTTGAATTGATTTAGCCGATATGTAAATCCTATTCAAATTTACAGGCAATCGGATGAAAATTGAGGATTTTAGAAATTTGGAAAAAAGTGGTTGACCTTTCGCCTATGTTGACCTTTTGACCTTAAAAATATATAGGAATTTGTCAGACCACGAACTCTACCATTTGGTGATGTTTCGTGAAGATCAGTTAAAAACTGTAACCTGTAGACAAGTATAAGTGAGCGGACAGACAAAGACAAACACAAACACACACACACACACACACACACACACACACACACACACACACACACACACACACACACACACACATAAACAAACACACACACAAACCGGAATGATCAACATACTTGCAAAAAAAAAAAAAAACATTTGCCAAGAAACAAAGACAGACAGACAGACAGTCAGACAGACAAACAGACAAACAAACGGACTCAAATGCAATACCCTCTCCTCTGGCGAGGGTAATTATCTGAGCTATATAACCAAGATGTACTATATATGCACATAAGCATTATATACATGTTTTCGCTTGGTGTAGGTAACCCAGGTTATTTTTATTATTTTCTGGAGCGATCGAGGCAGTGGTTTGTTGTCTATACACTGCCCAAATAAAAGGATGAGCAATTTGTATCACGAGTACATGCATATTTGACACTTGTGAAAAATGCGAGGGGCATAGAAAAGGCCCCTTTATAAGGTATGTGCCATGTAGCAAACTATAGAAAATAGGGACATTCCATGGCTTGTAGAAAATGCCAAACAATAGAAAAGAAGGCATATAAAAATTTTTTTCGTGTGCATGCTGGACTACCCTTGTGTTCTTAGGAGGAACCAAGTAATACTCTAGAAAAGTTCATATAAAGAGGCACCAATTTTATTCATACAGCTGCTTGAAGAAGTGAATGTATTTTATTTGCCAGATGTAGGGTGCCCCACTGCCACATTATAGACTAGACAGATTTATGGAAAAGGCCATGTATAAGCTTCTAGGTGTATTTTTGGGTAAAAGTTGGGAACCTCACTTTTTAACATAATTAGGGCATGCTGAATTCGATTAACCCGGTTCCCAAGCCGAATCTTGAGGTTTTGACCTTCTAATTAGCATAAACCAAATGATCGCCAAATTGCCATTTTTGGACAATTTATTTGAACAAGCATTTATATATCATGTATACACATGCAGCTATATGTGTTATACACCAATTGATGCTGTTTTTAAAAAATCTACCGATAAGTTTGTCCACAGCACTGCTGCCATTTCACGCATTAACTGGGTGTGACACCACCTCCTATTTTGCAAATCACAGCAAACGAACATCATGGAAAGTCTTCAAAGAGCATCATAAACTGCTGAAGAACTTGGGCATTGGTGAACTCACAGAGGAGACAATCAAATCTGCAGAAGCGTTCGTCTGCAGAATACATAATATGCACAGAACAACCTCTGTTGATTCAGCATGACATATGTTGTTCTCCAAGACTGGTAAACCAGAAGCAATGTCACTGACAAGTGATGCTCTTAATTTCCATTTGATGCGAGTACACTATCAAGCCATGGTATGCAGAAATGCTCATTGTGCCATACCTGACCTTCCTACACCTGTGGAAATGGGATGGAAACGTGGTGATTCAGGACTAGAGCCTATTCTGATGTCACCGAGTCCAATCCCAGAAATTTGCCTCGAGATGATTTGTTGTGCATGCCAGAAGCAATGCAAGACTCGACGCTGCAAATGTCACTATTCAGAGTTGAGGTGCACATCAATGTGTGCCTGTCAGCAACAGTGATGATCAGACCCCTTGTATGAATTTGATGTAGTTTGGCAAAACAACATGTGTGACATTCCCGAATGTTTGTGCTTCATGGCCATGTATACTTAATTTTAGAATAAATGGTTGTATGAAACATTGTCTTATTAAAACCATTTCCCATTTTATAGTGTCTAATTTCAATATCAGTTTGAATATCTCTTTCAATATGTCACCAACCATAATATAGACTAGATGGATTTATGAAAAAAGGGCATGTATAAGCTTCTAGGTGCATTTTGGGGTAAAAGTTGTAAAGTTAAAGTAAAAGAGCTGCATGTATATACATGATATATCAATGCTTGTTCAAAGAAATTGTATAAAAATGGCAATTTGGCGGCCATTTTGTTTATGCTAATTAGAAGGTCAAATCCTCAAAATTCGGCTTGGGAACCGGGTTAATCGAATCCAGCATACCCTAATTATGTTAAAAAGTGAGGTTCCCAACTTTTACCCAAAAATGCACCTAACATTCACATTTCTCAGAAATCCGTGTCGTCTATTATATGAACTTTTCTAGAA
The DNA here is from genome assembly GCF_964187855.1 of Myxine glutinosa. Taxonomy (NCBI): domain Eukaryota; kingdom Metazoa; phylum Chordata; class Myxini; order Myxiniformes; family Myxinidae; genus Myxine; species Myxine glutinosa. The sequence continues at coordinate 111,453,821 of NC_136267.1, read as the reverse complement.
CATACTTGGTTCCTCCTGGATATTCTAACGGGCCCTCCAGGCACTGAATGAGGAGGCGGAGCCGCTGGGATTACGGATTTCCTGGGTCAAAACCAAGATCCAGGCTTTCAATTACATCTTGGATGCTGCTGTCTTGTCTGTGCCTGTTTGTGGTGAAGATGTTGAGGTCACGAAGAGATTCACTTACCTCGGCAGTGTTATTCATGTCTCCGCATATTGCGAACCAGAGGTTGATAGACGTCTGGCTCGGGCCTGGGTAGTCATGGATTCAATGGATCATGGGGTGTGGGGCTGTCGGTGTCTATGTGGAGGACAAAAGTCAGAGTCTTTAAGTCCTTGGTGCTTCCAGTCTTGCTCTACAGATGCGAGACTTGGACCCTTACCAAAGTCCAGATAACGAGACTTAATGCCTTTGGAAGCAAGTCTCTTCGGAGAATCCTTGGCTATCGCTGGTCGGACTTCGTGTCCAACGAGCGGTTGCTGAGAGAGACTCAGATGAGATTTGTTTCCTGCATGGTTCGTGATTGTCAGTTCCAGCTGTATGGACACGTGGCTCGCTTTCCGGACGCTGATCCAGCTCACCAGATACTCTCAGCAAGGGAGCCTCGTGAGTAGAGGAGGCCAACGGGCCGACCGCGTGCCTCGTGGTTGCAGCAAGTTGATCGGCATCTCAAGGCGATAGGGTTGGGCCAGGCGTTAGCCTCGGGGATGGCCAGACGGAGGCCCATGGAGTACCGTTGGAAAGTGGATGCGGCGACGCGTTGCTCCGGCACATGCTCCCATACCTGACCTGACCTGAACCCCCTCCCACGTGTGTGCCCTTTAGTGTGCCCAAATTTTGATGTGGTCAATAAACCTTCTTTAGGCATCAGATATGAAGCTTGTAGCCAAGTATCATCAACATTGTGTGTGTAGCTTCGGAGAAGAGAGCAAATACCTATTTTGGGGGTAACCCCCCCTCCCCCTCCCATAAACCCCCTACTGAGTGCACATTTTGATGCGGTCAATACTCTTTCGTTAGGCATCAGATATGAAGCTTGTAGCCAAGTTTCATCAACATAGTGAATGTAGTTTTGTAGAAGTGAGAAAATACCTATTTTGTGGGGTCAACTCCCTCCCCGCCCCCTCCCCCATAGACTCGCCATATGAGTGCACATTTTGATGCGGTCAATTCACCTTCGTTAGGCATCAGATATGAAGCTTGTAGCCAAGTTTCATCAACACAGTGTGTATAGTTTTGGAGAAGGGAGCAAATACATACTCTGGGGGGTTAACCCCACCCACCGTAGACCCCTTAATGAGCGCAGATTTTGAATTTGTTTTGAAAGCCATCATTTAGACCAATTAGTCGATGTATATTCCAAGTTTCAGTTAGTTTCAATGTATAGCCTTTGAGATATAAGCGCCAACACATTTTGAGCGGACGGACCGGCGGATGGACAGACATCAACGTGAAATCGAGGGTTTTCTTAATAAAACTCAAGAATGCAGAAACGGACGTTGCTGAAATTTGGAACACTAGGGCATGCCCGTACTATATATATATCTAAAATTATATCCCCCCCCTCTATTTACATGAAATGGTTTGGTCCAAAGCGAACGGCTTGCGAGTACGGTGACAATCCCCCCGCTCTATTTACATGAAATGGTTTGGTCCAAAGCGAACGGCTTGCGAGTACGGTGACAATCCCCCCGCTCTATTTACATGAAATGGTTTGGTCCAAAGCGAACGGCTTGCGAGTACGGTGTTTTTTATCGGACCCGTGGAATTATAGATAGTAGTTTTAATTAGTTTTAAAACATAGTTTAACGGCAACATAGTTTTCCAACGTGAAATAAATGAATACGCTCTCAAATGTGCCGTCCGAGGCAGAGTCTGTTCGCCACGTTCGGCACACGTGATAGCTCGCTGCTCTCTGATTGGTTGAATCGTTTTTTGGACATAGCTCGGTAACTACTTCTCCGATTAATATGAAACCTTGAAAAGGCACATCCTCGGGTCCCCAGCAATATACCTGGCAAGTTTAAAGTATATCGGACCGGTAGTTGTCGAGAAACAGCGGTCACAGACAAACATACATACATACATACATACAAACATACAAACATACAAACATACAAACATACACACAGAGATTACTGGAATTATAGATAGATACTACCTCGATCTATAAAGCATGTACTTCTGAAATTTACAGCTGATTTCGTCCAGTCGAAGCCGAGAAACAAATTTTCAGTGCCCATGTTAAAGGTGCAAAAACGAAGCGATCCCATATAAAGGGAGGGGGCGATTTGCACCTACCTTGATATTATTATCCTCTCTGGGGCATATAGGTTACAGTAGATCTAGGGTCAGATCTGTTAGTCTGAGGGGGACTACTGCCTCAAGAACATCAGGTTACCTCCCTTTCAGGGCAATGCCGGGTATCTTTGCCAGTGTATCATGTATATTTGTGACCAAAACGTCTTCTTATTCTTCAAATATCTTTAAAACAAGTTCAGCCATGTTTATATAGATATATATATATATATATAACCTGAGAAACACAGTTTTGACGTACCTGTTTTCATCAGCACGAAGTATGTTGTAACTTTGACTTTATTAATGGAGAGGGGCTGGGATGTAGGGGGAGCAGAGAAGGGCAATGAGGCAGTGGGAGAACAGAAGGGCAAGGATGCAGGGGGAGAAGATAACAGAAGGGCAAGGACGCAGGAGGAGAAGAGAAGGGCAAGGACGCAGGGGGAGAAGAGAAGAGAACGGCAAGGACGCAGGAGGAGAGGAGAAGGGCAAGGACGCAGGAGGAGAGGAGAAGGGCAAGGACGCAGGAGGAGAGGAGAAGGGCCGGGACGCAGGGGGAGAAGAGAAGGGCAAGGATGCAGGAGGAGAAGAGAAGGGCAAGGACGCAGAAGGAGAAGAGAAGAGAAGGGCAAGGACGCAGAGGGAGGAGGGAAGGGCAAGGACGCAGGGGGAGAAGAGAAGGACAAGGACGCAGGGGGAGAAGAGAAGGGCAAGGACGGAGGAGGAGAAGAGAAGGGCAAGGACGCAGGAGGAGAAGAGAAGAGAAGGGCAAGGACGCAGGAGGAGAAGAGAAGAGAAGGGCAAGGACGCAGGGGGAGGAGGGAAGGGCAAGGACGCAGGAGGAGAAGAGAAGGGCAAGGACGCAGGGGGAGAAGAGAAGGGCAAGGACGCAGGAGGAGAAGAGAAGGGCAAGGACGCAGGCGGAGAAGAGAAGGGCAAGGACGCAGGGGGAGAAGAGAAGGACAAGGACGCAGGGGGAGAATGGAAGGGAAAGGACGCAGGAGGAGAAGAGAAGGGCAATGATACAGGAGGAGAAGAGAAGAGAAGGGTAAGGACGCAGGAGGAGAAGAGAAGAGCAAGGACGCAGGAGGAGAAGAGAAGGGCAAGGACGGAGGAGGAGAAGGAAAGGGCAAGGACGCAGGAGGAGAAGAGAAGGGCAAGGATGCAGGAGGAGAAGAGAAGGGCAAGGATGCAGGAGGAGAAGAGAAGGGCAAGGACGGAGGAGGAGAAGGAAAGGGCCAGGACGCAGGCGGAGAAGAGAAGGGAAAGGACGCAGGAGGAGAAGGGAAGGGCAAGGACGCAGAGGGAGAAGGGAAGGGCAAGGACGCAGGGGGAGAAGGGAAGGGCAAGGACACAGGGGGAGAAGGAAAGGGCAAGGACGCAGGGGGAGAAGGGAAGGGCAAGGACGCAGGGGGAGAAGGAAAGGGCAAGGACGCAGGGGGAGAAGGGAAGGGCAAGGATGCAGGAGGAGAAGAGAAGGGCAAGGACGCAGGGGGAGAAGAGAAGGGCAAGGACGCAGGGGGAGAAGAGAAGGGCAAGGGCGCAGGGAGAGAAGAGAAGAGAAGGGCAAGGACGCAGGAGGAGAAGGGAAGGGCAAGGACGCAGGGAGAGAAGGGAAGGGCAAGGATGCTGGAGGAGAAGAGAAGGGCAAGGACGCAGAGGGAGAAGGGAAGGGCAAGGACGCAGTGGGAGAAGGGAAGGGCAAGGACGCAGGGGGAGAAGGAAAGGGCCAGGACGCAGGGGGAGAAGAGAAGGGCAAGGACGCAGGGGGAGAAGAGAAGGGCAAGGACGCAGGGGGAGAAGAGAAGAGAAGGGCAAGGACGCAGGAGGAGAAGGGAAGGGCAAGGACGCAGGGGGAGAAGGGAAGGGCAAGGACGCAGGGGGAGAAGGGAAGGGCAAGGACGCAGGGTGAGAAGGGAAGGGCAAGGACGCAGGAGGAGAAGGGAAGGGCAAGGAAGTAGGGGGAGAAGGGAAGGGCAAGGACGCAGGAGGAGAGGAGAAGGGCCGGGACGCAGGGGGAGAAGCAAAGTAGGAGGGTATGGAGTGGATAGACAATTAAGCGTGGGACACGGAGCAAATGTGATGTTACCTGACTTCCACCCAGATGGAAGATGACCTTGGGCAAATTATTGAGTGAATAGAGCAGAATGTTTATGAAGTACAACATGTTGTCTTTTAATTAAATTCATCAGCGAAGCGACGTGTACTTTTGCTCGTGTATGTATAAATATAAACTTTTATTTGGATAGGTGATGATGATCAAGTGAATTTCGACCTGAGGATGTTTTGTATGTTGCCCTCGATCATGTCGCCATTCCATGAGCTCAGAGGCTGTATTCTGATTTTGATGTTCCATAATCTGTTGCAGATTGTCGGTGCTGCTGAAGCAGTTTCTTGGCAAGGATAATACTGAACCTTCTTTGTCTTCCCAGCAGTAGTTAGGGCAGGAATTTAGAATTAGTCCATTCGAGGGACAGCACACACATTGATGAACCATCCTGCCAGTGAAACACCTGGATGACAGTTTATTGCTGAGTGTTGGGATTCAAACCCAGGGTAGACGGATTAAAAGGTGAGTGTGTGTACCTTTGTACCATCCTGCCAGCCCAGAGGTTGGTTTTCAAAAAAGAAAATAGGAATTTGAACCAACACCTTTGCCCACTTCCCATTATTCGGGGAGATGCGGATGGCTTCAAGAAAACGAGGGCGACTTTCCACCTTCCCACTTCCATCCACCCCCTTGTGTGCTGACATTCTTTCCTCCTCACTACTTCCATCATCTTTTACACCTTTTCTATAACCTGAATCTCCCAAATGTTCGCATTCGTCACCTTCCTGATTGTCACACCACCTCACCTCAGGGTCTCATTGCTATTCCCATCCCATTAATGAATGAAACGTCCCTTGGAATATACACTCTTGCTCCAAGCTTCTTGATGCCACACTGAACAAACTAATTTCCGGACGTGGTCGGTTCAGCTTTTCTCGACAATGGTTGGTCTGTGAATTATGACGTCATTGATCAATTTTTGATGGAATTTTGGCCAACAAAGAAAGTGTGGGAAGACGGTTTGGGGAGGAGTGGGGAGTACATGCAACTTCATTGAAATCAAGTCAGCTGTCTTGTCGAAGACCCTGTGCACTTAAAAATCATGTTGGTTTTTATCTAGGTATGCTGAAAAAATATAGGTTAACTCATTTTTGGCCAAATTTTTTGTCATACAAATAGATGAGTGGGACACATAAAGTAACTACAGAGAGTTCATGAAACACCTTACTCCTCCTACGCAGTCTTGAGAAAAAAAACCTGGGAAGGGTCTTTTAAACTCTTGTTGTGCATTTTTCATTAAACAAACAGCGCAAGGAACCGCCATATTTGTCTGAATGCTGAATCTCACAGTTACTCTGCCCTCAGGGCACGAGACAGCATAAATGCTGAATTCCCCAGTTACTCTGCCCTCAGGACATGAGACAGCGTGAATGCTGAATTCCGCAGTTACTCTGCCCTCAGGGCACAATACGGCATGAATGCTGAATCTCAGTTACTCTGCCCTCAGGGCACGAGACGGCGTGAATGCTGAATCTCAGTTACTGTGCCGTCAGGGCACGACACAGCATGAATGCTGAATCTCATAGTTAATCTGCACTCAGGGCACGAGACGGTGTGAATGCTGAATCACAGTTACTCTGCCCTCAGGGAACGAGACAGCATAAATGCTGAATTCCCCAGTTACTCTGCCCTCAGGACATGAGACAGCGTGAATGCTGAATTCCGCAGTTACTCTGCCCTCAGGGCATGAGACGGCGTGAATGCTGAATCTCAGTTACTCTGCCCTCAGGGCATGAGATGGCATGAATGCTGAATCTCAGTTACTCTTCCCTCTGGGCACGAGACGGTGTGAATGCTGAATCTCAGTTACTCTGCCCTTAGGGCATGAGAAGGCATGAATGCTGAATCTCACAGTTACTCTGCCCTCAGGGCATGAGACGGCATGAATACTGAATCTCAGTTACTCTACCCTCAGGGCATGAGACAGCGTGAATGCTGAATCTCATAGTTACTCTACCCTCAGGGCATGAGACAGCATGAATGCTGAATCTCACAGTTACTCTGCCCTCAGGACATTAGACGGTGTGAATGCTGAATCTCACAGTTACTCTGCCCTCAGGTCATGACACAGCATGAATGCTGAATCTCACAGTTACTCTACCCTCAGGGCATGAGACAGCGTGAATGCTGAATCTCACAGTTACTCTGCCCTCAGGACATTAGACGGTGTGAATGCTGAATCTCACAGTTACTCTGCCCTCAGGTCATGACACAGCATGAATGCTGAATCTCACAGTTACTCTACCCTCAGGGCATGAGACAGCATGAATGCTGAATTCCCCATTTACTCTACCCTCAGGGCATGAGGCAGCATGAATGCTGAATCTCACAGTTACTCTACCCTCAGGGCATGAGACAGCGTGAATGCTGAATCTCACAGTTACTCTGCCCTCAGGACATTAGACGGTGTGAATGCTGAATCTCACAGTTACTCTGCCCTCAGGTCATGACACAGCATGAATGCTGAATCTCACAGTTACTCTGCCCTCAGGACATGACACAGCATGAATGCTGAATTGCCCAGTTACTCTGCCCTCACGGCATGAGACAGCGTAAATGCTGAACCTCACACTTACTCTGCCCGCAGGGAACGAGATGGCGTGAATGCTGAATCTCACACTTACTCTGCCCGCAGGGAACGAGATGGCGTGAATGCTGAATCTCACACTTACTCTGCCCGCAGAGCACGAGATGGCGTGAATGCTGAATCTCACACTTACTCTACCCTCAGTGCATGAGACAGCGTGAATGCTGAATCTCACACTTACTCTGCCCGCAGGGCACGAGATGGCGTGAATGCTGAATCTCACAGTTACTCTACCCTCAGTGCATGAGACAGCATGAATGCTGAATCCCACACTTACTCTACCCTCAGTGCATAAGACAACGTGAATGTTGAATCTCACACTTACTCTATCCTCAGTGCATAAGACGACGTGAATGTTGAATCTCACAGTTACTCTACCCTCAGTGCATGAGACAGCATGAATGTTGAATCTCACACTTACTCTACCCTCAGGGCATAAGACGACGTGAATCTTGAATCTCACAGTTACTCTACCCTCCGGGAATAAGACGACGTGAATGTTGAATCTCACAGTTATTCTGCCCTCAGGGCATAAGACGACGTGAATACTGAATCTCACAGTTACTCTGCCCTCAGGGCTTGAGGCTGCATAAATATTTCGTCCAATTACTGCTAAACGGAAGGGTTTCGAAAGTGCCAAAAAGGCGATTTGTGTTCTATGTTGTTGAAGTATATAATTAAATGGGAATGAAATAAAGGTTTTAGAGATTGTAGAAAAAGAAAAATGTTTTTGCAAATTTACCACTGTTGATGCACAGTCTTTTACATCACTTTAAATGTTATTCGTGTCTGTTGTTTATGTCGTCCCTAAAAACAGTAAGTTGTTTGTCTGGAATGATTTTGAATTTTGTTTGAATGCCAGACAGGTAGACAAACTGAAGCAATTACCTTACTCCTTTGTGTGCATGCACGATCGGGATGAGATCGCATCCAGTTTGCCAAATTCAGAGCAATCACTGCGAAACTGCAGTTTCGTATTCCAATTCATGTTGCGATTAATGTTCCGATTCGTGTTCAAAATAGAACATTCATTTGAAATTAAGTAAGTCCTGGATCATAGACAGACTTCTGTGGAGAGATCCGAGAGACAGACAGACAGATGAAAAATCACTCATAGAGTGACACTTGACAAAGGAGAACAAAATAGAATGAATGGCACTCAGTGGAGCATTTTCTGACCTCAAAAATAATTAGTGGTTGAATTCAGTGACCTGATATACAAATTGTCTTCAAATTTTTAATTAATCGAATGAAAATTGACAATTTTAGAAATTTGGCCTATGTTGACCTTTTGGCCTATGTTGACCTCAAAAATAGTTGTTGGTTGAATTCAGTTCGCTGATATGAAAATCTCCTTTAAATTTCAAGTTAATCGGATGAAAATTGAGGATTTTAGGAATTTGAAAAAAAGTGGTTGACCTTTGGCCTATGTTGATCTTGTGACATATGTTGATCTAAAAAATAGTTGGTGGTTGATTTCAGTTAGCAGATATGAAAATCATATTCAAATTTCAAGTCAATCGGATGAAAATTGAGGATTTTAGAAATTTGAAAAGATTGTTGACCTTTTTTGGGGCCTATGTTGATCTCAAAAATAGTTGTTGGTGGTTGAATTCAGTTTGTTGATATGAAAATCCTATTCAAATTTCAAGTCAATTGGATGAAAATTGAGGATTTTAGAAATTTGAAAAAGAGTGGTTGACCTTTGACCTATTTTTACCTTGTGACCTCTGCCGACATAAAAACAGTTGTTGGTTGAATTCAGTTAACTGATATGAAAATCCTATTCAAATTTCAAGTCAATAGGATGAAAATTGAGGATTTTAGAGATTTGAAATGGTTGTTGACCTTTTGACCTATGTTGATCTCAAAAATAGTTGTTGGTTGAATTCAGTTTGCTGATGTGAAAATCATATTCAAATTTCAGGTCAATTGGATGAAATTGAGGATTTTAGAGATTTGAAAAAAGGTGGTTGACCATTTGGCTTGTGTTGACCTTCTAACCTATGTTGATCTCAAAAATAGTTGTTGGTTGAATTCAGTACACTGATATGAAAATCCTATTCAAATTTCAAGTCAATCGGTCGAAAGTGGTTGACCTTTGACAGTGGTTGAGGATTTTAGATTTGGAAAAAAGTGGTTGACCTTTGGCCTATGTTGATGTTTTGACCTCAAAAATGCATTGGACTTTGTCGGACCACGAACTCTACCATTTGGTGAAGTTTGGTGATGATCGGTTTCAACTTGTGACCTGTAGGCAAGTATAAGTGAGTGGACAGACAAACACACACACAAACCGGAGTGATCAACATACTTGTCAATTTTTTCTGAACCCCGCTTTTCACTTAGTAACAGGAAAACAAGACGTAATCATGGAATTCATTGTTCATGAAGATGCATACGTGAACAAGCTTATAGCGACCATCTTACTATCATCACTTTGCAATTATGACCTGAGAATGAACACGTCTCTGCATGCTCAGCCAATCAGAAACGCTGTACAATACTTAAAGCTCATCGATTGGATGGAACATTTAGATGCAGTCGGTGATGATCATGAGCTCCACCATAATACTCGTGACAGCAGTTTCTTGGCACGAGTTACGCTGGGTGGTTTGCCATTGCCTTTGCAGCAATAGTTAGGGCAATACATTGTAATTTGTTCAGGGTGCCGGTGATAGCTCGCCTACTCTTCGCGAAGGACACCGTGGGATCTTTAACGTCCACCAACCGATGCTGGCAGACGGGACGAAGTTTCACGTCCATCCGATCCAGGAACCCGGGCCCATCAAGCATGCGCAATGGTTCCCAACCTATGGTTGTTTGTCGGTGCTCTATCCTTTTCAAATGATTATCTTCAAGCAAGGATTTGAACAGGGGACCTCCAAGACCATTCGGCCACCGAGTCCACTTAGGATGCATGTGCGGATCCATTGGGAGGAATAGACGTCATTACGCATGACACGTCACTTTCAAAATTAATGTATATTTACATATGCTGGGTAACTGAGATAACATGACTGTTATGTCTTCGTTAAACAATGCTCGACTTGGACTCGCTGAAGCACAGGTTCGCCCCTCGAACACGGACACAGCCCTCCCTGCCTGCTGGAAATGATCGGGAAACTTTGGACGAGACTTTCTTGTAGCTGAAAATGTCTGCGACGACCCTTGCCTTTTTTTTTTCTTTTTACGCGTCATGCGAGATGCGACGGATGGGCTGCGACCTCGGTTTTGACCTTGAATACAACGTGAGCCTCGTGCGTGATGACGTACAACACGCCCGACGTGCGTCCGATGATTGACAGTAACGTTTGGTTCGGTCCATCGATCCTTCGCTGCTTGAACAACGAACCATCATCGCAACGACGCCATTCAATGACCTGTACGTCGCAGGAGCGTCGAGAGCCAGGCCAGGCCCCGAGGCAAACACCCTCCTCTCTCCGCCCCTGTGGACATGACCTTCAGGCATGCTGACGTCATTTACCAAACTTTCCTTTACTATCTGCTATCGAAACATTAGTTTCGTGCATGTCTTTATTTACCGCCAAAATAACTTCTCATCAAAGTAAAAAGAAAACACAATGAACCACCGGGTGAAGAAGAAGCGTTTTTATTTTTTTACCTTTTTTAATTTATTTTTTTACCTTTTATTATTTTTATTTTTTACAGCCCTCGGTGTGTAGTTCAGGTTGTTCGCGGCTCGTACAAGGTGCGCTAACACCGCCCATGCAGGCAATTCCCCGCCATATTTACTTTGTGCGAGCGGCGCACAAAGGCTGCTGGCAGGGAGTCCGTCTGAGGGTGCCAGCTGTACTCGGCCACGCAAGCAGGTTGAGGACTTCGGGGGAAAGAGGGCACAAAGGGATGAGGTATTATGGGTCATTGTGGGGAGGTAGGCTTCGGGTGCTTTACGAGGCGCACGCGTACACGTGGGAAGGAGCCGCCTTCACGCGTGGGGAGAGGAGGGGGCGACGCGCTCTTGGCTAAATGAAGAGTAGAGATGCGAGGATCGAGGCAGGAGAGGCGCAGCAGGCGCGGGGGGACTGGGAAGTTGGGTTCGGGTTGTGTGGAGGGAGTGGAGGGGGCAGGATAATGCCCGAACTGCCCTCTGTGACAACCGCTTGTCTTTGGGCCGTGGGAACGCGACAAGCCCACCGTTCACAGCTAGTCCAGAGCGCCACTCCCTCCGCCCTTGCCCCCCACCATCCGATGCCCCTCTCTTCTCTGTGCACGGCCTCCGACGTTCCCCGCCCGGCAATTAGGCGGCGGAGGGGCCTTGCGGCCGGGGAAGCCTCCCGCCACCATTGTGCGTCGCGCGTTGTCCGCAGGAATGCCGGAGCGTTTCCCCGGAGAGGAGAACCGCCATCAATAGGGGCCCGAGCGCACGGCCCCCTTCGCCATCGGGAGGTGCGGAGTGACGACGAGCGGCGACTCCGCCAGGGGAGGGACCGCGCTGAGGGTCTGGGTCTGTGCTCCTGACCGAGGCGACCCCGCCGGCGACCTGCAGACAGGGGGAGGAGTTCAGAAAGGAAGGGGTTAGGGAGTAATGACAGGTAGATAGTTTTACTTACATTTGCGTCATAACTTGCGCGTGTCGTGTCATCAAACTATGAAAAGTGCACTTTACGCATTTACTTTTGAGAATCACAAGCAGTGCATGTCACATTAAACAAGCGAAAACATTGGAGATTAAACAATCCATGAAAGGTAGAACAACAATCAAGCCTTGCTGTCTTTAATGTGCTTTTGTTCTGTGGCAAGAGGTCATTTACCGGGAAAACGTCCAATGGAAACTGATTGTGGGTAATCTGTCAACGGATGCATTATGACTCATGACCAAGTCAAATTGGACAGATGATCTTTACAAACAAACCGGCAAAATGAAGGTCTTTCACCAGAGCAATGGTCACATGCTGATATTTGGTTACAATGTCTATTCTCTGTCTAAACACCTACCCATACCGCTCTACGTCCGATGATTCGCGAGAAACGGGGTTAAGCAATTGGTTCAAGTCTATCCGTCCGTCTGTCTCGTTAGTTTATGGTGGTACGTTTGTGATCGAGAAACAACCTATTTAAATCACGTGTTTATTTGGAACACGAATTTGAAGCGAGTGCGCAATGCACCGAACATGAATAAAATGAGAAGTCTGTCTTTTTTAACGTACCTTGGTTCTTTTTAAGCCTGTGAACCCCCGACAATATAATTGGCTATGTCCTTCTGTCCATCGGTCCGTACAATTACACTTTGGAATTACACTTTAGAATTACACTTTACAATTACACTTTACAATTACCCTTTAGGATAACCCTTTAGAATTACACTTCAGAATTACCCTTTAGGATAACCCTTTAGAATACTGTACAATTACACTTTAGAATCTTTAAAATAAAACACGTTGGGTTGGGAATGTTCTTCTTCATTCGTGATTCTAAAGTGTAATTCTAAAGTGTAATTCTAAAGAGTATTTCTAAAGGGTAATTCTAAAGGGTTCTAGAGTGTAATTCTAAAGGGTTCTAGAGTGTAATTCTAAAGGGTAATTCTAAAGGGTAATTCTAAAGGTTAATTCTAAAGTGTAATTCTAAAGTGTAATTCTGAAGTGTAATTCGAAATTGTAATTCTAAAGTGTAATTCTAAAGGGTAATTCTGAAGTGTAATTCGAAATTGTAATTCTAAAGTGTAATTCTAAAGTGTAATTCTAAAGTGTAATTCTGAAGTGTAATTCGAAATTGTAATTCTAAAGTGTAATTCTAAAGGGTAATTCAAAAGGGTAATTCTAAAGTGTAATTCTAAAGGGTAATTCTAAAGGGTAATTCTGAAGTGTAATTCTAAAGGGTAATTCTAAAGGGTAATTCTAAAGTGTAATTCTAAAGTGTAATTCTGAAGTGTAATTCTAAAGGGTAATTCTAAAGGGTAATTCTAAAGTGTAATTCTAAAGTGTAATTCTAAAGTGTAATTCTAAAGTGTAATTGTACAGGATTCTAAAGGGTTATCCTAAAGTGTAATTCTAAAGTGTAATTCTGAAGTGTAATTCTAAAGGGTAATTCTAAAGGGTAATTCTAAAGTGTAATTCTAAAGGGTAATTCTAAAGTGTAATTCTGAAGTGTAATTCTAAAGTGTAATTCTAAAGGGTAATTCTAAAGTGTAATTCTAAAGTGTAATTCTAAAGGGTAATTCTAAAGTGTAATTCTAAAGTGTAATTCGAAAGTGTAATTCGAAAGTGTAATTCGAAAGTGTAATTCTAAATGGTAATTCTAAAGTGTAATTCTAAAGTGTAATTCTAAAGTGTAATTCTAAAGTGTAATTCTAAAGGGTAATTCTAAAGTGTAATTCTGAAGTGTAATTCTAAAGGGTAATTCTAAAGGGTAATTCTAAAGTGTAATTCTAAAGTGTAATTCTAAAGTGTAATTCTAAAGTGTAATTGTACAGGATTCTAAAGGGTTATCCTAAAGTGTAATTCTAAAGTGTAATTCTGAAGTGTAATTCTAAAGGTGTAATTCTAAAGGGTAATTCTAAAGTGTAATTCTAAAGTGTAATTCTAAAGGGTAATTCTAAAGTGTAATTCTAAAGTGTAATTCTAAAGGGTAATTCTAAAGTGTAATTCTAAAGTGTAATTCGAAAGTGTAATTCGAAAGTGTAATTCGAAAGTGTAATTCTAAATGGTAATTCTAAAGTGTAATTCTAAAGTGTAATTCTAAAGTGTAATTCTAAAGTGTAATTCTAAAGGGTAATTCTAAAGTGTAATTCTAAAGTGTAATTCTAAAGTGTAATTCTAAAGTGTAATTCTAAAGGGTAATTCTAAAGTGTAATTCTAAAGTGTAATTCTAAAGTGTAATTCTAAAGTGTAATTCTAAAGTGTAATTATAAAGTGTAATTCCAAAGTGTAATTCTAAAGGGTAATTCTAAAGAGTATTTCTAAAGGGTAATTCTAAAGTGTAATTCTAAAGTGTAATTCTGAAGTGTAATTCGAAATTGTAATTCTAAAGTGGAATTCTAAAGTGTAATTCTAAAGTGTAATTCTGAAGTGTAATTCGAAATTGTAATTCTAAAGGGTAATTCTAAAGTGTAATTCTAAAGTGTAATGCAAAAGGGTAATTCTAAATGGTAATTCTGAAGTGTAATTCTAAAGTGTAATTCTAAAGGGTAATTCTAAAGTGTAATTCTAAAGTGTAATTCTAAAGGGTAATTCTAAAGTGTAATTCTAAAGTGTAATTCGAAAGTGTAATTCGAAAGTGTAATTCGAAAGTGTAATTCTAAATGGTAATTCTAAAGTGTAATTCTAAAGTGTAATTCTAAAGTGTAATTCTAAAGTGTAATTCTAAAGGGTAATTCTAAAGTGTAATTCTAAAGTGTAATTCTAAAGTGTAATTCTAAAGTGTAATTCTAAAGGGTAATTCTAAAGTGTAATTCTAAAGTGTAATTCTAAAGTGTAATTCTAAAGTGTAATTCTAAAGTGTAATTATAAAGTGTAATTCCAAAGTGTAATTCTAAAGGGTAATTCGAAAGAGTATTTCTAAAGGGTTCGGGTTCGGTTGCGGTTCGGTTGCGTTCGACTTCCGGGTTCGGTTGCGAGAGTACGCTGGCGTTGCATATTCGCCGCTTCTCCGACTGGATGGATGTACAGGGTCTGCTTCTACTTTTCTGACCTGACATCTCACACCTGTCCTGCCTTTTCACACCCGCACGTGCCGCGTGTTCTCCGGCTGGATAACGGAATCTGCTTTTGATGGTACGGAATACGGAATCGAAAGGCCCGCTCCCGTTGTTTGTGGCCGTGGCCTTGTTTGCCGGTGGCCTTGTGGTCTTGGTGGCCTTGTGGCCTTGTTTGCCGCTGTGGTCTTGATTAGCGGCTGCAGTCGTTTGCCGCTGCGTTTGCCGCTGCGTTTGCCGCTGCGTTTGCCGCTTTGCCTCCTCGACCTTGGCCTCGTACTCGTCCCTTCGCTCCTGCCTGGCATGGCTCTGAAGTACTCCGCCGCAAGGCTTCTTCTGCTCAATACCCGCTCCACCCCATCATGCATCTCTGCCATCAAATCAAATGGACTCCTCCGACGACCCAGGTACATTCACCGTGGCTCCGGTCGCAAGTTTGTTTATTTGCAATCAGGTCACTCCATCCCCGTCCTCTGGTCGGCTCAGCGCACTCTCACTCTTCGTCCCAGCGCACCTGGTCACAGCAACCCACACGATCGCACCTCCTGCCTACGAACCCTGGCTAAATCACCTGAATTCATCCCTGCTGTTCAAAACAACATCAAGCTCACCCTGTTCAACACCCGGTCCCTCAACAATAAATGCCTCATCCTGAACGAATACATCCTGGATAACAAACTGGACTTTCTCTGTCTCACCGAAACCTGGCAACAACCTCTGGACTACTACACACTCAACCTCACCACACCCAATGGATATTCCTACGTCAATAAACCACGCTCGGAGGGCCGAGGTGGTGGAATTGCCGTTATCCACCGTCAAGACATCAAGACCAACCTCATCTCCATCTCATCTGCTCCATCATTTGAACACCTGGCTTTAAAACTCTCTGGTCACACGCAGTCAGTCATGGCTGTCGTCTACCGCCCTCCCAAACCACACCCATCATTCCTGTCTGACTTCTCCTACTTTCTGACCCAGCTATGTTCCCTCTCCCCCTCAATCCTCCTCCTTGGTGATTTCAATATCCACATGGACTCCACTGACTCCACAATAACCACTGACTTCACTGATTTACTCACCTGCTTTAACCTCACTCAACATGTCGACTTTCCTACCCATATCCGTGGTCACATTTTGGACCTTGTCTGCTCCACTGGATTAAATTTGCACCATCTCTATGGCTCCGACCTCACCCTCTCTGACCACTTAGCCATCACTCTGACCATCAACATCCCCGCCCCAACACCAAGGCATTATCGCACAATCAACTTCCGTAAGCTAAACGCTCTTTCACCTACCTCATTCTCATCCACCCTCTCTGAAAAAATGTCCACTTCTCCCTTCATTGACCTCCACACCCCTTCCGACCTCACTGACTACTACAACCACACTCTCTCCTCCTGCCTTGACCAGCTTGCGCCTGTAAAAACCAAAACAGTTTCTTTCACCCATTCTGCTCCCTGGTTTACCCCTGAACTCCACCTGATGAAAACTCGTGCTCGCCAACTTGAAAGACTCCGCAATAAAACGGGTCTCACAGTTCACTCCCAAGCCTACAAGGACCACATACAACACTACAAAGATGCCCTCTCCCGCGCCCGCTCTGCCTACTACTCTCAAATTATCCACTCTGGCTCCGGAAACCCAAAAGCACTCTTCTCGACAATAAACAAACTCCTCCGCCCCCTGAACACCACCACCCAGTCATTCACAGTAGACAACTGCATCTCCTTCCTCTCTTTCTTCCAACGCAAAATTGACAACATCTACAACAGCTTGACCACCGCCGCACCCGCTCCCCCTCCAACCACCTGCCCCCCCTTGTCCTGCCATCCCCTGTCTCGGTTCTCCCCAATCTCTCCTACTGACCTCTCTGAACTCCTCATAGGAATGAAAACTGCCACCTGCACTCTTGACCCCATCCCCTCCAGCTTTGTCAAAGCCTCCCTCCCTGCTCTCTCTCCACTTATCATTGCAACAATAAACTCCTCCCTGTCTACAGGCATCGTCCCACCTTCCCTCAAAATTGCTGCTGTTACCCCCATTCTAAAAAAACCTGGTCTAAACCCTGACACCCTAAACAACTTCAGACCCATCTCCAACCTACCCTTTCTGTCAAAAGTTTTGGAACGCGCTGTAGCCACTCAACTCAAACATCATCTCTCTGCCAATAACCTGTATGAAACATTCCAATCCGGATTCCGCTCCAACCACAGTACTGAAACTGCTCTCCTCAAAATCACCAACGACCTTCTCCTCTCCTCTGACGCTGGCAACCTCAACATTCTCGTCCTCCTCGACCTCAGCGCTGCCTTTGACACCATCGATCACACTATCCTCCTCACCCGACTTGAATCCACCTTTAACGTCACCGGCACTGCCCTCTCTTGGATTAAATCATACCTCTCTGACAGATGCCAGTTCATCTCCATCAATAACTGCAAATCCCCCACTGCTCCCCTCCCCCAAGGTGTCCCCCAAGGTTCAGTTCTTGGCCCCCTCCTCTTCATCCTTTACCTGTCCCCGCTCGGTCACTTAATCCGCCGTCATGGTCTCCAATTCCACTGCTTCGCCGATGACATCCAGCTTTTCATCTCCACCAAGTCCGTCTCCACCGACACCCACTCTATCCTGACAAACTGCATCACTGAAATAAAATCCTGGCTTCAAATCAACTTCCTCAAGCTTAACTGTGATAAATCTGAAATAATCATCATTGGCCCAAAAACGCTCACAAAATCCACCCATAACTTTGCCCTCAACATCGACGGTATCCCAGTATCCACCTCCCCTCACATCCGGAATCTTGGCGTCATCTTTGACCAAACCCTTTCCTTCGACAAATACACTAAACAGATCACAAAGTCAGCCTTCTTTCACCTGAAAAACATTGCCCGTCTCCGCTCATCCCTCTCCTCCACGGCTGCAGAAACCCTCATCCACGCCTTCATCACCTCCCGTCTGGACTACTGCAATAGCCTCCTCTATGGTTCACCCTCAAAAATCACCAATAAACTCCAATACATTCAGAACTCCGCTGCCCGTCTACTCACTCATTCCCGGACCCGTGACCACATCACCCCCGTCCTTTACAAGCTTCACTGGCTCCCCATCCCCCAGAGAATCCAGTACAAAATCCTCCTCTTGACATACAAAGCCCTCCATAACCTGGCCCCATCCTACCTGGCTGACCTCCTCTCCAGACACACTCCCACCCGCAACCTCCGCTCTGCTGGTACCAACCTCCTGACCCCCTCCATCCGGACCAAATTCAGATCCTGGGGGGACAGGGCCTTCTCCATCGCTGCTCCCACCCTCTGGAACTCACTACCTCACACCATCAGAGACTCCTCACTCACCACATTCAAAACATCACTAAAGACCCACCTGTTCAACGCTGCATTCAACATTCAACCCACAGCATTTAACCCCTGACTATCTCTTCTCCTTCTCCCTCCTTTTGCTTTAAATATTTCCCTATTGATTCTTGTCTTTTTGCAATTGTTGTTTTCATGTATTGTTATGCATTATGTTTTCCACTCTGTCAAAGCGCCTTTGGGCTTCTGGAAAAGCGCTATACAAAATAAATGAATTATTATTATTATTATTAAAGGGTAATTCTAAAGTGTAATTCTAAAGTGTAATTCTGAAGTGTAATTCGAAATTGTAATTCTAAAGTGGAATTCTAAAGTGTAATTCTAAAGTGTAATTCTGAAGTGTAATTCGAAATTGTAATTCTAAAGTGTAATTCTGAAGTGGAATTCTAAAGTGTAATTCTGAAGTGGAATTCGAAATTGTAATTCTAAAGTGTAATTCTGAAGTGTAATTCTAAAGTGTAATTCTAAAGTGTAATTCTAAAGTGTAATTCTAAAGTGTAATTCTAAAGGGTAATTCTAAAGTGTAATTCTAAAGGGTAATTCTAAAGTGTAATTCTAAAGGGTAATTCTAAAGTGTAATTCTAAAGTGTAATTCTAAAGTGTAATTCTAAAGGGTAATTCTAAAGTGTAATTCTAAAGTGTAATTCTGAAGTGTAATTCGAAATTGTAATTCTAAAGTGTAATTCTGAAGTGTAATTCTAAAGTGTAATTCTAAAGGGTAATTACCTTCGCAAAAGCGGAAGGTTATGTTTTGATCGCTGTGTATTTATTTGTATGTCTGTGTGTGTGTGTGTGTGTATGTTATTCGCATAACTCAAAAAGTATTCAACCGATTCGCATGAAATTTGGTGGGATGATAGGTTATTATCCGGGAACCATTTGATTAGATTTTGGAATCGATCGGGTCAAAGGTCAAGGTCAAGGTCATGAAAAGGTCAAAATCGTCTTTTTACCATAGCGCGGTCAATTTGTGTCCAATTTGTATGAAACTAATGCCAAAATGCTTTGCTACACAGATCTTGTAGTCTTTTATTTTGGCAACAAAAGTAGCTGCGGCGAAGGTATGCGCTCTACCGAGTGCCCGTTCTAGTTCTAAAGTGTAATTCTAAAGGGTAATTCTAAAGTGTAATTACCTTCGCAAAAGCGGAAGGTTATGTTTTGATCGCTGTGTATTTATTTGTATGTCTGTGTGTGTGTGTGTGTGTATGTTATTCGCATAACTCAAAAAGTATTCAACCGAATTGCATGAAATTTGGTGGGATGATTGGTTATTATACGGGACACATTTGATTAGATTTTGGGAGCAATCGGGTCAAAGGTCAAGGTCAAGGTCACGAAAAGGTCAAAATCGTATTTTTGTTGTTCTGTTCCCTACACTCCCATGCCAAGTACAGAACAGTAGCTGCGGCGAAGGTATGCGCTCTACCGAGTGCCCGTTCTAGTTCTAAAGTGTAATTCTGAAGTGTAATTCGAAAGTGTAATTCTAAAGTGTAATTCTCAAGGGTAATTCTAAAGTGTAATTCTAAAGTGTAATTCTGAAGTGTAATTCGAAAGTGTAATTCTAAAGTGTAATTCTAAAGGGTTCTAAAGTGTAATTCTAAAGGGTAATTCTAAAGGGTAATTCTAAAGTGTAATTCTAAAGTGTAATTCTGAAGTGTAATTCGAAAGTGTAATTCTAAAGTGTAATTCTAAAGGGTAATTCTAAAGTGTAATTCTAAAGGGTTCTAAAGTGTAATTCTAAAGGGTAATTCTAAACTCTAAAGTGCAATTCCAAAGGGTTCTAAAGTGTAATTCTAAACTCTAAAGTGTAATTCTAAAGGGATCTAAAGTGTAATTCTAAAGGGTTCTAAAGTGTAATTCTAAACTCTAAAGTGTAATTCTAAAGGGATCTAAAGTGTAATTCTAAAGGGTTCTAAAGTGTAATTCTAAACTCTAAAGTGTAATTCGAAAGTGTAATTCTAAAGGGTTCTAAAGTGTAATTCCAAAGGGTTCTAAAGTGTAATTCTAAAGTGTAATTCTGAAGTGTAATTCTAAAGTGTAATTCTAAAGTGTAATTCTGAAGTGTAATTCGAAATTGTAATTCTAAAGTGTAATCCTAAAGGGTAATTCTAAAGTGTAATTCTGAAGTGTAATTCTAAAGTGTAATTCTAAAGTATAATTCTAAAGTATAATTCTAAAGGGTTCTAAAGTGTAATTCTAAAGGGTTCTAAAGTGTAATTCTAAAGTGTAATTCTAACGTGTAATTCTAAAGTGTAATTCTAAAGGGTAATTCTAAAGGGTAATTCTGAAGTGTAATTCTAAAGTGTAATTCTAAAGGGTAATTCTGAAGGGTAATTCTAAAGGGTAATTCTAAAGGGTAATTCTGAAGTGTAATTCGAAAGGGTAATTCTGAAGGGTAATTCTAAAGGGTAATTCTAAAAGGTAATTCTAAAGGGTAATTCTAAAGGGTAATTCTAAAGGGTAATTCTGAAGTGTAATTCTAAAGGGTAATTCTAAAGTGTAATTCTAAAGTGTAATTCTAACGTGTAATTCTAAAGTGTAATTCTGAAGGGTTCTAAAGTGTAATTCTAAAGTGTAATTCTAAAGGGTAATTTTAAAAGGTTATAAAGTGTAATTCTAAAAGGTAATTCTAAAGTGTAATTCTGAAGTGTAATTCTAGAGTGTAATTCTAAAGGGTAATTCTGAAGGGTAATTCTAAAGGGTAATTCTAAAGGGTAATTCTAAAGGGTAATTCTGAATTGTAATTCTAAAGGGTAATTCTAAAGTGTAATTCTAAAGGGTAATTCTAAAGTGTAATTCTCAACTCTAAAGTGTAAATCTAAAGTGTAAATCTAAAGTGTAATTCTAAAGGGTAATTCTAAAGTGTAATTCTAAAGGGTAATTCCAAAGTGTAATTCTGAAGTGTAATTCTAAAGGGGGATTCTAAAGGGTAACTCTAAAGTGTAATTCTAAAGTGTAATTCTAAAGTGTAATTCTAAAGTGTAATTTTAAAGTGTAATTCTAAAGGGTAATTCTAAAGCAAAATTCTAAATGGTAATTCTAAAGTGTAATTCTAAAGTGTAATTCTAAAGTGTAATTCTAAAGTGTAATTCTAAATGGTAATTCTAAAGTGTAATTCTAAATGGTAATTCTAAAGGGTTATCCTAAAGGATAATTCTGAAGGGTAATTCTCAAGTGTAATTCTAAAGAGTAATTCTAAAGTGTAATTCTGAAGGGTAATTCTCAAGTGTAATTCTAAAGAGTAATTCTAAAGTGCAATTCTAAAGGGTAATTCTAAACTCTAAAGTGTAATTCTAAAGGGTAATTCTAAAGGGTAATTCTAAAGTGCAATTCTAAAGTGTAATTCAAAAGTGTAAATCTAAAGTGTAATTCTAAAGGATAATTCTAAAGGGTAATTCTGAAGGGTAATTCTAAAGTGTAATTCTAAAGGGTAATTCTAAAGTGTAATTCCAAAGTGTAATTCTAAAGGGTAATTCTAAAGTGTAATTCTAAAGGGTAATTCTAAAGGGTAATTCTGAAGGGTAATTTTAAAGTGTAATTCTAAAGGGTAATTCTAAAGTGTAATTCTAAATGGTAATTCTAAAGTGTAATTCTAAATGGTAATTCTAAAGGGTAATTCTAAAGCATAATTCTGAAGGGTAATTCTCAAGTGTAATTCTAAAGAGTAATTCTAAAGTGCAATTCTAAAGGGTAATTCTAAACTCTAAAGTGTAATTCTAAAGGGTAATTCTAAAGTGTAATTCTAAAGGGTAATTCTAAAGTGCAATTCTAAAGTGTAATTCAAAAGTGTAAATCTAAAGTGTAATTCTAAAGGGTAATTCTAAAGGGTAATTCTAAAGGGTAATTCTAAAGGGTAATTCTGAAGGGTAATTCTAAAGTGTAATTCTAAAGGGTAATTCTAAAGTGTAATTCCAAAGTGTAATTCTAAAGGGTAATTCTAAAGTGTAATTCCAAAGTGTAATTCCAAAGTGTAATTCTAAAGTGTAATTCTAAAGTGTAATTCTGAAGTGTAATTCTGAAGTGTAATTCTAAAGGGTAATTCTAAAGTGTAATTCTAAAGGGTAATTCTAAAGTGTAATTCTAAAGGGTAATTCTACACTCTAAAGTGTAATTCTAAAGGGTAATTCTAAAGTGTAATTCTAAAGAGTATTCTAAAGGGTAATTCTAAAGTGTAATTCTAAAGGGTAATTCTGATGTGTAATTCTAAAGTGTAATTCTCAAGGGTAATTCTGAAGTGTAATTCTAAAGTGTAATTCTAAAGGGTAATTCTAAAGGGTAATTCTCAACTCTAAAGTGTAATTCTAAAGGGTAATTCTAAAGTGTAATTCTAAAGTGTAATTCTAAAGGGTAATTCTGAAGTGTAATTCTAAAGTGTAATTCTAAAGTGTAATTCTAAAGTGTAATTCTAAAGGGTAATTCTGAAGTGTAATTCTAAAGGGTAATTCTAAAGTGTAATT
This sequence comes from Myxine glutinosa, assembly GCF_964187855.1. Lineage (NCBI taxonomy): Eukaryota > Metazoa > Chordata > Myxini > Myxiniformes > Myxinidae > Myxine > Myxine glutinosa. Next base: position 111,431,334 of record NC_136267.1, on the reverse strand, counting down.
CTAAAGTGTAATTCTAAAGTGTAATTCTAAAGGGTAATTCTGAAGTGTAATTCTAAAGTGTAATTCTAAAGTGTAATTCTAAAGTGTAATTCTAAAGGGTAATTCTGAAGTGTAATTCTAAAGGCTAATTCGAGAGAGTAATTCTGAAATGTAATTCTAAAGTATAATTCTAAAGGGTAATTCCAAAGTGTAATTCTAAAGTGTAATTCTAAAGGGTAATTCTGAAGTGTAATTCTAAAGTGTAATTCTAAAGGGTAATTCTAAACTCTAAAGTGTAATTCTAAAGTGTAATTCTAAAGGCTAATTCTAAAGGGTAATTCTAAAGGGTAATTCCAAAGGGTAATTCTGAAGGGTAATTCTAAAGTGTAATTCTAAAGTGTAATTCTAAAGGGTAATTCTGAAGGGTAATTCTAAAGTGTAATTCTAAAGGGTAATTCTGAAGTTAATTCTAAAGTGTAATTCTAAAGGGTAATTCTAAACTCTAAAGTGTAATTCTAAAGGGTAATTCTAAAGGGTAATTCTAAAGTGTAATTCTAAAGTGTAATTCTAAAGGGTAATTCTAAAGTGTAATTCTAAAGTGTAATTCTAAAGTGTAATTCTAAAGGGTAATTCTAAAGTGTAATTCTAAAGTGTAATTCTGAAGTGTAATTCGAAAGTGTAATTCTAAAGTGTAATTCTAAAGGGTAATTCTAAAGTGTAATTCTAAAGTGTAATTCTAAAGTGTAATTATAAAGTGTAATTCCAAAGTGTAATTCTAAAGGGTAATTCTAAAGTGTAATTCTAAAGTGTAATTCTGAAGTGTAATTCTAAAGTGTAATTCTAAAGGGTAATTCTAAAGTGTAATTCTAAAGTGTAATTCTGAAGTGTAATTCGAAAGTGTAATTCTAAAGTGTAATTCTAAAGGGTAATTCTAAAGTGTAATTCTAAAGTGTAATTCTGAAGTGTAATTCGAAAGTGTAATTCTAAAGTGTAATTCTAAAGGGTTCTAAAGTGTAATTCTAAAGGGTAATTCTAAAGGGTAATTCTAAAGTGTAATTCTAAAGTGTAATTCTGAAGTGTAATTCGAAAGTGTAATTCTAAAGTGTAATTCTAAAGGGTAATTCTAAAGTGTAATTCTAAAGGGTTCTAAAGTGTAATTCTAAAGGGTAATTCTAAACTCTAAAGTGTAATTCCAAAGGGTTCTAAAGTGTAATTCTAAACTCTAAAGTGTAATTCTAAAGGGATCTAAAGTGTAATTCTAAAGGGTTCTAAAGTGTAATTCTAAACTCTAAAGTGTAATTCTAAAGGGATCTAAAGTGTAATTCTAAAGGGTTCTAAAGTGTAATTCTAAACTCTAAAGTGTAATTCGAAAGTGTAATTCTAAAGGGTTCTAAAGTGTAATTACAAAGGGTTCTAAAGTGTAATTCTAAAGTGTAATTCTGAAGTGTAATTCTAAAGTGTAATTCTGAAGTGTAATTCGAAATTGTAATTCTAAAGTGTAATCCTAATGGGTAATTCTAAAGTGTAATTCTGAAGTGTAATTCTAAAGTGTAATTCTAAAGTATAATTCTAAAGGGTTCTAAAGTGTAATTCTAAAGGGTTCTAAAGTGTAATTCTAAAGTGTAATTCTAACGTGTAATTCTAAAGTGTAATTCTAAAGGGTAATTCTAAAGGGTAATTCTGAAGTGTAATTCTAAAGTGTAATTCTAAAGGGTAATTCTGAAGGGTAATTCTAAAGGGTAATTCTAAAGGGTAATTCTGAAGTGTAATTCGAAAGGGTAATTCTGAAGGGTAATTCTAAAGGGTAATTCTAAAGGGTAATTCTAAAGGGTAATTCTAAAGGGTAATTCTAAAGGGTAATTCTGAAGTGTAATTCTAAAGGGTAATTCTAAAGTGTAATTCTAAAGTGTAATTCTAACGTGTAATTCTAAAGTGTAATTCTAAAGGGTTCTAAAGTGTAATTCTAAAGTGTAATTCTAAAGGGTAATTATAAAAGGTTATAAAGTGTAATTCTAAAAGGTAATTCTAAAGTGTAATTCTGAAGTGTAATTCTAAAGTGTAATTCTGAAGGGTAATTCTGAAGGGTAATTCTAAAGGGTAATTCTAAAGGGTAATTCTAAAGGGTAATTCTAAAGGGTAATTCTGAATTGTAATTCTAAAGGGTAATTCTAAAGTGTAATTCTAAAGGGTAATTCTAAAGTGTAATTCTCAACTCTAAAGTGTAAATCTAAAGTGTAAATCTAAAGTGTAATTCTAAAGGGTAATTCTAAAGTGTAATTCTAAAGGGTAATTCCAAAGTGTAATTCTGAAGTGTAATTCTAAAGGGGGATTCTAAAGGGTAATTCTAAAGTGTAATTCTAAAGTGTAATTCTAAAGTGTAATTCTAAAGTGTAATTTTAAAGTGTAATTCTAAAGGGTAATTCTAAAGCATAATTCTAAATGGTAATTCTAAAGTGTAATTCTAAAGTGTAATTCTAAAGTGTAATTCTAAAGTGTAATTCTAAATGGTAATTCTAAAGTGTAATTCTAAATGGTAATTCTAAAGGGTTATCCTAAAGCATAATTCTGAAGGGTAATTCTCAAGTGTAATTCTAAAGAGTAATTCTAAAGTGTAATTCTGAAGGGTAATTCTCAAGTGTAATTCTAAAGAGTAATTCTAAAGTGCAATTCTAAAGGGTAATTCTAAACTCTAAAGTGTAATTCTAAAGGGTAATTCTAAAGTGTAATTCTAAAGGGTAATTCTAAAGTGCAATTCAAAAGTGTAAATCTAAAGTGTAATTCTAAAGGATAATTCTAAAGGGTAATTCTAAAGTGTAATTCCAAAGTGTAATTCTAAAGGGTAATTCTAAAGTGTAATTCCAAAGTGTAATTCCAAAGTGTAATTCTAAAGTGTAATTCTAAAGTGTAATTCTGAAGTGTAATTCTGAAGTGTAATTCTGAAGTGTAATTCTAAAGGGTAATTCTAAAGTGTAATTCTAAAGGGTAATTCTAAAGTGTAATTCTAAAGGGTAATTCTAAAGGGTAATTCTACACTCTAAAGTGTAATTCTAAAGGGTAATTCTAAAGTGTAATTCTAAAGAGTATTCTAAAGGGTAATTCTAAAGTGTAATTCTAAAGGGTAATTCTGATGTGTAATTCTAAAGTGTAATTCTCAAGGGTAATTCTGAAGTGTAATTCTAAAGTGTAATTCTAAAGGGTAATTCTAAACTCTAAAGTGTAATTCTAAAGGGTAATTCTAAACTCTAAAGTGTAATTCTAAAGGGTAATTCTAAAGTGTAATTCTAAAGTGTAATTCTAAAGTGTAATTCTAAAGGGTAATTCTGAAGTGTAATTCTAAAGTGTAATTCTAAAGTGTAATTCTAAAGTGTAATTCTCAAGGGTAATTCTGAAGTGTAATTCTAAAGGCTAATTCGAGAGAGTAATTCTGAAATGTAATTCTAAAGTATAATTCTAAAGGGTAATTCCAAAGTGTAATTCTAAAGTGTAATTCTAAAGGGTAATTCTGAAGTGTAATTCTAAAGTGTAATTCTAAAGGGTAATTCTAAACTCTAAAGTGTAATTCTAAAGTGTAATTCTAAAGGCTAATTCTAAAGGGTAATTCTAAAGGGTAATTCCAAAGGGTAATTCTGAAGGGTAATTCTAAAGTGTAATTCTAAAGTGTAATTCTAAAGGGTAATTCTGAAGGGTAATTCTCAAGTGTAATTCTAAAGGGTAATTCTGAAGTTAATTCTAAAGTGTAATTCTAAAGGTTAATTCTAAAGGGTAATTCTAAACTCTAAAGTGTAATTCTAAAGGGTAATTCTAAAGTGTAATTCTAAAGGGTAATTCTAAAGTGCAATTCTAAAGTGTAATTCAAAAGTGTAAATCTAAAGTGTAATTCTAAAGGGTAATTCTAAAGGGTAATTCTAAAGGGTAATTCTAAAGTGTAATTCTAAATGGTAATTCTAAAGGGTAATTCTAAAGCATAATTCTGAAGGGTAATTCTCAAGTGTAATTCTAAAGAGTAATTCTAAAGTGCAATTCTAAAGGGTAATTCTAAACTCTAAAGTGTAATTCTAAAGGGTAATTCTAAAGTGTAATTCTAAAGGGTAATTCTAAAGTGCAATTCTAAAGTGTAATTCAAAAGTGTAAATCTAAAGTGTAATTCTAAAGGGTAATTCTAAAGGGTAATTCTAAAGGGTAATTCTAAAGGGTAATTCTGAAGGGTAATTCTAAAGTGTAATTCTAAAGGGTAATTCTAAAGTGTAATTCCAAAGTGTAATTCTAAAGGGTAATTCTAAAGTGTAATTCCAAAGTGTAATTCCAAAGTGTAATTCTAAAGTGTAATTCTAAAGTGTAATTCTGAAGTGTAATTCTGAAGTGTAATTCTAAAGGGTAATTCTAAAGTGTAATTCTAAAGGGTAATTCTAAAGTGTAATTCTAAAGGGTAATTCTACACTCTAAAGTGTAATTCTAAAGGGTAATTCTAAAGTGTAATTCTAAAGAGTATTCTAAAGGGTAATTCTAAAGTGTAATTCTAAAGGGTAATTCTGATGTGTAATTCTAAAGTGTAATTCTCAAGGGTAATTCTGAAGTGTAATTCTAAAGTGTAATTCTAAAGGGTAATTCTAAAGGGTAATTCTCAACTCTAAAGTGTAATTCTAAAGGGTAATTCTAAACTCTAAAGTGTAATTCTAAAGGGTAATTCTAAAGTGTAATTCTAAAGTGTAATTCTAAAGTGTAATTCTAAAGGGTAATTCTGAAGTGTAATTCTAAAGTGTAATTCTAAAGTGTAATTCTAAAGTGTAATTCTAAAGGGTAATTCTGAAGTGTAATTCTAAAGGCTAATTCGAGAGAGTAATTCTGAAATGTAATTCTAAAGTATAATTCTAAAGGGTAATTCCAAAGTGTAATTCTAAAGTGTAATTCTAAAGGGTAATTCTGAAGTGTAATTCTAAAGTGTAATTCTAAAGGGTAATTCTAAACTCTAAAGTGTAATTCTAAAGTGTAATTCTAAAGGCTAATTCTAAAGGGTAATTCTAAAGGGTAATTCCAAAGGGTAATTCTGAAGGGTAATTCTAAAGTGTAATTCTAAAGTGTAATTCTAAAGGGTAATTCTGAAGGGTAATTCTAAAGTGTAATTCTAAAGGGTAATTCTGAAGTTAATTCTAAAGTGTAATTCTAAAGGGTAATTCTAAACTCTAAAGTGTAATTCTAAAGGGTAATTCTAAAGGGTAATTCTAAAGTGTAATTCTAAAGTGTAATTCTAAAGGGTAATTCTAAAGTGTAATTCTAAAGTGTAATTCTAAAGTGTAATTCTAAATGGTAATTCTAAAGTGTAATTCTAAATGGTAATTCTAAAGGGTTATCCTAAAGGATAATTCTGAAGGGTAATTCTCAAGTGTAATTCTAAAGAGTAATTCTAAAGTGTAATTCTGAAGGGTAATTCTCAAGTGTAATTCTAAAGAGTAATTCTAAAGTGCAATTCTAAAGGGTAATTCTAAACTCTAAAGTGTAATTCTAAAGGGTAATTCTAAAGGGTAATTCTAAAGTGCAATTCTAAAGTGTAATTCAAAAGTGTAAATCTAAAGTGTAATTCTAAAGGATAATTCTAAAGGGTAATTCTGAAGGGTAATTCTAAAGTGTAATTCTAAAGGGTAATTCTAAAGTGTAATTCCAAAGTGTAATTCTAAAGGGTAATTCTAAAGTGTAATTCTAAAGGGTAATTCTAAAGGGTAATTCTGAAGGGTAATTTTAAAGTGTAATTCTAAAGGGTAATTCTAAAGTGTAATTCTAAATGGTAATTCTAAAGTGTAATTCTAAATGGTAATTCTAAAGGGTAATTCTAAAGCATAATTCTGAAGGGTAATTCTCAAGTGTAATTCTAAAGAGTAATTCTAAAGTGCAATTCTAAAGGGTAATTCTAAACTCTAAAGTGTAATTCTAAAGGGTAATTCTAAAGTGTAATTCTAAAGGGTAATTCTAAAGTGCAATTCTAAAGTGTAATTCAAAAGTGTAAATCTAAAGTGTAATTCTAAAGGGTAATTCTAAAGGGTAATTCTAAAGGGTAATTCTAAAGGGTAATTCTGAAGGGTAATTCTAAAGTGTAATTCTGAAGGGTAATTCTAAAGTGTAATTCCAAAGTGTAATTCTAAAGGGTAATTCTAAAGTGTAATTCCAAAGTGTAATTCCAAAGTGTAATTCTAAAGTGTAATTCTAAAGTGTAATTCTGAAGTGTAATTCTGAAGTGTAATTCTAAAGGGTAATTCTAAAGTGTAATTCTAAAGGGTAATTCTAAAGTGTAATTCTAAAGGGTAATTCTACACTCTAAAGTGTAATTCTAAAGGGTAATTCTAAAGTGTAATTCTAAAGAGTATTCTAAAGGGTAATTCTAAAGTGTAATTCTAAAGGGTAATTCTGATGTGTAATTCTAAAGTGTAATTCTCAAGGGTAATTCTGAAGTGTAATTCTAAAGTGTAATTCTAAAGGGTAATTCTAAAGGGTAATTCTCAACTCTAAAGTGTAATTCTAAAGGGTAATTCTAAAGTGTAATTCTAAAGTGTAATTCTAAAGGGTAATTCTGAAGTGTAATTCTAAAGTGTAATTCTAAAGTGTAATTCTAAAGTGTAATTCTAAAGGGTAATTCTGAAGTGTAATTCTAAAGGGTAATTCTAAAGTGTAATTCTAAAGTGTAATTCTAAAGTGTAATTCTAAAGGGTAATTCTGAAGTGTAATTCTAAAGTGTAATTCTAAAGTGTAATTCTAAATTGTAATTCTAAAGGGTAATTCTGAAGTGTAATTCTAAAGGCTAATTCGAGAGAGTAATTCTGAAATGTAATTCTAAAGTATAATTCTAAAGGGTAATTCCAAAGTGTAATTCTAAAGTGTAATTCTAAAGGGTAATTCTGAAGTGTAATTCTAAAGTGTAATTCTAAAGGGTAATTCTAAACTCTAAAGTGTAATTCTAAAGTGTAATTCTAAAGGCTAATTCTAAAGGGTAATTCTAAAGGGTAATTCCAAAGGGTAATTCTGAAGGGTAATTCTAAAGTGTAATTCTAAAGTGTAATTCTAAAGGGTAATTCTGAAGGGTAATTCTAAAGTGTAATTCTAAAGGGTAATTCTGAAGTTAATTCTAAAGTGTAATTCTAAAGGGTAATTCTAAACTCTAAAGTGTAATTCTAAAGGGTAATTCTAAAGGGTAATTCTAAAGTGTAATTCTAAAGTGTAATTCTAAAGGGTAATTCTAAAGTGTAATTCTAAAGTGTAATTCTAAAGTGTAATTCTAAAGGGTAATTCTAAAGTGTAATTCTAAAGTGTAATTCTGAAGTGTAATTCGAAAGTGTAATTCTAAAGTGTAATTCTAAAGGGTAATTCTAAAGTGTAATTCTAAAGTGTAATTCTAAAGTGTAATTATAAAGTGTAATTCCAAAGTGTAATTCTAAAGGGTAATTCTAAAGTGTAATTCTAAAGTGTAATTCTGAAGTGTAATTCTAAAGTGTAATTCTAAAGGGTAATTCTAAAGTGTAATTCTAAAGTGTAATTCTGAAGTGTAATTCGAAAGTGTAATTCTAAAGTGTAATTCTAAAGGGTAATTCTAAAGTGTAATTCTAAAGTGTAATTCTGAAGTGTAATTCGAAAGTGTAATTCTAAAGTGTAATTCTAAAGGGTTCTAAAGTGTAATTCTAAAGGGTAATTCTAAAGGGTAATTCTAAAGTGTAATTCTAAAGTGTAATTCTGAAGTGTAATTCGAAAGTGTAATTCTAAAGTGTAATTCTAAAGGGTAATTCTAAAGTGTAATTCTAAAGGGTTCTAAAGTGTAATTCTAAAGGGTAATTCTAAACTCTAAAGTGTAATTCCAAAGGGTTCTAAAGTGTAATTCTAAACTCTAAAGTGTAATTCTAAAGGGATCTAAAGTGTAATTCTAAAGGGTTCTAAAGTGTAATTCTAAACTCTAAAGTGTAATTCTAAAGGGATCTAAAGTGTAATTCTAAAGGGTTCTAAAGTGTAATTCTAAACTCTAAAGTGTAATTCGAAAGTGTAATTCTAAAGGGTTCTAAAGTGTAATTACAAAGGGTTCTAAAGTGTAATTCTAAAGTGTAATTCTGAAGTGTAATTCTAAAGTGTAATTCTGAAGTGTAATTCGAAATTGTAATTCTAAAGTGTAATCCTAATGGGTAATTCTAAAGTGTAATTCTGAAGTGTAATTCTAAAGTGTAATTCTAAAGTATAATTCTAAAGGGTTCTAAAGTGTAATTCTAAAGGGTTCTAAAGTGTAATTCTAAAGTGTAATTCTAACGTGTAATTCTAAAGTGTAATTCTAAAGGGTAATTCTAAAGGGTAATTCTGAAGTGTAATTCTAAAGTGTAATTCTAAAGGGTAATTCTGAAGGGTAATTCTAAAGGGTAATTCTAAAGGGTAATTCTGAAGTGTAATTCGAAAGGGTAATTCTGAAGGGTAATTCTAAAGGGTAATTCTAAAGGGTAATTCTAAAGGGTAATTCTAAAGGGTAATTCTAAAGGGTAATTCTGAAGTGTAATTCTAAAGGGTAATTCTAAAGTGTAATTCTAAAGTGTAATTCTAACGTGTAATTCTAAAGTGTAATTCTAAAGGGTTCTAAAGTGTAATTCTAAAGTGTAATTCTAAAGGGTAATTATAAAAGGTTATAAAGTGTAATTCTAAAAGGTAATTCTAAAGTGTAATTCTGAAGTGTAATTCTAAAGTGTAATTCTAAAGGGTAATTCTGAAGGGTAATTCTAAAGGGTAATTCTAAAGGGTAATTCTAAAGGGTAATTCTAAAGGGTAATTCTGAATTGTAATTCTAAAGGGTAATTCTAAAGTGTAATTCTAAAGGGTAATTCTAAAGTGTAATTCTCAACTCTAAAGTGTAAATCTAAAGTGTAAATCTAAAGTGTAATTCTAAAGGGTAATTCTAAAGTGTAATTCTAAAGGGTAATTCCAAAGTGTAATTCTGAAGTGTAATTCTAAAGGGGGATTCTAAAGGGTAATTCTAAAGTGTAATTCTAAAGTGTAATTCTAAAGTGTAATTCTAAAGTGTAATTTTAAAGTGTAATTCTAAAGGGTAATTCTAAAGCATAATTCTAAATGGTAATTCTAAAGTGTAATTCTAAAGTGTAATTCTAAAGTGTAATTCTAAAGTGTAATTCTAAATGGTAATTCTAAAGTGTAATTCTAAATGGTAATTCTAAAGGGTTATCCTAAAGCATAATTCTGAAGGGTAATTCTCAAGTGTAATTCTAAAGAGTAATTCTAAAGTGTAATTCTGAAGGGTAATTCTCAAGTGTAATTCTAAAGAGTAATTCTAAAGTGCAATTCTAAAGGGTAATTCTAAACTCTAAAGTGTAATTCTAAAGGGTAATTCTAAAGTGTAATTCTAAAGGGTAATTCTAAAGTGCAATTCTAAAGTGTAATTCAAAAGTGTAAATCTAAAGTGTAATTCTAAAGGATAATTCTAAAGGGTAATTCTAAAGTGTAATTCCAAAGTGTAATTCTAAAGGGTAATTCTAAAGTGTAATTCCAAAGTGTAATTCCAAAGTGTAATTCTAAAGTGTAATTCTAAAGTGTAATTCTGAAGTGTAATTCTGAAGTGTAATTCTGAAGTGTAATTCTAAAGGGTAATTCTAAAGTGTAATTCTAAAGGGTAATTCTAAAGTGTAATTCTAAAGGGTAATTCTAAAGGGTAATTCTACACTCTAAAGTGTAATTCTAAAGGGTAATTCTAAAGTGTAATTCTAAAGAGTATTCTAAAGGGTAATTCTAAAGTGTAATTCTAAAGGGTAATTCTGATGTGTAATTCTAAAGTGTAATTCTCAAGGGTAATTCTGAAGTGTAATTCTAAAGTGTAATTCTAAAGGGTAATTCTAAAGGGTAATTCTAAACTCTAAAGTGTAATTCTAAAGGGTAATTCTAAACTCTAAAGTGTAATTCTAAAGGGTAATTCTAAAGTGTAATTCTAAAGTGTAATTCTAAAGTGTAATTCTAAAGGGTAATTCTGAAGTGTAATTCTAAAGTGTAATTCTAAAGTGTAATTCTAAAGTGTAATTCTCAAGGGTAATTCTGAAGTGTAATTCTAAAGGCTAATTCGAGAGAGTAATTCTGAAATGTAATTCTAAAGTATAATTCTAAAGGGTAATTCCAAAGTGTAATTCTAAAGTGTAATTCTAAAGGGTAATTCTGAAGTGTAATTCTAAAGTGTAATTCTAAAGGGTAATTCTAAACTCTAAAGTGTAATTCTAAAGTGTAATTCTAAAGGCTAATTCTAAAGGGTATTTCTAAAGGGTAATTCCAAAGGGTAATTCTGAAGGGTAATTCTAAAGTGTAATTCTAAAGTGTAATTCTAAAGGGTAATTCTGAAGGGTAATTCTCAAGTGTAATTCTAAAGGGTAATTCTGAAGTTAATTCTAAAGTGTAATTCTAAAGGTTAATTCTAAAGGGTAATTCTAAACTCTAAAGTGTAATTCTAAAGGGTAATTCTAAAGTGTAATTCTAAAGGGTAATTCTAAAGTGCAATTCTAAAGTGTAATTCAAAAGTGTAAATCTAAAGTGTAATTCTAAAGGGTAATTCTAAAGGGTAATTCTAAAGGGTAATTCTAAAGTGTAATTCTAAATGGTAATTCTAAAGGGTAATTCTAAAGCATAATTCTGAAGGGTAATTCTCAAGTGTAATTCTAAAGAGTAATTCTAAAGTGCAATTCTAAAGGGTAATTCTAAACTCTAAAGTGTAATTCTAAAGGGTAATTCTAAAGTGTAATTCTAAAGGGTAATTCTAAAGTGCAATTCTAAAGTGTAATTCAAAAGTGTAAATCTAAAGTGTAATTCTAAAGGGTAATTCTAAAGGGTAATTCTAAAGGGTAATTCTAAAGGGTAATTCTGAAGGGTAATTCTAAAGTGTAATTCTAAAGGGTAATTCTAAAGTGTAATTCCAAAGTGTAATTCTAAAGGGTAATTCTAAAGTGTAATTCCAAAGTGTAATTCCAAAGTGTAATTCTAAAGTGTAATTCTAAAGTGTAATTCTGAAGTGTAATTCTGAAGTGTAATTCTAAAGGGTAATTCTAAAGTGTAATTCTAAAGGGTAATTCTAAAGTGTAATTCTAAAGGGTAATTCTACACTCTAAAGTGTAATTCTAAAGGGTAATTCTAAAGTGTAATTCTAAAGAGTATTCTAAAGGGTAATTCTAAAGTGTAATTCTAAAGGGTAATTCTGATGTGTAATTCTAAAGTGTAATTCTCAAGGGTAATTCTGAAGTGTAATTCTAAAGTGTAATTCTAAAGGGTAATTCTAAAGGGTAATTCTCAACTCTAAAGTGTAATTCTAAAGGGTAATTCTAAACTCTAAAGTGTAATTCTAAAGGGTAATTCTAAAGTGTAATTCTAAAGTGTAATTCTAAAGTGTAATTCTAAAGGGTAATTCTGAAGTGTAATTCTAAAGTGTAATTCTAAAGTGTAATTCTAAAGTGTAATTCTAAAGGGTAATTCTGAAGTGTAATTCTAAAGGCTAATTCGAGAGAGTAATTCTGAAATGTAATTCTAAAGTATAATTCTAAAGGGTAATTCCAAAGTGTAATTCTAAAGTGTAATTCTAAAGGGTAATTCTGAAGTGTAATTCTAAAGTGTAATTCTAAAGGGTAATTCTAAACTCTAAAGTGTAATTCTAAAGTGTAATTCTAAAGGCTAATTCTAAAGGGTAATTCTAAAGGGTAATTCCAAAGGGTAATTCTGAAGGGTAATTCTAAAGTGTAATTCTAAAGTGTAATTCTAAAGGGTAATTCTGAAGGGTAATTCTAAAGTGTAATTCTAAAGGGTAATTCTGAAGTTAATTCTAAAGTGTAATTCTAAAGGGTAATTCTAAACTCTAAAGTGTAATTCTAAAGGGTAATTCTAAAGGGTAATTCTAAAGTGTAATTCTAAAGTGTAATTCTAAAGGGTAATTCTAAAGTGTAATTCTAAAGTGTAATTCTAAAGTGTAATTCTAAAGGGTAATTCTAAAGTGTAATTCTAAAGTGTAATTCTGAAGTGTAATTCGAAAGTGTAATTCTAAAGTGTAATTCTAAAGGGTAATTCTAAAGTGTAATTCTAAAGTGTAATTCTAAAGTGTAATTATAAAGTGTAATTCCAAAGTGTAATTCTAAAGGGTAATTCTAAAGTGTAATTCTAAAGTGTAATTCTGAAGTGTAATTCTAAAGTGTAATTCTAAAGGGTAATTCTAAAGTGTAATTCTAAAGTGTAATTCTGAAGTGTAATTCGAAAGTGTAATTCTAAAGTGTAATTCTAAAGGGTAATTCTAAAGTGTAATTCTAAAGTGTAATTCTGAAGTGTAATTCGAAAGTGTAATTCTAAAGTGTAATTCTAAAGGGTTCTAAAGTGTAATTCTAAAGGGTAATTCTAAAGGGTAATTCTAAAGTGTAATTCTAAAGTGTAATTCTGAAGTGTAATTCGAAAGTGTAATTCTAAAGTGTAATTCTAAAGGGTAATTCTAAAGTGTAATTCTAAAGGGTTCTAAAGTGTAATTCTAAAGGGTAATTCTAAACTCTAAAGTGTAATTCCAAAGGGTTCTAAAGTGTAATTCTAAACTCTAAAGTGTAATTCTAAAGGGATCTAAAGTGTAATTCTAAAGGGTTCTAAAGTGTAATTCTAAACTCTAAAGTGTAATTCTAAAGGGATCTAAAGTGTAATTCTAAAGGGTTCTAAAGTGTAATTCTAAACTCTAAAGTGTAATTCGAAAGTGTAATTCTAAAGGGTTCTAAAGTGTAATTCCAAAGGGTTCTAAAGTGTAATTCTAAAATGTAATTCTGAAGTGTAATTCTAAAGTGTAATTCTGAAGTGTAATTCGAAATTGTAATTCTAAAGTGTAATCCTAATGGGTAATTCTAAAGTGTAATTCTGAAGTGTAATTCTAAAGTGTAATTCTAAAGTATAATTCTACAGGGTTCTAAAGTGTAATTCTAAAGGGTTCTAAAGTGTAATTCTAAAGTGTAATTCTAACGTGTAATTCTAAAGTGTAATTCTAAAGGGTAATTCTAAAGGGTAATTCTGAAGTGTAATTCTAAAGTGTAATTCTAAAGGGTAATTCTGAAGGGTAATTCTAAAGGGTAATTCTAAAGGGTAATTCTGAAGTGTAATTCGAAAGGGTAATTCTGAAGGGTAATTCTAAAGGGTAATTCTAAAGGGTAATTCTAAAGGGTAATTCTAAAGGGTAATTCTAAAGGGTAATTCTGAAGTGTAATTCTAAAGGGTAATTCTAAAGTGTAATTCTAAAGTGTAATTCTAACGTGTAATTCTAAAGTGTAATTCTAAAGGGTTCTAAAGTGTAATTCTAAAGTGTAATTCTAAAGGGTAATTATAAAAGGTTATAAAGTGTAATTCTAAAAGGTAATTCTAAAGTGTAATTCTGAAGTGTAATTCTAAAGTGTAATTCTAAAGGGTAATTCTGAAGGGTAATTCTAAAGGGTAATTCTAAAGGGTAATTCTAAAGGGTAATTCTAAAGGGTAATTCTGAATTGTAATTCTAAAGGGTAATTCTAAAGTGTAATTCTAAAGGGTAATTCTAAAGTGTAATTCTCAACTCTAAAGTGTAAATCTAAAGTGTAAATCTAAAGTGTAATTCTAAAGGGTAATTCTAAAGTGTAATTCTAAAGGGTAATTCCAAAGTGTAATTCTGAAGTGTAATTCTAAAGGGGGATTCTAAAGGGTAATTCTAAAGTGTAATTCTAAAGTGTAATTCTAAAGTGTAATTCTAAAGTGTAATTTTAAAGTGTAATTCTAAAGGGTAATTCTAAAGCATAATTCTAAATGGTAATTCTAAAGTGTAATTCTAAAGTGTAATTCTAAAGTGTAATTCTAAAGTGTAATTCTAAATGGTAATTCTAAAGTGTAATTCTAAATGGTAATTCTAAAGGGTTATCCTAAAGCATAATTCTGAAGGGTAATTCTCAAGTGTAATTCTAAAGAGTAATTCTAAAGTGTAATTCTGAAGGGTAATTCTCAAGTGTAATTCTAAAGAGTAATTCTAAAGTGCAATTCTAAAGGGTAATTCTAAACTCTAAAGTGTAATTCTAAAGGGTAATTCTAAAGTGTAATTCTAAAGGGTAATTCTAAAGTGCAATTCTAAAGTGTAATTCAAAAGTGTAAATCTAAAGTGTAATTCTAAAGGATAATTCTAAAGGGTAATTCTGAAGGGTAATTCTAAAGTGTAATTCTAAAGGGTAATTCCAAAGTGTAATTCCAAAGTGTAATTCTAAAGGGTAATTCTAAAGTGTAATTCTAAAGGGTAATTCTAAAGGGTAATTATGAAGGGTAATTTTAAAGTGTAATTCTAAAGGGTAATTCTAAAGTGTAATTCTAAATGGTAATTCTAAAGTGTAATTCTAAATGGTAATTCTCAAGGGTAATTCTAAAGCATAATTCTGAAGGGTAATTCTCAAGTGTAATTCTAAAGAGTAATTCTAAAGTGCAATTCTAAAGGGTAATTCTAAACTCTAAAGTGTAATTCTTAAGGGTAATTCTAAAGTGTAATTCTAAAGGGTAATTCTAAAGTGCAATTCTAAAGTGTAATTCAAAAGTGTAAATCTAAAGTGTAATTCTAAAGGGTAATTCTAAAGGGTAATTCTAAAGGGTAATTCTGAAGGGTAATTCTAAAGTGTAATTCTAAAGGGTAATTCTAAAGTGTAATTCCAAAGTGTAATTCTAAAGGGTAATTCTAAAGTGTAATTCCAAAGTGTAATTCCAAAGTGTAATTCTAAAGTGTAATTCTAAAGTGTAATTCTGAAGTGTAATTCTGAAGTGTAATTCTGAAGTGTAATTCTAAAGGGTAATTCTAAAGTGTAATTCTAAAGGGTAATTCTAAAGTGTAATTCTAAAGGGTAATTCTAAAGGGTAATTCTACACTCTAAAGTGTAATTCTAAAGGGTAATTCTAAAGTGTAATTCTAAAGAGTATTCTAAAGGGTAATTCTAAAGTGTAATTCTAAAGGGTAATTCTGATGTGTAATTCTAAAGTGTAATTCTCAAGGGTAATTCTGAAGTGTAATTCTAAAGTGTAATTCTAAAGGGTAATTCTAAAGGGTAATTCTAAACTCTAAAGTGTAATTCTAAAGGGTAATTCTAAACTCTAAAGTGTAATTCTAAAGGGTAATTCTAAAGTGTAATTCTAAAGTGTAATTCTAAAGTGTAATTCTAAAGGGTAATTCTGAAGTGTAATTCTAAAGTGTAATTCTAAAGTGTAATTCTAAAGTGTAATTCTAAAGGGTAATTCTGAAGTGTAATTCTAAAGGCTAATTCGAGAGAGTAATTCTGAAATGTAATTCTAAAGTATAATTCTAAAGGGTAATTCCAAAGTGTAATTCTAAAGTGTAATTCTAAAGGGTAATTCTGAAGTGTAATTCTAAAGTGTAATTCTAAAGTATAATTCTACAGGGTTCTAAAGTGTAATTCTAAAGGGTTCTAAAGTGTAATTCTAAAGTGTAATTCTAACGTGTAATTCTAAAGTGTAATTCTAAAGGGTAATTCTAAAGGGTAATTCTGAAGTGTAATTCTAAAGTGTAATTCTAAAGGGTAATTCTGAAGGGTAATTCTAAAGGGTAATTCTAAAGGGTAATTCTGAAGTGTAATTCGAAAGGGTAATTCTGAAGGGTAATTCTAAAGGGTAATTCTAAAGGGTAATTCTAAAGGGTAATTCTAAAGGGTAATTCTAAAGGGTAATTCTGAAGTGTAATTCTAAAGGGTAATTCTAAAGTGTAATTCTAAAGTGTAATTCTAACGTGTAATTCTAAAGTGTAATTCTAAAGGGTTCTAAAGTGTAATTCTAAAGTGTAATTCTAAAGGGTAATTATAAAAGGTTATAAAGTGTAATTCTAAAAGGTAATTCTAAAGTGTAATTCTGAAGTGTAATTCTAAAGTGTAATTCTAAAGGGTAATTCTGAAGGGTAATTCTAAAGGGTAATTCTAAAGGGTAATTCTAAAGGGTAATTCTAAAGGGTAATTCTGAATTGTAATTCTAAAGGGTAATTCTAAAGTGTAATTCTAAAGGGTAATTCTAAAGTGTAATTCTCAACTCTAAAGTGTAAATCTAAAGTGTAAATCTAAAGTGTAATTCTAAAGGGTAATTCTAAAGTGTAATTCTAAAGGGTAATTCCAAAGTGTAATTCTGAAGTGTAATTCTAAAGGGGGATTCTAAAGGGTAATTCTAAAGTGTAATTCTAAAGTGTAATTCTAAAGTGTAATTCTAAAGTGTAATTTTAAAGTGTAATTCTAAAGGGTAATTCTAAAGCATAATTCTAAATGGTAATTCTAAAGTGTAATTCTAAAGTGTAATTCTAAAGTGTAATTCTAAAGTGTAATTCTAAATGGTAATTCTAAAGTGTAATTCTAAATGGTAATTCTAAAGGGTTATCCTAAAGCATAATTCTGAAGGGTAATTCTCAAGTGTAATTCTAAAGAGTAATTCTAAAGTGTAATTCTGAAGGGTAATTCTCAAGTGTAATTCTAAAGAGTAATTCTAAAGTGCAATTCTAAAGGGTAATTCTAAACTCTAAAGTGTAATTCTAAAGGGTAATTCTAAAGTGTAATTCTAAAGGGTAATTCTAAAGTGCAATTCTAAAGTGTAATTCAAAAGTGTAAATCTAAAGTGTAATTCTAAAGGATAATTCTAAAGGGTAATTCTGAAGGGTAATTCTAAAGTGTAATTCTAAAGGGTAATTCCAAAGTGTAATTCCAAAGTGTAATTCTAAAGGGTAATTCTAAAGTGTAATTCTAAAGGGTAATTCTAAAGGGTAATTATGAAGGGTAATTTTAAAGTGTAATTCTAAAGGGTAATTCTAAAGTGTAATTCTAAATGGTAATTCTAAAGTGTAATTCTAAATGGTAATTCTCAAGGGTAATTCTAAAGCATAATTCTGAAGGGTAATTCTCAAGTGTAATTCTAAAGAGTAATTCTAAAGTGCAATTCTAAAGGGTAATTCTAAACTCTAAAGTGTAATTCTTAAGGGTAATTCTAAAGTGTAATTCTAAAGGGTAATTCTAAAGTGCAATTCTAAAGTGTAATTCAAAAGTGTAAATCTAAAGTGTAATTCTAAAGGGTAATTCTAAAGGGTAATTCTAAAGGGTAATTCTGAAGGGTAATTCTAAAGTGTAATTCTAAAGGGTAATTCTAAAGTGTAATTCCAAAGTGTAATTCTAAAGGGTAATTCTAAAGTGTAATTCCAAAGTGTAATTCCAAAGTGTAATTCTAAAGTGTAATTCTAAAGTGTAATTCTGAAGTGTAATTCTGAAGTGTAATTCTGAAGTGTAATTCTAAAGGGTAATTCTAAAGTGTAATTCTAAAGGGTAATTCTAAAGTGTAATTCTAAAGGGTAATTCTAAAGGGTAATTCTACACTCTAAAGTGTAATTCTAAAGGGTAATTCTAAAGTGTAATTCTAAAGAGTATTCTAAAGGGTAATTCTAAAGTGTAATTCTAAAGGGTAATTCTGATGTGTAATTCTAAAGTGTAATTCTCAAGGGTAATTCTGAAGTGTAATTCTAAAGTGTAATTCTAAAGGGTAATTCTAAAGGGTAATTCTAAACTCTAAAGTGTAATTCTAAAGGGTAATTCTAAACTCTAAAGTGTAATTCTAAAGGGTAATTCTAAAGTGTAATTCTAAAGTGTAATTCTAAAGTGTAATTCTAAAGGGTAATTCTGAAGTGTAATTCTAAAGTGTAATTCTAAAGTGTAATTCTAAAGTGTAATTCTAAAGGGTAATTCTGAAGTGTAATTCTAAAGGCTAATTCGAGAGAGTAATTCTGAAATGTAATTCTAAAGTATAATTCTAAAGGGTAATTCCAAAGTGTAATTCTAAAGTGTAATTCTAAAGGGTAATTCTGAAGTGTAATTCTAAAGTGTAATTCTAAAGGGTAATTCTAAACTCTAAAGTGTAATTCTAAAGTGTAATTCTAAAGGCTAATTCTAAAGGGTAATTCTAAAGGGTAATTCCAAAGGGTAATTCTGAAGGGTAATTCTAAAGTGTAATTCTAAAGTGTAATTCTAAAGGGTAATTCTGAAGGGTAATTCTAAAGTGTAATTCTAAAGGGTAATTCTGAAGTTAATTCTAAAGTGTAATTCTAAAGGGTAATTCTAAAGGGTAATTCTAAACTCTAAAGTGTAATTCTAAAGGGTAATTCTAAACTCAAAAGTGTAATTCTAAAGGGTAATTCCAAAGGGTAATTCTAAAGGGTAATTCTAAAGGGTAATTCTGAAGGGTAATTCTAAAGTGTAATTCTAAAGTGTAATTCTAAAGTGTAATTCTAAAGGGTAATTCTAAACTCAAAAGTGTAATTCTAAAGGGTAATTCTAAAGGGTAATTCTAAAGTGTAATTCTAAAGTGTAATTCTAAAGGGTAATTCTAAAGGGTAATTCTGAAGTGTAATTCGAAAGTGTAATTCTAAAGTGTAATTCTAAAGGGTAATTCTAAAGTGTAATTCTAAAGTGTAATTCTGAAGTGTAATTCGAAAGTATAATTCTAAAGTGTAATTCTAAAGGGTAATTCTAAAGTGTAATTCTAAAGGGTTCTAAAGTGTAATTCTAAAGTGTAATTCCAAAGGGTTCTAAAGTGTAATTCTAAACTCTAAAGTGTAATTCTAAAGGGATCTAAAGTGTAATTCTAAAGGGTTCTAAAGTGTAATTCTAAAGGGTTCTAAAGTGTAATTCTAAACTCTAAAGTGTAATTCGAAAGTGTAATTCTAAAGGGTTCTAAAGTGTAATTCCAAAGGGTTCTAAAGTGTAATTCTAAACTCTAAAGTGTAATTCTAAAGTGTAATTCTAAAGGGTTCTAAAGTGTAATTCTAAAGGGTTCTAAAGTGTAATTCTAAAGTGTAATTCTAACGTGTAATTCTAAAGTGCAATTCTAAAGGGTTCTAAAGTGTAATTCTAAACTCTAAAGTGTAATTCTAAAGTGTAATTCCAAAGGGTTCTAAAGTGTAATTCTAAAGTGTAATTCTGAAGTGTAATTCTAAAGTGTAATTCTGAAGTGTAATTCGAAATTGTAATTCTAAAGTGTAATCCTAAAGGGTAATTCTAAAGTGTAATTCTGAAGTGTAATTCTAAAGTGTAATTCTAAAGGGTAATTCTAAAGTGTAATTCTAAAGGGTTCTAAAGTGTAATTCTAAAGGGTTCTAAAGTGTAATTCTAAAGTGTAATTCTAACGTGTAATTCTAAAGTGTAATTCTAAAGGGTAATTCTAAAGGGTAATTCTGAAGTGTAATTCTAAAGTGTAATTCTAAAGGGTAATTCTGAAGGGTAATTCTAAAGGGTAATTCTAAAGGGTAATTCTGAAGTGTAATTCGAAAGGGTAATTCTGAAGGGTAATTCTAAAGGGTAATTCTAAAGGGTAATTCTAAAGGGTAATTCTAAAGGGTAATTCTAAAGGGTAATTCTGAAGTGTAATTCTAAAGGGTAATTCTAAAGTGTAATTCTAAAGTGTAATTCTAACGTGTAATTCTAAAGTGTAATTCTAAAGGGTTCTAAAGTGTAATTCTAAAGTGTAATTCTAAAGGGTAATTATAAAAGGTTATAAAGTGTAATTCTAAAAGGTAATTCTAAAGTGTAATTCTGAAGTGTAATTCTAAAGTGTAATTCTAAAGGGTAATTCTGAAGGGTAATTCTAAAGGGTAATTCTAAAGGGTAATTCTAAAGGGTAATTCTAAAGGGTAATTCTGAATTGTAATTCTAAAGGGTAATTCTAAAGTGTAATTCTAAAGGGTAATTCTAAAGTGTAATTCTCAACTCTAAAGTGTAAATCTAAAGTGTAAATCTAAAGTGTAATTCTAAAGGGTAATTCTAAAGTGTAAATCTAAAGTGTAAATCTAAAGTGTAATTCTAAAGGGTAATTCTAAAGTGTAATTCTAAAGGGTAATTCCAAAGTGTAATTCTGAAGTGTAATTCTAAAGGGGGATTCTAAAGGGTAATTCTAAAGTGTAATTCTAAAGTGTAATTCTAAAGTGTAATTCTAAAGTGTAATTTTAAAGTGTAATTCTAAAGGGTAATTCTAAAGCATAATTCTAAATGGTAATTCTAAAGTGTAATTCTAAAGGGTAATTCTAAAGGGTAATTCTAAAGTGTAATTCTAAAGGGTAATTCTAAAGTGTAATTCTAAAGTGTAATTCTAAAGTGTAATTCTAAAGTGTAATTCTAAATGGTAATTCTAAAGTGTAATTCTAAATGGTAATTCTAAAGGGTTATCCTAAAGCATAATTCTGAAGGGTAATTCTCAAGTGTAATTCTAAAGAGTAATTCTAAAGTGTAATTCTGAAGGGTAATTCTCAAGTGTAATTCTAAAGAGTAATTCTAAAGTGCAATTCTAAAGGGTAATTCTAAACTCTAAAGTGTAATTCTAAAGGGTAATTCTAAAGTGTAATTCTAAAGGGTAATTCGAAAGTGCAATTCTAAAGTGTAATTCAAAAGTGTAAATCTAAAGTGTAATTCTAAAGGATAATTCTAAAGGGTAATTCTAAAGTGTAATTCCAAAGTGTAATTCTAAAGGGTAATTCTAAAGTGTAATTCTAAAGGGTAATTCTAAAGGGTAATTCTGAAGGGTAATTTTAAAGTGTAATTCTAAAGGGTAATTCTAAAGTGTAATTCTAAATGGTAATTCTAAAGTGTAATTCTAAATGGTAATTCTAAAGGGTAATTCTAAAGCATAATTCTGAAGGGTAATTCTCAAGTGTAATTCTAAAGTGTAATTCTAAAGTGCAATTCTAAAGGGTAATTCTAAACTCTAAAGTGTAATTCTAAAGGGTAATTCTAAAGTGTAATTCTAAAGGGTAATTCTAAAGTGCAATTCTAAAGTGTAATTCAAAAGTGTAAATCTAAAGTGTAATTCTAAAGGGTAATTCTAAAGGGTAATTCTGAAGGGTAATTCTAAAGGGTAATTCTAAAGTGTAATTCTAAAGGGTAATTCTAAAGTGTAATTCCAAAGTGTAATTCTAAAGGGTAATTCTAAAGTGTAATTCCAAAGTGTAATTCCAAAGTGTAATTCCAAAGTGTAATTCTAAAGTGTAATTCTAAAGTGTAATTCTGAAGTGTAATTCTAAAGTGTAATTCTAAAGGGTAATTCTAAAGTGTAATTCTAAAGGGTAATTCAAAAGTGTAATTCTAAAGGGTAATTCTACACTCTAAAGTGTAATTCTAAAGGGTAATTCTAAAGTGTAATTCTAAAGTGTAATTCGAAAGGGTAATTCTAAAGGGTAATTCTAAAGAGTATTCTAAAGGGTAATTCTAAAGTGTAATTCTAAAGGGTAATTCTGATGTGTAATTCTAAAGTGTAATTCTCAAGGGTAATTCTGAAGTGTAATTCTAAAGTGTAATTCTAAAGGGTAATTCTAAAGGGTAATTCTAAACTCTAAAGTGTAATTCTAAAGGGTAATTCTAAACTCTAAAGTGTAATTCTAAAGGGTAATTCTAAAGTGTAATTCTAAAGTGTAATTCTAAAGTGTAATTCTAAAGGGTAATTCTGAAGTGTAATTCTAAAGTGTAATTCTAAAGTGTAATTCTAAAGTGTAATTCTAAAGGGTAATTCTGAAGTGTAATTCTAAAGGCTAATTCGAGAGAGTAATTCTGAAATGTAATTCTAAAGTATAATTCTAAAGGGTAATTCCAAAGTGTAATTCTAAAGTGTAATTCTAAAGGGTAATTCTGAAGTGTAATTCTAAAGTGTAATTCTAAAGGGTAATTCTAAAGGGTAATTCTAAAGGGTAATTCCAAAGGGTAATTCTGAAGGGTAATTCTAAAGTGTAATTCTAAAGTGTAATTCTAAAGGGTAATTCTGAAGGGTAATTCTAAAGTGTAATTCTAAAGGGTAATTCTGAAGTTAATTCTAAAGTGTAATTCTAAAGGGTAATTCTAAAGGGTAATTCTAAACTCTAAAGTGTAATTCTAAAGGGTAATTCTAAACTCAAAAGTGTAATTCTAAAGGGTAATTCCAAAGGGTAATTCTAAAGGGTAATTCTGAAGGGTAATTCTAAAGTGTTATTCTAAAGTGTAATTCTAAAGGGTAATTCTAAACTCAAAAGTGTAATTCTAAAGGGTAATTCTAAAGGGTAATTCTAAAGTGTAATTCTAAAGTGTAATTCTAAAGGGTAATTCTAAAGGGTAATTCTGAAGTGTAATTCTAAAGGGTAATTCTAAAGGGTAATTCTGAAGTGTAATTCGAAAGTGTAATTCTAAAGTGTAATTCTAAAGGGTAATT
Source organism: Myxine glutinosa (assembly GCF_964187855.1). Lineage (NCBI taxonomy): Eukaryota > Metazoa > Chordata > Myxini > Myxiniformes > Myxinidae > Myxine > Myxine glutinosa. Next base: position 111,409,146 of record NC_136267.1, on the reverse strand, counting down.
CTAAAGTGTAATTCTGAAGTGTAATTCGAAAGTGTAATTCGAAAGTGTAATTCTAAAGGGTAATTCTAAAGTGTAATTCTAAAGGGTTCTAAAGTGTAATTCTAAACTCTAAAGTGTAATTCTAAAGGGATCTAAAGTGTAATTCTAAAGGGTTCTAAAGTGTAATTCTAAAGGGTTCTAAAGTGTAATTCTAAACTCTAAAGTGTAATTCGAAAGTGTAATTCTAAAGGGTTCTAAAGTGTAATTCCAAAGGGTTCTAAAGTGTAATTCTAAACTCTAAAGTGTAATTCTAAAGTGTAATTCTAAAGGGTTCTAAAGTGTAATTCTAAAGGGTTCTAAAGTGTAATTCTGAAGTGTAATTCTAACGTGTAATTCTAAAGTGTAATTCTAAAGGGTTCTAAAGTGTAATTCTAAACTCTAAAGTGTAATTCTAAAGTGTAATTCTAAAGGGTAATTATAAAGGGTTATAAAGTGTAATTCTAAAGGGTAATTCTAAAGGGTAATTCTGAAGTGTAATTCTAAAGTGTAATTCTAAAGGGTAATTCTGAAGGGTAATTCTGAAGGGTAATTCTAAAGGGTAATTCTGAAGTGTAATTCTGAAGGGTAATTCGAAAGGGTCATTCTGAAGGGTAATTCTAAAGGGTAATTCTAAAGGGTAATTCTAAAGGGTAATTCTAAAGGGTAATTCTAAAGGGTAATTCTGAAGTGTAATTCTAAAGGGTAATTCTAAAGTGTAATTCTAAAGTGTAATTCTAACATGTAATTCTAAAGTGTAATTCTAAAGGGTTCTAAAGTGTAATTCTAAACTCTAAAGTGTAATTCTAAAGTGTAATTCTAAAGGGTAATTATAAAAGGTTATAAAGTGTAATTCTAAAAGGTAATTCTAAAGGGTAATTCTGAAGGGTAATTCTAAAGGGTAATTCTAAAGGGTAATTCTAAAGGGTAATTCTGAATTGTAATTCTAAAGGGTAATTCTAAAGTGTAATTCCAAAGGGTAATTCTAAAGTGTAATTCTAAACTCTAAAGTGTAAATCTAAAGGGTAAATCTAAAGTGTAATTCTAAAGGGTAATTCTAAAGTGTAATTCTAAAGGGTAATTCCAAAGTGTAATTCTGAAGTGTAATTCTAAAGGGGGATTCTAAAGGGGGATTCTAAAGGGTAATTCTAAAGTGTAATTCTAAAGTGTAATTCTAAAGTGTAATTTTAAAGTGTAATTCTAAAGGGTAATTCCAAAGTGTAATTCTGAAGTGTAATTCTAAAGGGGGATTCTAAATCAGCCTGCTCTCTGTCTAACGTTCTAAATCCCCACCCCCCCCCCACACCCCCAAAAACCAAACAAACAAACAAAAAAACCAAAAACATTTATTTTCCTTTCTCCACGTGTACTGTTGACTCATCCTGTATTTTCTGTCCAGGTGTGCTGTTCGCCCCGCCCCCATTAACTCCTTGCCATCCACCGTTTGCCCTTCACGTGACTCGTGGTGGTCCCTCTCGGCTCTCCCCCCGTTGGTATTTTTGTGCACATAAGATTGTTCACCGTTCTGTTTAAATATTATTTAAATATGTATAACCTTTCCCCTTCAGTGTTTTACTCAGTGGTATTTTACAACACACTGTTTTTCTTCCTATTTAAAAGGCTTTTCTCAATTTCCTCTCCAACTCATTCCACCTCAAAAAAAAGAAATTCAATATCTTATACGTCTCCCTCACTACATGGTCTAAATTCACATTCATTCCATCCCTCCTCCATCATTCTGAACCGGATTGCTAACTTGAAAATCACAACAAACCCAATTTGTTTTCAATGTTCGTCTTTCATTAATCATCCACTTTCTAAACTCCCCTCTTGCCCCTCCCCATCCAAATCCCTCCCCTTGCACCTACACTCCTAAACTCCCCCCTTGCCCCACCACTCTTAAACTCCCCCCCTACCCCTCCACTCCTGAACTCCCCCCTTGCCCTTCCACTCCTGAACTCCCCCCTTGCCCTTCCCCTCCTAAACTCCCCCCTCACTCCTCCCCTTCAAAACTCCCCCCCAACCCCTCCCATTCAAATCTCCCCCCATACCATTCCTCTCCAATTCTCCCTCCTCCCCCCTCCTCCTCAAAGCTGCCTCCTCCCCACTTCGTCTCCCTTCTATCTCATACCTCCACCCCCCCCAACCTTCTTCTTTCCTCTGCCCCCCCTCAAACAACCCCTCTCTGTGCCTCATCCCTTCACCTTCAAACCTTTCATCCTCCCCTTTCTTGGAACTCTTCTGCAATCGCTGACACACTAACAACTGCTCTCCCTACCTCCCCCTCTCATCCTTCATCTTACCCTACTCCTCCCCTCCCCTGTCCTGTACCCGATGCTCCCCCTCTCTCTTCATTAACGGTATGGACCTCAAACATCCGGGGCCTTCGCTCAAACCTGACTGATCTCTCCATACAGGTTGCTTCTGACAATCCAGACTTGATCTGCTTAACAGAGACTTTCCTCCTTCAAGATGTCTCTGATTCCTTAATATCTCTTCCTGGTTACTCCCTCCTCCGGTATGACAGACCTGAGCCTCGGCCTGGTGGTGGGGTGGCTATCTTTATCAAAAACTCTCTTCCTCACTCTCCTTGCACTGCCCTCTCTCCTCCTCACCCCCAGGAGTACCTCTGGCTACGGCTTCCTCTCCGCTCCCACCTTTTGTTCATATGTGTTCTGTACCGTCCCCCAAACAGTGATGACTCCATCTACATTTCACTGTCTGACAACATGGACCAACTTCTATCCACTCATCCCAACTCTCTCTTCCTCATATGTGGTGACTTCAATTGTCATCATGCCACCTGGTTGGGTGTGGGTTCCTCTCTCACCAGTCATGGCACCTCAGCAAAGGACTTCTGTGACTCACTGGGATTGACACAATCTGTCAATTTCCCGACCCGGATCTCAGCCAATGGAGTATCTTCTCTTCTAGACTTGGTTATGACTAACTTCCCTGCTAATGTCTGCTGCTCTTCTTCTGCTCCAATCGGTTCTTCTGATCATGTGCTTGTCAAAGTGGACATCTCTCTGGCCATTCTCAGAGAGCCTCCTCAGCGTCGACGAGTCTGGCATTTCACTCAGGCCGACTGGGACGGTCTTCAAGCAGCCATCAATCGTCTGGATTGGTCTCCCATCTCCACTGCCTCTGACATCAATTCTTCCTGGGAATTCTTCCAAAGCAAACTGATCTCTCTCATGCACAGATTTATCCCATCTCGCCTTCAGTTGTCTTAACCTTCCTCCCGTCCATGGTACACTGAATCTTGTGGTGAGGCAGTTGCCCTGAAACAACTTGCCTTTGCCTCTTGGAAGGCTAATCCAACTGAAGGAAATCTCAGTTCCTTCCACCAAGCTCGGAACAAGTGTGTGTCTACCCTCAGGAGTGCCAGGAAGCACTATCTCTCCTCACTCAAGAATGAACTCTCAAACCTGTCTCCTTCCTCCAAATCCTGGTGGCGTCTGGTCAAATCCGTTTCTGGTGTTTGTTCCCCCTCCATCCCCTCCCTTACCTCAAATGGCCACACAGTTGACATCGCACGTGACAAAGCCGAATGCCTCAACTCTGTGTTTGCCTCAAAATCCTTAGTCCCAAACCCATCTCTCTTTGTTCCCACCTTTCCCAGTCGAACCAAACTGCTCCTGGACTCTGTGACCTTCTCTCCTGACAAGGTGGAGGAGTTTTTGTCAAACCTCGACTCTGATTCTGCAACTGGACCAGATGGCATCAGCCCACGGGTCCTAAAATCCTGCTCTGCCGCTCTATCTCACCCTCTCTCTGTTCTTTTCAACCTATCCTTTGCTCAAGGTCATCTGCCAGCATCCTGGAAATCAGCAAACATTACCGCTTTACACAACAAAGGTGCAAAAACAGATCCTTGCAACTACAGACCAATCAGCCTGCTCCCAATTATCAGCAAAGTCATGGAATCCATCATTGCTTCGGATATGAAATCTTTCCTCTTCTCCAATGGCTTGATCTCTGATCATCAATTTGGTTTCAGACCAGGTCACTCTACTCTGGACATGCTGCTTCTGCTGTCTCAACAATGGATGGAGGTCCTCAATGCCAAACAGGAAATCAGAGCTGTCTCCCTTGACATATCACGTGCCTTCGATACGGCCTGGCACCCAGCTCAGCTCACCAAACTCTCCTCCTATGGTATCCATGGAAATCTCCATGCATGGCTTGCGGACTTCCTCTCTGGTCGTAGTCAACGTGTGGCCCTGAATGGATTTCTCTCATCTCCCCTTCCCGTTCAGGCTGGAGTTCCCCAAGGCAGTGTGCTGGGCCCTGTGCTTTTTCTGGTTCTAATCAATGATCTCTCCGACTCTCTGGAAAATCCTCTGTATCTCTTTGCTGATGACTCCACTCTCTGCCGCTCCATTCCTCTTCCCTCAGATCGGCAGTCTGCAGCCTCCTCACTCTCTGAAGACCTGGACAAAATCACAGACTGGTCAAACATGTGGAACATGTCTTTCAATCCTGACAAATCTCACACTCTTACTATGTCTCTCCGAAAAGATCGACTGGACAACCCTCCCATCTACTTTCTCAACAATCCTCTCCAAGAAGTTCTGTCGCTCAAGCTTTTGGGTCTCACCATCTGCCATGATCTTTCTTGGGAAAACCACATTTCCAAGCTGGCCTCCAAAGCCAGTCGCCGACTGGGCATCCTCCGTCGTGCGAAGTCCTTCCTAGGCACACCCGAGCTCCTCACCACATACAAGGCTTTCATCCGCAGCTCAATGGAATACTGTTCTCCCCTATGGGCTGGTGCTCCTGCCTCACACCTGGCTCGGCTTCACGCTGTTGAATCCAAAGCTTTCAGAATCATTGGAATCTCCCGCGATGAAGCTATCTCTGAGGGCCTTTCACTCACTCACCGCAGGCAGGTAGGTGGTCTTTCTGTCTTCTACCGACTCCTCTCCGGCCTTGCTCCCCCAGCTCTCTCTGTGCTCTGTCCCCCAAATATTCCTACAGGTCGCACAAGATCTGCCAGCCACCCTCTGATGGTTAAACTGCCGAAATCTCGGCTCTCTGCTCACCTTCACTCTTTCATTCCTCTTTTCTCCCGCCTCTGGAACAAACTCCCTCACTCCCTTCAATCCCACTCCTCCCTCCAGGTCTTTAAAACAGCTGTTCACCACCATCTCTTATCTTCCCCCATCCAAAACCTTGATCTTTTCTACCCCCACTAATTCACCCCAGATCCACCTTGTTTGAAATTCCAACTTCTTTCCTGGAAGTCTTGGCAGTGTCCATATGTTTTATACCTCTCCCACCCCCCCCCCCCCCCCTTCCCATGCCTCCCCCCCAAAGCCCTCTCCCTCCCACAGTTCTCTCGATGTCTCCATGTCTCTCGGTCCCTGCTCTCAAATGTTGTGTTTGTGTCCTTCCCCCTCTCTCCCAATCTTGTCTACCGCTCCCGATGTTATTTGTTTTGTGTGTCTGTTTGTCTTTCTGTGTGATTAATGTTCGCTCTTTCACGAGCCTCGATCTTGTATACAAAAAAAAAGAAAAAAAAAAAAAAGTGTAATTCTAAAGTGTAATTCTAAAGTGTAATTCTAAAGCATAATTCTGAAGGGTAATTCTAAAGTGTAATTCTAAATGGTAATTCTAAAGGGTAATTCTATAGGGTAATTCTAAACTCTAAAGTGTAATTCTAAAGGGTAATTCTAAACTCTAAAGTGTAATTCTAAAGGGTAATTCTAAAGTGTAATTCTAAAGTGCAATTCTAAAGCATAATTCTGAAGTGTAATTCTAAAGGGTAATTCTGATGTGTAATTCTAAAGGGTAATTCTAAAGTGTAATTCTAAAGTGCAATTCTAAAGGGTAATTCTAAACTCTAAAGTGTAATTCTAAAGGGTAATTCTAAAGTGTAATTCTAAAGTGCAATTCTAAAGTGTAATTCAAAAGTGTAAATCTAAAGTGCAATTCTAAAGAGTAATTCTAAAGTGTAATTCTAAAGTGCAATTCTAAAGGGTAATTCTAAACTCTAAAGTGTAATTCTAAAGGGTAATTCTAAAGTGTAATTCTAAAGCATAATTCTGAAGGGTAATTCTAAAGTGCAATTCTAAAGGGTAATTCTAAACTCTAAAGTGTAATTCTAAAGGGTAATTCTAAAGTGTAATTCTAAAGTGCAATTCTAAAGTGTAATTCAAAAGTGTAAATCTAAAGTGCAATTCTAAAGAGTAATTCTAAAGTGTAATTCTAAAGTGCAATTCTAAAGGGTAATTCTAAACTCTAAAGTGTAATTCTAAAGGGTAATTCTAAAGTGCAATTCTAAAGTGTAATTCAAAAGTGTAATTCTAAAGGGTAATTCGAGAGAGTAATTCTAAAGTGTAATTCTGAAGGGTAATTCCAAAGTGTAATTCCAAAGTGTAATTCTAAAGTGTAATTCTAAAGTGTAATTCTGAAGTGTAATTCTAAAGGGTAATTCTAAAGGGTAATTCTGAAGGGTAATTCTAAAGTGTAATTCTAAAGGGTAATTCCAAAGTGTAATTCCAAAGTGTAATTCTAAAGGGTAATTCTAAACTGTAATTCTAAAGGGTAATTCTAAAGGGTAATTCTGAAGGGTAATTCTAAAGGGTAATTCTGAAGGGTAATTCTGAAGGGTAATTCTAAAGGGTAATTCTAAAGGGTAATTCTGAAGGGTAATTCTAAAGTGTAATTCTAAAGTGTAATTCCAAAGTGCAATTCCAAAGTGTAATTCTAAAGGGTAATTCTAAAGTGTAATTCTAAAGGGTAATTCTAAAGGGTAATTCTGAAGGGTAATTCTAAAGTGTAATTCTAAAGGGTAATTCCAAAGTGTAATTCCAAAGTGTAATTCTAAAGGGTAATTCTAAAGTGTAATTCTAAAGGGTAATTCTAAAGGGTAATTCTGAAGGGTAATTCTGAAGGGTAATTCTAAAGTGTAATTCTAAAGGGTAATTCCAAAGTGTAATTCCAAAGTGTAATTCTAAAGTGTAATTCTGAAGTGTAATTCTAAAGTGTAATTCTAAAGGGTAATTCTAAAGTGTAATTCTAAAGGGTAATTCTAAAGTGTAATTCTAAAGGGTAATTCTACACTCTAAAGTGTAATTCTAAAGGGTAATTCTAAAGTGTAATTCTAAAGTGTAATTCGAAAGGGTAATTCTAAAGGGTAATTCTAAAGAGTATTCTAAAGGGTAATTCTAAAGTGTAATTCTAAAGGGTAATTCTGATGTGTAATTCTCAAGGGTAATTCTAAAGTGTAATTCTAAAGGGTAATTCTCAAGGGTAATTCTGAAGTGTAATTCTAAAGTGTAATTCTAAAGGGTAATTCTAAACTCTAAAGTGTAATTCTAAAGGGTAATTCTAAACTCTAAAGTGTAATTCTAAAGGGTAATTCTAAAGTGTAATTCTAAAGTGTAATTCTAAAGTGTAATTCTAAAGTGTAATTCTAAAGGGTAATTCTGAAGTGTAATTCTAAAGTGTAATTCTAAAGTGTAATTCTAAAGTGTAATTCTAAAGTGTAATTCTAAAGCATAATTCTGAAGGGTAATTCTAAAGTGTAATTCTAAATGGTAATTCTAAAGGGTAATTCTAAAGGGTAATTCTAAACTCTAAAGTGTAATTCTAAAGGGTAATTCTAAACTCTAAAGTGTAATTCTAAAGTGTAATTCTAAAGCATAATTCTGAAGGGTAATTCTAAAGTGTAATTCTAAATGGTAATTCTAAAGGGTAATTCTAAAGGGTAATTCTAAACTCTAAAGGGTAATTCTAAAGTGTAATTCTAAAGTGCAATTCTAAAGCATAATTCTGAAGTGTAATTCTAAAGGGTAATTCTGATGTGTAATTCTGATGTGTAATTCTAAAGGGTAATTCTAAAGTGTAATTCTAAAGTGCAATTCTAAAGGGTAATTCTAAACTCTAAAGTGTAATTCTAAAGGGTAATTCTAAAGTGTAATTCTAAAGTGCAATTCTAAAGTGTAATTCAAAAGTGTAAATCTAAAGTGCAATTCTAAAGAGTAATTCTAAAGTGTAATTCTAAAGTGCAATTCTAAAGGGTAATTCTAAACTTTAAAGTGTAATTCTAAAGGGTAATTCTAAAGTGCAATTCTAAAGCATAATTCTGAAGGGTAATTCTAAAGTGCAATTCTAAAGGGTAATTCTAAACTCTAAAGTGTAATTCTAAAGGGTAATTCTAAAGTGTAATTCTAAAGCATAATTCTGAAGGGTAATTCTAAAGTGCAATTCTAAAGGGTAATTCTAAACTCTAAAGTGTAATTCTAAAGGGTAATTCTAAAGTGTAATTCTAAAGTGCAATTCTAAAGTGTAATTCAAAAGTGTAAATCTAAAGTGCAATTCTAAAGAGTAATTCTAAAGTGTAATTCTAAAGTGCAATTCTAAAGGGTAATTCTAAACTCTAAAGTGTAATTCTAAAGGGTAATTCTAAAGTGCAATTCGAAAGTGTAATTCAAAAGTGTAATTCTAAAGGGTAATTCGAGAGAGTAATTCTAAAGGGTAATTCTGAAGGGTAATTCTGAAGGGTAATTCTGAAGGGTAATTCTAAAGTGTAATTCCAAAGTGTAATTCTAAAGGGTAATTCTAAAGTGTAATTCTAAAGGGTAATTCTAAAGTGTAATTCTAAAGGGTAATTCTAAAGTGTAATTCCAAAGTGTAATTCCAAAGTGTAATTCTAAAGTGTAATTCTGAAGTGTAATTCTAAAGTGTAATTCTAAAGGGTAATTCTAAAGTGTAATTCTAAAGGGTAATTCTAAAGTGTAATTCTAAAGGGTAATTCTACACTCTAAAGTGTAATTCTAAAGGGTAATTCTAAAGTGTAATTCTAAAGTGTAATTCGAAAGGGTAATTCTAAAGGGTAATTCTAAAGAGTATTCTAAAGGGTAATTCTAAAGTGTAATTCTAAAGGGTAATTCTGATGTGTAATTCTCAAGGGTAATTCTAAAGTGTAATTCTAAAGGGTAATTCTCAAGGGTAATTCTGAAGTGTAATTCTAAAGTGTAATTCTAAAGGGTAATTCTAAACTCTAAAGTGTAATTCTAAAGGGTAATTCTAAAGGGTAATTCTGAAGTGTAATTCTAAAGTGTAATTCTAAAGTGTAATTCTAAAGTGTAATTCTAAAGGGTAATTCTAAACTCTAAAGTGTAATTCTAAAGGGTAATTCTAAAGTGTAATTCTAAAGGGTAATTCTAAAGTGTAATTCTAAAGTGTAATTCTAAAGTGTAATTCTAAAGGGTAATTCTGAAGTGTAATTCTAAAGTGTAATTCTAAAGTGTAATTCTAAAGTGTAATTCTAAAGGGTAATTCTAAACTCTAAAGTGTAATTCTAAAGGGTAATTCTAAAGTGTAATTCTAAAGGGTAATTCTAAAGTGTAATTCTAAAGTGTAATTCTGAAGTGTAATTCTAAAGTGTAATTCTAAAGGCTAATTCTAAAGGGTAATTCTAAAGGGTAATTCTAAAGGGTAATTCTGAAGTGTAATTCTAAAGTGTAATTCTAAAGGGTAATTCTGAAGTGTAATTCTAAAGTGTAATTCTAAAGGGTAATTCTAAACTCTAAAGTGTCATTCTAAAGGGTAATTCTAAACTCTAAAGTGTAATTCTAAAGTGTAATTCTAAAGACTAATTCTAAAGGGTAATTCCAAAGGGTAATTCTGAAGGGCAATTCTAAAGTGTAATTCTAAAGTGTAATTCTAAAGGGTAATTCTGAAGGGTAATTCTAAAGTGTAATTCTAAAGTGTAATTCTAAAGTGTAATTCTAAAGGGTAATTCTGAAGTTAATTCTAAAGTGTAATTCTAAAGAGTAATTCTAAAGGGTAATTCTAAACTCTAAAGTGTAATTCTAAAGGGTAATTCTAAACTCAAAAGTGTAATTCTAAAGGGTAATTCTAAAGGGTAATTCTGAAGGGTAATTCTAAAGTGTAATTCTAAAGTGTAATTCTAAAGTGTAATTCTAAAGGGTAATTCTAAACTCAAAAGTGTAATTCTAAAGGGTAATTCTAAAGGGTAATTCTAAAGTGTAATTCTAAAGTGTAATTCTAAAGGGTAATTCTAAAGGGTAATTCTGAAGGGTAATTCTAAAGTGTAATTCTAAACTGTAATTTTAAAGGGTAATTGTAAAGGGTAATTCTAAAGGGTTATAAAGGGTAATTCTAAAGGGTAATTCTAAAGGGTAATTCTAAAGGGTAATTATAAAGGGTAATTATAAAGGGTAATTATAAAGGGTTATAAAGTGTAATTCTAAAGTGCAATTCTAAAGGGTAATTATAAAGGGTTATAAAGTGTAATTCTAAAGGGTAATTCTAAAGGGTAATTCTTAAGTGTAATTCTAAAGTGCAATTCTAAAGGGTAATTATAAAGGGTTATAAAGTGTAATTCTAAAGGGTAATTCTAAAGTGTAATTCTAAAGTGCAATTCTAAAGTGTAATTCAAAAGTGTAAATATAAAGTGTAATTCTAAAGGGTAATTCGAGAGAGTAATTCTAAAGTGTAATTCTAAAGGGTAATTCTAAAGGGTAATTCTGAAGGGTAATTCTAAAGTGTAATTCTAAACTGTAATTTTAAAGGGTAATTGTAAAGGGTAATTCTAAAGGGTTATAAAGTGTAATTCTAAAGGGTAATTCTAAAGGGTAATTCTAAAGGGTAATTCTAAAGGGTAATTCTAAAGGGTAATTCTAAAGGGTAATTATAAAGGGTTATAAAGTGTAATTCTAAAGTGCAATTCTAAAGGGTAATTATAAAGGGTTATAAAGTGTAATTCTAAAGTGTAATTCTAAAGTGTAATTCTAAAGAGTAATTCTAAAGTGCAATTCTAAAGGGTAATTCTAAACTCTAAAGTGTAATTCTAAAGGGTAATTCTAAAGTGTAATTCTAAAGTGCAATTCTAAAGTGTAATTCTAAAGTGTAATTCTAAAGTGCAATTCTAAAGTGTAATTCCAAAGTGTAATTCTAAAGGGTAATTCTAAAGTGTAATTCTAAAGTGTAATTCTAAAGTGTAATTCTAAAGTGTAATTCTAAAGGGTAATTCTTAAGCATAATTCTAAATGGTAATTCTAAAGTGTAATTCTAAATGGTAATTCTAAAGTGTAATTCTAAAGGGTAATTCTAAAGTGTAATTCTAAAGGGTAATTCTAAAGCATAATTCTAAATGGTAATTCTAAAGTGTAATTCTAAAGTGTAATTCTAAAGTGTAATTCTAAAGTGTAATTCTAAAGGGTAATTCTAAAGTGTAATTCTAAAGGGTAATTCTAAAGCATAATTCTAAATGGTAATTCTAAAGTGCAATTCTAAATGGTAATTCTAAAGGGTAATTCTAAAGTGTAATTCTAAAGTGTAATTCTAAAGTGTAATTCTAAAGGGTAATTCTAAAGCATAATTCTAAATGGTAATTCTAAAGTGCAATTCTAAATGGTAATTCTAAAGGGTAATTCTAAAGCATAATTCTAAATGGTAATTCTAAAGTGTAATTCTAAATGGTAATTCTAAAGGGTAATTCTAAAGTGTAATTCTAAATGGTAATTCTAAAGGGTAATTCTAAAGCATAATTCCAAATGGTAATTCTGAAGTGTAATTCTAAATGGTAATTCTAAATGGTAATTCTAAAGTGTAATTCTAAAGGGTAATTCTAAAGGGTAATTCTAAAGCATAATTCTGAAGGGTAATTCTAAAGGGTAATTCTAAAGCATAATTCTAAAGGGTAATTCTAAAGGGTAATTCTAAAGCATAATTCTAAATGGTAATTCTAAAGGGTAATTCTAAAGCATAATTCCAAATGGTAATTCTGAAGTGTAATTCTAAAGTGCAATTCTAAATGGTAATTCTAAAGTGTAATTCTAAAGGGTAATTCTAAAGCATAATTCTGAAGGGTAATTCTCAAGTGTAATTCTAAAGAGTAATTCTAAAGTGTAATTCTAAAGTGTAATTCTAAAGTGTAATTCTAAAGTGCAATTCTAAAGTGTAATTCAAAAGTGTAAATCTAAAGTGTAATTCTAAAGGGTAATTCGAGAGAGTAATTCTAAAGTGTAATTCTAAAGGGTAATTCTAAAGTGTAATTCCAAAGTGTAATTCTAAAGGGTAATTCTAAAGTGTAATTCTGAAGGGTAATTCTAAAGTGTAATTCTAAAGGGTAATTCTAAAGTGTAATTCTAAAGTGTAATTCTAAATGGTAATTCTAAAGTGTAATTCTAAATGGTAATTCTAAAGTGTAATTCTAAATGGTAATTCTAAAGGGTAATTCTAAAGGGTAATTCTAAAGGGTAATTCTAAAGGGTAATTCTAAAGTGTAATTCTAAAGGGTAATTCTAAAGGGTAATTCTGAAGGGTAATTCTCAAGTGTAATTCTAAATGGTAATTCTAAACTCTAAAGTGTAATTCTAAAGGGTAATTCTAAAGTGTAATTCTAAAGTGCAATTCTAAAGTGTAATTCAAAAGTGTAAATCTAAAGTGTAATTCTAAAGGGTAATTCGAGAGAGTAATTCTAAAGTGTAATTCTGAAGGGTAATTCTAAAGTGTAATTCTAAAGGGTAATTCTAAAGTGTAATTCCAAAGTGTAATTCTAAAGGGTAATTCTAAAGTGTAATTCTAAAGGGTAATTCTAAAGTGTAATTCTAAAGTGTAATTCCAAAGTGTAATTCTAAAGTGTAATTCTGAAGTGTAATTCTAAAGTGTAATTCTAAAGGGTAATTCTAAAGTGTAATTCTAAAGTGTAATTCTAAAGTGTAATTCTAAAGTGTAATTCTAAAGTGTAATTCTAAAGTGTAATTCCAAAGTGTAATTCTAAAGTATAATTCTGAAGTGTAATTCTAAAGTGTAATTCTTAAGGGTAATTCTAAAGTGTAATTCCAAAGTGTAATTCTAAAGTGTAATTCTGAAGTGTAATTCTAAAGTGTAATTCTAAAGGGTAATTCTGAAGTGTAATTCTGAAGTGTAAATTCTAAAGTGTAATTCTAAAGTGTAATTCTAAAGGGTAATTCTAAAGGGTAATTCTAAACTCTAAAGTGTAATTCTAAAGGGTAATCCTAAACTCTAAAGTGTAATTCTAAAGGGTAATTCTAAAGTGTAATTCTTAAGTGTAATTCTAAAGGGTAATTCCAAACTCTAAAGTGTAATTCTAAAGGGTAATTCTAAAGTGTAATTCTAAAGTGTAATTCTAAAGTGTAATTCTAAAGGGTAATTCTAAAGTGTAATTCTAAAGGGTAATTCTAAAGTGTAATTCTAAAGGGTAATTCTAAAGTGTAATTCTAAAGTGTAATTCTTAAGGGTAATTCTAAAGTGTAATTCTTAAGGGTAATTCTAAAGTGTAATTCTAAAGTGTAATTCTAAAGTGTAATTCTAAAGGGTAATTCTGAAGTGTAATTCTAAAGTGTAATTCTAAAGGGTAATTCTAAAGTGTAATTCTTAAGGGTAATTCTAAAGTGTAATTCTTAAGGGTAATTCTAAAGGGTAATTCTAAAGGGTAATTCTAAAGTGTAATTCTAAAGTGTAATTCTAAAGTGTAATTCCAAAGTGTAATTCTAAAGTGTAATTCTGAAGTGTAATTCTAAAGTGTAATTCTAAAGGGTAATTCTGAAGTGTAATTCTAAAGGGTAATTCTAAAGTGTAATTCTTAAGGGTAATTCTAAAGTGTAATTCTAAAGGGTAATTCTACACTCTAAAGTGTAATTCTAAAGGGTAATTCTAAAGTGTAATTCTAAAGTGTAATTCGAAAGGGTAATTCGAAAGGGTAATTCTAAAGAGTATTCTAAAGGGTAATTCTAAAGTGTAATTCTAAAGGGTAATTCTGAAGTGTAATTCTAAAGTGTAATTCTAAAGGGTAATTCTAAACTCTAAAGTGTAATTCTAAAGGGTAATTCTAAACTCTAAAGTGTAATTCTAAAGTGTAATTCTAAAGTGTAATTCTAAAGTGTAATTCTAAAGGGTAATTCTGAAGTGTAATTCTAAAGTGTAATTCGAGAGAGTAATTCTGAAATGTAATTCTAAAGTATAATTCTAAAGGGTAATTCTAAAGTGTAATTCTAAAGGGTAATTCTGAAGTGTAATTCTAAAGTGTAATTCTAAAGGGTAATTCTAAACTCTAAAGTGTAATTCTAAAGGGTAATTCTAAACTCTAAAGTGTAATTCTAAAGTGTAATTCTAAAGTGTAATTCTAAAGTGTAATTCTAAAGGGTAATTCTGAAGTGTAATTCTAAAGTATAATTCTAAAGGGTAATTCTAAACTCTAAAGTGTCATTCTAAAGGGTAATTCTAAACTCTAAAGTGTAATTCTAAAGTGTAATTCTAAAGGGTAATTCTGAAGTGTAATTCTAAAGTGTAATTCGAGAGAGTAATTCTGAAATGTAATTCTAAAGTATAATTCTAAAGGGTAATTCTAAAGTGTAATTCTAAAGGGTAATTCTGAAGTGTAATCCTAAAGTGTAATTCTAAAGGGTAATTCTAAACTCTAAAGTGTCTTTCTAAAGGGTAATTCTAAACTCTAAAGTGTAATTCTAAAGTGTAATTCTAAAGTGTAATTCTAAAGGGTAATTCTAAAGGGTAATTCCAAAGGGTAATTCTGAAGGGTAATTCTCAAGTGTAATTCTAAAGTGTAATTCTAAAGGGTAATTCTGAAGGGTAATTCTAAAGTGTAATTCTAAAGTGTAATTCTAAAGGGTAATTCTGAAGGGTAATTCTGAAGGGTAATTCTAAAGTGTAATTCTAAAGGGTAATTCTAAAGTGTAATTCTAAAGTGTAATTCCAAAGTGTAATTCTAAAGTGTAATTCTGAAGTGTAATTCTAAAGTGTAATTCTAAAGGGTAATTCTGAAGTGTAATTCTAAAGGGTAATTCTAAAGGGTAATTCTGAAGGGTAATTCTAAAGTGTAATTCTAAAGGGTAATTCTAAAGTGTAATTCTAAAGTGTAATTCCAAAGTGTAATTCTAAAGTGTAATTCTGAAGTGTAATTCTAAAGTGTAATTTTAAAGGGTAATTCTGAAGTGTAATTCTAAAGTGTAATTCTAAAGGGTAATTCTAAAGTGTAATTTTTAAGGGTAATTCTAAAGTGTAATTCTAAAGGGTAATTCTACACTCTAAAGTGTAATTCGAAAGGGTAATTCTAAAGTGTAATTCTAAAGTGTAATTCGAAAGGGTAATTCTAAAGGGTAATTCTAAAGGGTAATTCTAAAGGGTAATTCTAAAGAGTATTCTAAAGGGTAATTCTAAAGTGTAATTCTAAAGGGTAATTCTGAAGTGTAATTCTAAAGTGTAATTCTAAAGGGTAATTCTAAAGGGTAATTCTAAAGGGTAATTCTCAAGGGTAATTCTGAAGTGTAATTCTAAAGTGTAATTCTAAAGGGTAATTCTCAAGGGTAATTCTGAAGTGTAATTCTAAAGTGTAATTCTAAAGGGTAATTCTAAAGGGTAATTCTAAACTCTAAAGTGTAATTCTAAAGGGTAATTCTAAACTCTAAAGTGTAATTCTAAAGGGTAATTCTAAAGGGTAATTCTAAAGGGTAATTCTCAAGGGTAATTCTCAAGGGTAATTCTGAAGGGTAATTCTGAAGTGTAATTCTAAAGTGTAATTCTAAAGGGTAATTCTCAAGGGTAATTCTCAAGGGTAATTCTGAAGTGTAATTCTAAAGTGTAATTCTAAAGGGTAATTCTAAAGGGTAATTCTAAAGGGTAATTCTAAACTCTAAAGTGTAATTCTAAAGGGTAATTCTAAAGTGTAATTCTAAAGGGTAATTCTCAAGGGTAATTCTGAAGTGTAATTCTAAAGTGTAATTCTAAAGGGTAATTCTAAAGGGTAATTCTAAAGGGTAATTCCAAAGGGTAATTCTGAAGGGTAATTCTAAAGTGTAATTCTAAAGTGTAATTCTAAAGGGTAATTCTGAAGGGTAATTCTAAAGTGTAATTCTAAAGTGTAATTCTAAAGGGTAATTCTGAAGTTAATTCTAAAGTGTAATTCTAAAGGGTAATTCTAAAGGGTAATTCTAAACTCTAAAGTGTAATTCTAAAGGGTAATTCTAAACTCAAAAGTGTAATTCTAAAGGGTAATTCTAAAGGGTAATTCTGAAGGGTAATTCTAAAGTGTAATTCTAAAGTGTAATTCTAAAGGGTAATTCTAAACTCAAAAGTGTAATTCTAAAGGGTAATTCTAAAGTGTAATTCTAAAGGGTAATTCTAAAGGGTAATTCTAAAGGGTAATTCTAAAGGGTAATTCTAAAGGGTAATTCTGAAGGGTAATTCTAAAGTGTAATTCTAAACTGTAATTTTAAAGGGTAATTGTAAAGGGTAATTATAAAGGGTAATTCTAAAGGGTAATTCTAAAGGGTAATTATAAAGGGTAATTATAAAGGGTTATAAAGTGTAATTCTAAAGTGCAATTCTAAAGGGTAATTATAAAGGGTTATAAAGTGTAATTCTAAAGGGTAATTCTTAAGTGTAATTCTAAAGTGCAATTCTAAAGGGTAATTCTAAACTCTAAAGTGTAATTCTAAAGGGTAATTCTAAAGTGTAATTCTAAAGTGCAATTCAAAAGTGTAAATCTAAAGTGTAATTCTAAAGTGCAATTCTAAAGGGTAATTATAAAGGGTTATAAAGTGTAATTCTAAAGTGCAATTCTAAAGGGTAATTATAAAGGGTTATAAAGGGTAATTCTAAAGTGTAATTCTAAAGAGTAATTCTAAAGTGCAATTCTAAAGGGTAATTCTAAACTCTAAAGTGTAATTCTAAAGGGTAATTCTAAAGTGTAATTCTAAAGTGCAATTCTAAAGTGTAATTCAAAAGTGTAAATCTAAAGTGTAAATCTAAAGTGTAATTCTAAAGGGTAATTCAAAAGTGTAAATCTAAAGTGTAATTCTAAAGGGTAATTCTAAAGTGTAATTCTAAAGTGTAATTCTAAAGGGTAATTCTAAAGTGTAATTCTAAAGGGTAATTCTAAAGGGTAATTCTAAAGGGTAATTCTAAAGGGTAATTCTAAAGTGTAATTCTAAAGGGTAATTCTAAAGGGTAATTCTAAAGGGTAATTCTGAAGGGTAATTCTAAAGTGTAATTCTAAAGGGTAATTCTAAAGGGTAATTCTAAAGTGTAATTCTAAAGGGTAATTCTAAAGGGTAATTCTAAAGGGTAATTCTGAAGGGTAATTCTAAAGTGTAATTCTAAAGGGTAATTCTAAAGTGTAATTCCAAAGTGTAATTCCAAAGTGTAATTCTAAAGTGTAATTCTGAAGTGTAATTCTAAAGTGTAATTCTAAAGGGTAATTCTAAAGGGTAATTCTAAAGTGTAATTCTAAAGTGTAATTCTAAAGGGTAATTCTAAAGTGTAATTCTAAAGGGTAATTCTAAAGTGTAATTCTAAAGTGTAATTCTAAAGTGTAATTCTAAAGTGTAATTCTAAAGGGTAATTCTAAAGTGTAATTCTAAAGAGTATTCTAAAGGGTAATTCTAAAGTGTAATTATAAAGGGTAATTCTCAAGGGTAATTCTAAAGAGTATTCTAAAGGGTAATTCTAAAGTGTAATTATAAAGGGTAATTCTGATGTGTAATTCTAAAGTGTAATTCTCAAGGGTAATTCTGAAGTGTAATTCTAAAGTGTAATTCTAAAGGGTAATTCTAAACTCTAAAGTGTAATTCTAAACTCTAAAGTGTAATTCTAAAGGGTAATTCTAAACTCTAAAGTGTAATTCTAAAGGGTAATTCTAAACTCTAAAGTGTAATTCTAAAGGGTAATTCTAAACTCTAAAGTGTAATTCTAAAGGGTAATTCTAAACTCTAAAGTGTAATTCTAAAGGGTAATTCTAAACTATAAAGTGTAATTCTAAAGGGTAATTCTTAAGTGTAATTCTAAAGTGCAATTCAAAAGTGTAAATCTAAAGTGTAATTCTAAAGTGCAATTCTAAAGCGTAATTATAAAGGGTTATAAAGTGTAATTCTAAAGTGCAATTCTAAAGGGTAATTATAAAGGGTTATAAAGGGTAATTCTAAAGTGTAATTCTAAAGAGTAATTCTAAAGTGCAATTCTAAAGGGTAATTCTAAACTCTAAAGTGTAATTCTAAAGGGTAATTCTAAAGTGTAATTCTAAAGTGCAATTCTAAAGTGTAATTCAAAAGTGTAAATCTAAAGTGTAAATCTAAAGTGTAATTCTAAAGGGTAATTCAAAAGTGTAAATCTAAAGTGTAATTCTAAAGGGTAATTCTAAAGTGTAATTCTAAAGGGTAATTCTAAAGTGTAATTCTAAAGGGTAATTCTAAAGGGTAATTCTAAAGTGTAATTCTAAAGGGTAATTCTGAAGGGTAATTCTAAAGTGTAATTCTAAAGGGTAATTCTAAAGGGTAATTCTAAAGTGTAATTCTAAAGGGTAATTCTAAAGGGTAATTCTAAAGGGTAATTCTGAAGGGTAATTCTAAAGTGTAATTCTAAAGGGTAATTCTAAAGTGTAATTCCAAAGTGTAATTCTAAAGTGTAATTCTGAAGTGTAATTCTAAAGTGTAATTCTAAAGTGTAATTCTAAAGGGTAATTCTAAAGGGTAATTCTAAAGGGTAATTCTAAAGTGTAATTCGAAAGGGTAATTCTAAAGTGTAATTCTAAAGGGTAATTCTACCCTCTAAAGTGTAATTCTAAAGTGTAATTCGAAAGGGTAATTCTAAAGGGTAATTCTAAAGAGTATTCTAAAGGGTAATTCTAAAGTGTAATTATAAAGGGTAATTCTCAAGGGTAATTCTAAAGAGTATTCTAAAGGGTAATTCTAAAGTGTAATTATAAAGGGTAATTCTGATGTGTAATTCTAAAGTGTAATTCTAAAGGGTATTTCTAAAGGGTAATTCTAAAGAGTATTCTAAAGGGTAATTCTAAAGTGTAATTATAAAGGGTAATTCTGATGTGTAATTCTAAAGTGTAATTCTAAAGGGTAATTCTGAAGTGTAATTCTAAAGTGTAATTCTAAAGGGTAATTCTAAACTCTAAAGTGTAATTCTAAAGGGTAATTCTAAACTCTAAAGTGTAATTCTAAAGGGTAATTCTAAACTCAAAAGTGTAATTCTCAAGGGTAATTCTAAAAGGTAATTCTAAAGGGTAATTCTGAAGGGTAATTCTAAAGTGTAATTCAAAAGTGTAATTCTAAAGTGTAATTCTAAAGGGTAATTCTGAAGGGTAATTCTAAAGTGTAATTCTAAAGTGTAATTCTAAAGGGTAATTCTAAACTCAAAAGTGTAATTCTAAAGGGTAATTCTAAAGGGTAATTCTAAAGTGTAATTCTAAAGGGTAATTCTGAAGGGTAATTCTAAAGTGTAATTCTAAACTGTAATTTTAAAGGGTAATTGTAAAGGGTAATTCTAAAGGGTTATAAAGGGTAATTCTAAAGGGTAATTCTAAACTCTAAAGTGTAATTCTAAAGGGTAATTCTAAAGTGTAATTCTAAAGGGTAATTCTCAAGGGTAATTCTGAAGTGTAATTCTAAAGTGTAATTCTAAAGGGTAATTCTAAAGGGTAATTCTAAACTCTAAAGTGTAATTCTAAAGGGTAATTCTAAAGGGTAATTCTAAAGGGTAATTATAAAGGGTAATTATAAAGGGTTATAAAGTGTAATTCTAAAGGGTAATTCTAAAGGGTAATTCTTAAGTGTAATTCTAAAGTGCAATTCTAAAGGGTAATTATAAAGGGTTATAAAGTGTAATTCTAAAGTGTAATTCTAAAGTGTAATTCTAAAGTGTAATTCTAAAGGGGAATTCGAGAGAGTAATTCTAAAGTGTAATTCTAAAGTGTAATTCTAAAGGTTAATTCTAAAGGGGAATTCGAGAGTGTAATTCTAAAGTGTAATTCTAAAGTGTAATTCTAAAGGGGGATTCTAAAGGGTAATTCTAAAGGGGGATTCTAAAGGGTAATTATAAAGGGTTATAAAGTGTAATTCTAAAGGGTAATTCTGTTAGTAAAGGGTAAAGGGGTAAAGGGTAAAGGGGTAAAGGGTAGAGGGTAAAGGGTAAAGGGTAAAGGGGTAAAGGTAAAGGGTAAAAGGTAACTGTTCAACCTGGCGGGGGTATGCGCTCCACCGAGTGCCAATCTCGTTACATTCGCCACCGAAGGTGGCGCAGGTTTTGTTTTCATGTCTGTCGGTCTGTCTGTCTGTTTGTCTGTGAACAGGATATCTCAAAGAGATGTGGACGGATTCGGACAAAATTTGGTGGACAGTTTTGGGTGTGTGATAAGAACGAAATGATTGTGGAAAAGATGCGGATCCGGCTACTAGAATTTTAAAAGTGGTTCTTCCTCATTGATAGATAGGGCCAAAAACGATATACAACAGGCATTTTAAGGCCATTTTCCCTGCTAGAGCAGGGGTTAGCCTTGCGGTCCCCATGACAATCTTCTCCATTTTGCCCTATTTTCTGCATCTCCCCTTGTTAACCCCCTTGTCCGCATTTCGTCTTCCACCATCTTTAGCCAAGACTTTCTCGGTCTTCCCCATCCTCTACTTCCCTCTGCATTCATTTCCATCACTCTTCTCAACCAGTCACTTTCATCCTTCCTCAACACATGACCAAACCATCTCAAACTGTTTCTCTTCACAGCATCAATCACAGGCTCTACTCTGCAGGGAGGGCACAGCAATGTTTGCCTTTGATGACTTCAAAAAAAGTTCTCCTCCAGCTGCGGTAAAACTTCATTATTGAGCATCTGCAGATGCCTGTTACCATTGACATTCCTTGGAAAGAAAAATGGTCCGATCACCTGACCACTTCCACAAAGTCCCAACCAAACAGTCCACTTTTGTCAATTCATGTTGGTGTCAAAATTAAATTCCGGGGGTTGTCCTGTCGGTGCATATTCAAGAACATTATGGGTTTTGACCTTGCCGTCCATGGCGAAAGCAGCTTCGTCGCCGATAACGAGATACCGCAGGAAATTGACATCTGCTTCGCAACGTGCTATCAACCATCTGCCAAGCACCAGCCTCCTGGCAAAATCCCCTGGCGTAAGTTGATGCCGGATGTGAATCCGATATGGATGTTGGTGGAGGTCCAGTCTTGTGATTCTGTTGAATGTTGCCAAAGGCAATCCCGTCCCATTTTGTCTTGCGCTGGTATCCCGAGGATGCTCCAAAACTTGCTGCCTTACTGCTGCAATGTTCATTTCCGATCGCCCAGTGCGTCTCCTACCAGAATTCCCCTTGTTGTAGTTGAGGCTCTAGTTAGGGCATTTTATAATTTTTTGGAAAAATCTGTGAAAAAATTGCTTACCAATAGCTTTCTTCACCAATGTGTTCATGTAGGTGTCTACAAACACCTCTCAATTTATTCCTTCCCAAATCCTTGGGGAAAAGTCAAAATTCAAAATGGCGTCCAAAATGGAAAAATTGTGGATAAAGTCATAGTTTGGCCAGAAATTTAATACTTAATATGTGGAAGAAACCACAAAAATATTGTTCTAGGACAATTGTGAACTCTTGCTAAGCATATTTGTATTATTATCTTGCTTTATATCCAAGATGGTGGCCAAAATGATGTCCAAAATGGCCGCTAAAATGTGAAAATTGTGGATAAAGTCATAGCTTGGCCAGAAATGTAATAATTATTATCTTGCTTCAATAATAGGTGTTTACTGAGACCTCTCAATTGATTCAGTATGGAAGGGGATGTAATAGCTGCACCTGGCCATGGCTTGAGGTGTTTCATCTGTGATGATCCTGGGACTGAGATGCAGAAGCTGTCACAAGTCACCCAAAAAGGCCACTCACAGATGTTATCATATTCTGAGTGCGTGGACGATGCGGCGCTGATCAGGAGACTAAATGAGGACTGGAAAAACGGAGATGACCCCAAGTTGAGATATCATTTGGATTGCAGAACCGAGTTATACAATCGTGTGAAAAGTATATCCACTGCAACTGCAACTGCTAATCGTAAGTTTTTAGATTATCATTCAGAAGAAGTAGCCACTTGCAGAGATTTCGATCCCAATCTGTTATAAGTTGTGATGTTGCAAATGAAGAAAAACTAACCAAAACTACCTTTCTACACAATCCATTCCCTAGGACAAGACGAGGAGGACCGAAGCAACCATGCAGTCAGGGAAGCAACCGTGTATGGCAACCATGCAGTCAGGTTCTCAGACCATGAGTGGTCAGGCACATGGACCGACATCACGATAGAAACCACACTCATGTGTGATGCCAAGTCCTCAGGCGGTCTAAATAGAGGACGTTTCCGGAATGAATCTGCTTATAAGTCTTGGGTTCAGACGCTAAACCACTTCTCGTTCATTCACCAGGAGCTGGAAGGAGGTATGAACACACGTGGAGTACCTGTCCACACAGACGTCACAAGAGCCCAGATGAAGAAAGACGATGATGCTGTCAACGCCATTGTTGGATGGTTGGAGGAGGTTAACCCCTTCGATGCAACACGGGACTCGAAGACCCTGGTATCCTTCTCCACGGGGTTCAGTAGCACTCCCGAGGACCCAGTCAATGCTGATCAGGCAGAGGAGGTTGGCAGAGCCATGCAGGCCAAGATGGATGGAAAAACTTTTTTGGATACAATGGAAACTAAGCACAAGGTCAAATCATTAGAGAGCTTCAGAAGTGGATCCAAAGTCAATGGGAAGAAGCTGGTTATTGACTCACTCAAGCTCTTCAACCGCCTCATCATCATCAGTGAGCGTGAAGTCAAGACCAAACAAGCCCTGCGATTTGAGTTGACGTCAACACCGATGTCTCTATTTGATAAAGACCAGAAGTTGCGAAAGCCAGACAAGGCTGCCCTAGCAAGGGTCCTGAAAGCATTTGTGGAACCCGTTGAACAACACCCCTGCACGAGCCTGGTGATTGATGGTGGGTGGCTCCTGCACAACGTCAGATGGGAGGCTAAGCTCACCTGGAAGGACATCGCTGAGAGCTACCTCCAGTTTGTGAAGTCCATGGGGAGCCATTGCCTCAGGATCACTGTGGTCTTTGACGGATACGGCAGCTCCACCAAGGACCATGATCACCTGAGACGAACAAAGAACGCATGCTGCGACATTCTGATTCGCCCAGACATCAAAAGCCTCGTTCCAAGAGAAAAGTTCCTCGACAACAAGAGCAACAAGACCCAGCTCATTCGGCTACTTGCTGAGACATTCGGTAGAAATGGGACCAGTGTACAGGAATGCCCCGATGATGCAGACACCTCTATCGTCCGGGCAGCTCTAGATGAGGCAAGAGAGTCCCCTGTTGAGGTGAGGGCTGAGGACACCGACATCATGGTTTTGCTGATTCATCATGCTGCAGACCACCCGATCTTCCTCACAACAGCCAAATACACATCTTACGATGTCGGAAAGATCCGGGAGGCCCTCCCAGAGAGATACCGGAAGTATCTGATCTTCTTGCACAGCTTCTCCGGCTGCGATACAGTGTCCGCGATTTCTGGGTTTAGCAAATCAACTTTGCTAACCAAGCTCTGCAAGACTGACAAAGTAGAGAGGGCCATGGACGTGTTTCTGGACATCCGAGCCAAGAAAGATGACATCATCAAAGCTGGCTGTGAACTATTCAAGCTCATGTTCTGCGGGAACCCATCCAAAGACTTGGGGGACTTGAGATTTGACATCTTCAGCAAGCGGGCCGCTGCTGGGAGCATCAAACCTGAGAAACTGCCCCCGACAACAGAAGCTGCAGCACAGCACTCTCTCCGGGCTTATCTCCAGACTAGAGATTGGCTGCTGCTGCAAACTCCATCATTGGATGTCCTGGACTACGGATGGAAACTCGGTGACCAAGGTTATGCGCCGGTCCCTACAACAGACCCTATCGCACCGGACTATCTTCTGAAGTTTGTCTGCTGCAACTGTGAGGGGGAATGTAGCACACTCAGGTGCTGCTCTAAAAAGCAAGGAGTCAAGTGTATTTCTGCTTGCGGCAACTGTCATGGTAACTCTTGCCAGAACATCAACCAGCCAGATGACGAGAGGAGTGTGGGATATGCTGGGGATTAGGATGAGTACGGTGAACTAGAGAACTGACTAACCGAGGTTTCAATTGAGATACATTTCTATTTCTATATAAAGCTATGACTTTATCCACAATTTTCACATTTTAGCGGCCATTTTGGACATCATTTTGGCCACCATCTTGGATATAAAGCAAGATAATAATACAAATATGCTTAGCAAGAGTTCACAATTGTCCTAGAACAATATTTTTGTGGTTTCTTCCCCATATTAAGTATTAAATTTCTGGCCAAACTATGACTTTATCCACAATTTTTCCATTTTGGACGCCATTTTGAATTTTGACTTTTCCCCAAGGATTTGGGAAGGAATAAATTGAAAGGTGTTTGTAGACACCTACATGAACACATTGGTGAAGAAAGCTATTGGTAAGCAATTTTTTCACAGATTTTTCAAAAAAATTATAAAATGCCCTAACTACTCGTGCCATGCCCTTGGTATTTTCTAACATTCGCCCAGATGGTTTTGGCTGCTGGAGGCTCCCGTTCTGGGAAATGTTCCCTGAACGCATCTGCAAACTTCCAGTTTGGTGAAAGGTTGTATCGACGAAGGTCCGCTGTTCAGTCGTAAGTTGAACCATCTTTTCAATGACTCAGACTGTCTCTAAACCCATACACTCTAGGCCCATCTTAAATACCCATCTTAAATAAAGTATGATGCAACCGACGATTACCAGACCAGCTTAACAATTTTACATCATCAACTTGGCAGTCGACAAGTAATGCGTCCATTTTAAACTGTCTTGCACCGATTAGCCAAATTTGTAAAAATGCGATTTGAACTTGAACATGTACTCGGTCATGTGTGACAGCAATGATGCATGAAAGGCATCAATGGAAATCTGAGGATCTCCTCATATTAAATTGGTAAACCACATGTAAATTGTCAAACTAAATAACCTTTGCGTATTAACCCCTTGAATTCGGATTACCTTTTTTTTGATACACACTGTATAGCACGATATTTCTAAAAGTTTTGGACGGATTGGGACAAATATATGTGCACAGGTCTGGTGTGTGACAAGGATGAATTGGTTCGATTCTGGTGAAGATCTGGACCTGGATCAGGATACGATAATTTTTTATTACCTCCACCACCAAAGGTCAATAGAGGTTATGTTTTCACTCATGTGACTGTTTGTCTGTCTGTGAACAAGATATCTCAAAAAGTTGTGGACGAATTGAAATGAAATTTGGCAGAGAGATAGCGTATGTGACAAGGACGAGCAAGACATGAACTAGACCACAGCCAGATAATATAGTCATGATGGGGGAATGTAACATGGGCAAGACATGAACTGGACCACAGCCAGATGATATAGTCATGATGGGAAAATGTAACATGGGCAAGACATGAATGAAACCACACCAAGATAATATAGTCATGATAGGGAAATCTAACATGGGCCAGATATGAACTCGACAACAGCCAGATAATATAGTCATGATGGGGGAATGTAACATGGGCAAGACATGAACTAGACAACAGCCAGATAATATAGTCATGTTGGGAGAATGTAACATGGGCAAGACATGAACTAGACAGCAGCCAGATAATATAGTCATGATGGGAGAATGTAACATGGGCAAGACATGAACTAGACCACACCATGATAATATAGACATGATGGGGAAATGTAACATGGGCAAGACATCAACTAGACCACACCATGATAATATAGTCATGATGGGAAAATGGAACATGGGCAAGATATGAATAAGACCACACCAAGATAATATAGTCATGATGGGGGAATGTAACATGGGCAAGACATGAACTCGACAACAGCCAGATAATATAGTCATGATGGGGGAATGTAACATGGGCAAGGCATGAACTAGACAATAGCCAGATAATATAGTCATGATAGGGAAATGTTACATGGGCAAGACATGAACTACACCACACCATGATAAAAAGTCATGAGAGGGAAATCTAACATGGGCAAGACATGAACTCGACAACAGCCAGATAATATAGTCATGATGGGGGAATGTAACATGGGCAAGACATGAACGAGACAATAGCCAGATAATATAGTCATGATAGGGAAATGTAACATGGGCAAGACATGAACAAGACCACAGCCAGATAATATAGTCATGATGGGGGAATGTAACACGGGAAAGATATGAACTAGACCACAGCCAGATAATATAGTCATGATGGGGGAATGTAACATGGGCAAGACATGAACTAGACCACAGTCAGATAATATAGTCATGATGGGGAAATGTAACATGGGCAAGACATGAACTAGACCACAGCCAGATAATGTAGTCATGATGGGCAAATGTAACATGGGCAAGACATGAACTAGACAACAGCAAGATAATATCGTCATTATGGGGGAATGTAACATGGGCAAGACATCAACTAGGCCACACCATGATAATATAGTCATGATGGGAAAATGGAACATGGGCAAGACATGAACTCGACAACAGCCAGATAATATAGTCATGATGGGGGAATGTAACATGGGCAAGACATGAACTAGACAATAGCCAGATAATATAGTCATGATAGCGAAATGTAACATGGGCAAGACATGAACGACACCACACCATGATAATATAGTCATGAGAGGGAAATCACACATGGGCAAGACATGAACTAGACAACAGCCAGATAATATAGTCATGATGGGGGAATGTAACACGGGAAAGACATGAACTAGACCACAGCCAGATAATATAGTCATGATGGGGGAATGTAGCACGGGAAAGATATGAACTAGACCACAGCCAGATAATATCGTCATTATGGGGGAATGTAACATGGGCAAGACATGAACTAGACCACAGTCAGATAATATAGTCATGATGGGGAAATGTAACATGGGCAAGACGTGAACTAGACCGCAGTCAGATAATATAGTCATGACAGGGGAATGTACCATGGGCAAGACATGAATAAGACCACAGCCAGATAATATAGTCATGATGGGGGAATGTAACATGGGAAAGACATGAACGAGACAACAGCCAGTTAATATAGTCATGATGCAGGAATGTAACATGGGAACGACATGAACGAGACAACAGCCAGATAATATAGTCATGATGGGGGAATGTAACATGGGAAAGACATGAACGAGACCACAGCCAGATAATATAGTCATGATGGGGGAATGTAACATGGGCAAGACATGAACTAGACAACAGCCAAATAATATAGTCATGATGGGGGAATGTAACATGGGAAAGACATGAACGACAACTGCCAGTTAATATAGTCATTATGGGGGAATGTAACATGGGAAAGACATGAACTAGACCGCAGCCAGATAATATAGTCATGATGGGGGAATGTAACATGGGAAAGACATGAACTAGACAGCCAAATGATATAGTCATGATGGGGGAATGTAACATGAGCAAGACATGAACTAGACGACAGCCAAGTAATATAGTCATGATGGGGGAATGTAACATGGGCAAGACATGAACGAGACAACAGCCAAATAATATAGTCATGATGGGGGAATGTAACATGGGAAAGACACGAACGAGACAACAGCCAAATAATATAGTCATGATGGGGGAATGTAACATGGGCAAGACATGAACTAGACCACAGCCAGATAATATAGTCATGATGGGGGAATGTAACATGGGCAAGACAGGAAATAGACAACAGCCAGATAAAATCGTCATGATGGGGGAATGTAACATGGGCAAGACATGAAGTAGACAACAGCCAGATAATATAGTCATGATGGGGGAATGTTATATGGGCAAGACATGAACGAGACCACAGCCAGATAATAGTCATGATGGGAGAATGTAACATGGGCAAGACATGAACGAGACAACAGCCAGATAATATAGTCATGATGGGAGAATGTAACATGGGCAAGACATGAACTAGACCACAGCCAGATAATATTGTCATGATGGGGGAATGTAACATGGGCAAGACATGAACGAGACCGCAGCGAGATAAAATAGTCATGATAGGGGAATGTAACATGGGCAAGACATGAACTAGACAACAGTCAGATAATATAGTCATGATGGTAGAATGTAACATGGGAAAGACATGAACTAGACAACAGCCAGATAATATAGTCATGATGGGGGAATGTAACACAGGCAAGACATGAACTAGACCACAGCCAGATAATATAGTCATGATGGGGGAATGTAACACAGGCAAGACATGAACTAGACGACAGCCAGATAATATCGTCATGATGGGGGAATGTAACATGGGCAAGACATGAACGAGACAACAGCCAGATAATATAGTTATGATGGGGAAATGTAACATGGGCAAGACATGAACTAGACCACAGCCAGATAATATAGTCATGATGGGCAAATGTAACATGGGCAAGACATGAAGTAGACCAGTCAGATAATATAGTCATGCCAGGGGGAATGTACCATGGGCAAGACATGAATAAGACAGCAGCCAGATAATATAGTCATGATGGGGGAATGTAACATGGGAAAGACATGAACGAGACAACAGCCAGATAATATAGTCATGATGGGGGAATGTAACATGGGAAAGACATGAACGAGACAACAGCCAGTTAATACAGTCATGATGGGGGAATGTAACGTGGGAAAGACATGAACTAGACCACAGCCAGATAATATAGTCATGATGGGGGAATGTAACATGGGCAAGACATTAACTAGACAATAGCCAGATAATATAGTCATGATAGGGAAATGTTACATGGGCAAGACATAAACTACACCACACCATGATAATATAGTCATGATAGGGAAATATAACATGGGCAAGACATGAACGAGACAATAGCCAGATAATATAGTCATGATAGGGAAATGTAACATGGGCAAGACATGAACTACACCACACCATGATAATATAGTCATGATAGGGAAATATAACATGGGCAAGACATGAACGAGACAACAGCCAGATAATATAGTCATGATGGGGGAATGTAACACGGGAAAGACATGAACTAGACCACAGCCAGATAATATAGTCATGATGGGGGAATGTAACACGGGAAAGATATGAACTAGACCACAGCCAGATAATATAGTCATGATGGGGGAATGTAACATGGGCAAGACATGAACTCGACAACAGCCAGATAATATCGTCATGATGGGGGAATGTAACATGGGCAAGACATGAACTAGACCACAGTCAGATAATATAGTCATGATGGGGAAATGTAACATGGGCAAGACATGATCTAGACCACAGCCAGATAATGTAGTCATGGTGGGCAAATGTAACATGGCCAAGACATGAACTAGACAACAGCCAGATAATATCGTCATTATGGGGGAATGTAACATGGGCAAGACATGAACTAGACCACAGTCAGATAATATAGTCATGATGGGGAAATGTGACATGGGCAAGACGTGAACTAGACCACAGTCAGATAATATAGTCATGACAGGGGAATGTACCATGGGCAAGACATGAATAAGACCACAGCCAGATAATATAGTCATGATGGGGGAATGTAACATGGGAAAGACATGAACGAGACAACAGCCAGTTAATATAGTTATGATGCAGGAATGTAACATGGGAACGACATGAACGAGACAACAGCCAGATAATATAGTCATGATGGGGGAATGTAACATGGGAAAGACATGAACGAGACCACAGCCAGAGAATATAGTCATGATGGGGGAATGTAACATGGGCAAGACATGAACTAGACAACAGCCAAATAATATATTCATGATGGGGGAATGTAACATGGGCAAGACATGAACTAGACAACAGCCAAATAATATAGTCATGATGGGGGAATGTAACATGGGCAAGACATGAACTAGACAACAGCCAAATAATATAGTCATGATGGGGGAATGTAACATGGGCAAGACATGAACTAGACAACAGCCAAATAATATAGTCATGATGGGCAAATATAACATGGGCAAGACATGAATTAGACAACAGCCAGATAATATAGTCATGATGGGGGAATGTAACATGGGAAAGACATGAACGACAACTGCCAGTTAATATAGTCATGATGGGGGAATGTAACATGGGAAAGACATGAACTAGACCGCAGCCAGATAATATAGTCATGATGGGGGAATGTAACATGGGAAAGACATGAACTAGACAACAGCCAAATGATATAGTCATGATGGGGGAATGTAACATGAGCAAGACATGAACTAGACGACAGCCAAATAATATAGTCATGATGGGGGAATGTAACATGGGCAAGACATGAACTAGACAACAGCCAAATAATATTGTCATGATGGGGGAATGTAACATGGGCAAGACATGAACTAGACAACAGCCAAATAATATAGTCATGATGGGGGCATGTAACATGGGCAAGACATGAACTAGACAATAGCCAAATAATATAGTCATGATGGGGGAATGTAACATGGGAAAGACATGAACGAGACAACAGCCAAATAATATAGTCATGATGGGGGAATGTAACATGGGCAAGACATGAACTAGACCACAGCCAGATAATATAGTCATGATGGGGGAATGTAACATGGGCAAGACATGAAATAGACAACAGCCAGATAAAATAGTCATGATGGGGGAATGTAACATGGGCAAGACATGAACTAGACAACAGCCAGGTAATATAGTCATGATGGGGGAATGTTATATGGGCAAGACATGAACGAGACCACAGCCAGATAATATAGTCATGATGGGGGAATGTAACATGGGCAAGACATGAACGAGACCACAGCCAGATAATGTAGTCATGATGGGGGAATGTAACATGGGCAAGACATGAACTAGACCACAGCCAGATAATACAGTCATGATGGGAGAATGTAACATGGGCAAGACATGAACGAGACAACAGCCAGATAATATAGTCATGATGGGAGAATGTAACATGGGCAAGACATGAACTAGACCACAGCCAGATAATATTGTCATGATTGGGGAATGTAACATGGGCAAGACATGAACGAGACCGCAGCGAGATAAAATAGTCATGATAGGGGAATGTAACATGGGCAAGACATGAACTAGACAACAGTCAGATAATATAGTCCTGATGGGAGAATGTCACATGGAAAAGACATGAACTAGACAACAGCCAGATAATACAGTCATGATGGGGGAATGTAACATAGGCAAGACATGAACGAGACAACAGCCAGATAATATAGTCATGATGGGGGAATGCAACATGGGCAAGACATGAACTAGACCACAGCCAGATAATATAGTCATGATGGGGGAATGTAACATGGGAAAGACATGAACTAGACAACAGCCAGATAATATAGTCATGATGGGGGAATGTAACATGGGCAAGACATGAACTAGACAACAGCCAAATAATATATTCATGATGGGGGAATGTAACACAGGCAAGACATGAACGAGACCACAGTCAGATAATATAGTCATGATGGGACAATGTAACATGGAAAAGACATGAACGAGACAACAGCCAGATAATATAGTCATGATGGGGGAATGTAACACAGGCAAGACATGAACTAGACCACACCAGATAATATAGTCATGATGGGGGAATTTAATACATGCAAGACATGAACTAGACCACAGCCAGATAATATAGTCATGATGGGGGAATGTAACATGGGCAAGACATGAACCAGACAACAGCCAGATAATATAGTCATGATGGGGAAATGTAACATGGCCAAGACATGAACTAGACAACAGCCAGATAATATAGTCATGATGGGGGAATGTAACATGGGAAAGACATGAACTAGACAACAGCCAGATAATGTAGTCATGATGGGGGAATGTAACATGGG
The DNA here is from genome assembly GCF_964187855.1 of Myxine glutinosa. Taxonomy (NCBI): domain Eukaryota; kingdom Metazoa; phylum Chordata; class Myxini; order Myxiniformes; family Myxinidae; genus Myxine; species Myxine glutinosa. The sequence goes on along the minus strand of NC_136267.1, from coordinate 111,377,433 downwards.
AAAGACATGAACTAGACCACAGCCAGATAATATAGTCATGATGGGGGAATGTAACATGGGCAAGACATGAACGAGACCACAGCCAGATAAAATAGTCATGATAGGGGAATGTAACATGGGCAAGACATGAACTAGACAACAGTCAGATAATATAGTCATGATGGTAGAATGTAACATGGAAAAGATATGAACTAGACAACAGCCAGATAATATAGTCATGATGGGGGAATGTAACACAGGCAAGACATGAACTAGACCACAGCCAGATAATATAGTCATGATGGGGGAATGTAACACAGGCAAGACATGAACTAGACGACAGCCAGATAATATCGTCATGATGGGGGAATTTAACATGGGCAAGACATGAACGAGACAACAGCCAGATAATATAGTCATGATGGGGAAATGTAACATGGACAAGACATGAACTAGACCACAGCCAGATAATATAGTCATGATGGGCAAATGTAACATGGGCAAGACATGAAGTAGACCACAGTCAGATAATATAGTCATGCCAGGGGGAATGTACCATGGGCAAGACATGAATAAGACAGCAGCCAGATAATATAGTCATGATGGGGGAATGTAACATGGGAAAGACATGAACGAGACAACAGCCAGATAATATAGTCATGATGGGGAATGTAACATGGGAAAGACATGAACGAGACAACAGCCAGTTAATACAGTCATGATTGGGGAATGTAACGTGGGAAAGACATGAACTAGACCACAGCCAGATAATATTGTCATGATGGGGGAATGTAACATGGGCAAGACATGAACTAGACAACAGCCAAATAATATATTCATGATTGGGGAATGTAACATGGGCAAGACATGATCTAGACCACAGCCAAATAATATAGTCATGATGGGGGAATGTAACATGGGTAAGACATGAACAAGACAACAGCCAAATCATATAGTCATGATGGGGGAATGTAACATGGGCAAGACATGAACTAGACAACAGCCAAATAATATAGTCATGATGGGCAAATGTAACATGGGCAAGACATGAACTAGACAACAGCCAGATAATACAGTCATGATGGGGGAATGTAACATGGGAAAGACATGAACGACAACAGCCAGTTAATATAGTCATGATGGGGGAATGTAACATGGGAAAGACATGAACGAGACAACAGCCAGTTAATATAGTCATGATGGGGGAATGTAACATGGGAAAGACATGAACTAGACCACAGCCAGATAATATAGTAATGATGGGGTAATGTAACATGGGAAAGACATGAACTAGACAACAGCCAAATAATATAGTCATGATGGGGGAATGTCACATGGGCAAGACATGAACTAGACAACAGCCAAATAATATAGTCATGATGGGGGAATGTAACATGGGCAAGACATGAACTAGACAACAGCCAAATAATATAGTCATGATGGGGGAATGTAACATGGGCAAGACATGAACTAGACAACAGCCAAATAATATCGTCATGATGGGAAAATGTAACATGGGCATGACATGAACTAGACAACAGCCAAATAATATAGTCATGATGGGAAAATGTAACATGGGCAAGACATGAACTAGACCACAGTCAGATAATATAGTCATGATGGGGAAATGTAACATGGGCAAGACATGAACTAGACCACAGCCAGATAATGTAGTCATGATGGGCAAATGTAACATGGCCAAGACATGAACTAGACAACAGCCAGATAATATCGTCATTATGGGGGAATGTAACATGGGCAAGACATGAACTAGACCACAGTCAGATAATATAGTCATGATGGGGAAATGTAACATGGGCAAGACGTGAACGAGACCACAGTCAGATAATATAGTCATGACAGGGGAATGTACCATGGGCAAGACATGAATAAGACCACAGCCAGATAATATAGTCATGATGGGGGAATGTAACATGGGAAAGACATGAACGAGACAACAGCCAGTTAATATAGTCATGATGCAGGAATGTAACATGGGAACAACATGAACGAGACAACAGCCAGATAATATAGTCATGATGGGGGAATGTAACATGGGAAAGACATGAACGAGACCACAGCCAGATAATATAGTCATGATGGGGGAATGTAACATGGGCAAGACATGAACTAGACCACAGCCAAATAATATAGTCATGATGGGGGAATGTAACATGGGCAAGACATGAACTAGACAACAGCCAAATAATATAGTCATGATGGGGGAATGTAACATGGGCAAGACATGAACTAGACAACAGCCAAATAATATAGTCATGATGGGCAAATATAACATGGGCAAGACATGAATTAGACAACAGCCAGATAATATAGTCATGATGGGGGAATGTAACATGGGAAAGACATGAACGACAACTGCCAGTTAATCTTGTCATGATGGGGGAATGTAACATGGGAAAGACATGAACTAGACTGCAGCCAGATAATATAGTCATGATGGGGGAATGTAACATGGGAAAGACATGAACTAGACCACAGCCAGATAATATAGTCATGATGGGGGAATGTAACATGGGCAAGACATGAAATAGACAACAGCCAGATAAAATAGTCATGATGGGGGAATGTAACATGGGCAAGACATGAACTAGACAACAGCCAGATAATATAGTCATGATGGGGGAATGTTATATGGGCAAGACATGAACGAGACCACAGCCAGATAATATAGTCATGATGGGGGAATGTAACATGGGCAAGACATGAACTAGACCACAGCCAGATAATATAGTCATGATGGGGGAATGTAACATGGGCAAGACATGAACTAGACAACAGCCAAATGATATAGTCATGATGGGGGAATGTAACATGAGCAAGACATGAACTAGACGACAGCCAAATAATATAGTCATGATGGGGGAATGTAACATGGGCAAGACATGAACTAGACAACAGCCAAATAATATTGTCATGATGGGGGAATGTAACATGGGCAAGACATGAACTAGACAACAGCCAAATAATATAGTCATGATGGGGGCATGTAACATGGGCAAGACATGAACTAGACAACAGCCAAATAATATAGTCATGATGGGGGAATGCAACATGGGAAAGACATGAACGAGACAACAGCCAAATAATATAGTCATGATGGGGGAATGTAACATGGGCAAGACATGAACGAGACCACAGCCAGATAATATAGTCATGATGGGGGAATGTAACATGGGCAAGACATGAAATAGACAACAGCCAGATAAAATAGTCATGATGGGGGAATGTAACATGGGCAAGACATGAACTAGACAACAGCCAGATAATATAGTCATGATGGGGGAATGTTATATGGGCAAGACATGAACGAGACCACAGCCAGATAATATAGTCATGATGGGGGAATGTAACATGGGCAAGACATGAACTAGACCACAGCCAGATAATACAGTCATGATGGGAGAATGTAACATGGGCAAGACATGAACGAGACAACAGCCAGATAATATAGTCATGATGGGAGAATGTAACATGGGCAAGACATGAACTAGACCACAGCCAGATAATATAGTCATGATGGGGGAATGTAACATGGGAAAGACATGAACGAGACAACAGCCAGTTAATATAGTCATGATGCAGGAATGTAACATGGGAACGACATGAACGAGACAACAGCCAGATAATATAGTCATGATGGGGGAATGTAACATGGGAAAGACATGAACGAGACCACAGCCAGATAATATCGTCATGATGGGGGAATGTAACATGGGCAAGACATGAACTAGACAACAGCCAAATAATATATTCATGATGGGGGAATGTAACATGGGCAAGACATGAACTAGACCACAGCCAAATAATATAGTCATGATGGGGGAATGTAACATGGGCAAGACATGAACGAGACAACAGCCAAATAATATAGTCATGAGGGGGGAATGTAACATGGGCAAGACATGAACTAGACAACAGCCAAATAATATAGTCATGATGGGCAAATATAACATGGGCAAGACATGAATTAGACAACAGCCAGATAATATAGTCATGATGGGGGAATGTAACATGGGAAAGACATGAACGACAACTGCCAGTTAATATAGTCATGATGGGGGAATGTAACATGGGAAAGACATGAACTAGACCGCAGCCAGATAATATAGTCATGATGGGGGAATGTAACATGGGAAAGACATGAACTAGACAACAGCCAAATGATATAGTCATGATGGGGGAATGTAACATGAGCAAGACATGAACTAGACGACAGCCAAATAATATAGTCATGATGGGGGAATGTAACATGGGCAAGACATGAACTAGACAACAGCCAAATAATATTGTCATGATGGGGGAATGTAACATGGGCAAGACATGAACTAGACAACAGCCAAATAATATAGTCATGATGGGGGCATGTAACATGGGCAAGACATGAACTAGACAACAGCCAAATAATATAGTCATGATGGGGGAATGTAACATGGGAAAGACATGAACGAGACAACAGCCAAATAATATAGTCATGATGGGGGAATGTAACATGGGCAAGACATGAACTAGACCACAGCCAGATAATATAGTCATGATGGGGGAATGTAACATGGGCAAGACATGAAATAGACAACAGCCAGATAAAATAGTCATGATGGGGGAATGTAACATGGGCAAGACATGAACTAGACAACAGCCAGATAATATAGTCATGATGGGGGAATGTTATATGGGCAAGACATGAACGAGACCACAGCCAGATAATATAGTCATGATGGGGGAATGTAACATGGGCAAGACATGAACGAGACCACAGCCAGATAATGTAGTCATGATGGGGGAATGTAACATGGGCAAGACATGAACTAGACCACAGCCAGATAATACAGTCATGATGGGAGAATGTAACATGGGCAAGACATGAACTAGACAACAGCCAGATAATATAGTCATGATGGGAGAATGTAACATGGGCAAGACATGAACTAGACCACAGCCAGATAATATTGTCATGATGGGGGAATGTAACATGGGCAAGACATGAACGAGACCGCAGCAAGATAAAATAGTCATGATAGGGGAATGTAACATGGGCAAGACATGAACTAGACAACAGTCAGATAATATAGTCCTGATGGGAGAATGTCACATGGAAAAGACATGAACTAGACAACAGCCAGATAATACAGTCATGATGGGGGAATGTAACATAGGCAAGACATGAACGAGACAACAGCCAGATAATATAGTCATGATGGGGGAATGCAACATGGGCAAGACATGAACTAGACCACAGCCAGATAATATAGTCATGATGGGGGAATGTAACATGGGAAAGACATGAACTAGACAACAGCCAGATAATATAGTCATGATGGGGGAATGTAACATGGGCAAGACATGAACTAGACAACAGCCAAATAATATATTCATGATGGGGGAATGTAACACAGGCAAGACATGAACGAGACCACAGTCAGATAATATAGTCATGATGGGACAATGTAACATGGAAAAGACATGAACGAGACAACAGCCAGATAATATAGTCATGATGGGGGAATGTAACACAGGCAAGACATGAACTAGACCACACCAGATAATATAGTCATGATGGGGGAATTTAATACATGCAAGACATGAACTAGACCACAGCCAGATAATATAGTCATGATGGGGGAATGTAACATGGGCAAGTCATGAACCAGACAACAGCCAGATAATATAGTCATGATGGGGAAATGTAACATGGGCAAGACATGAACTAGACAACAGCCAGATAATATAGTCATGATGGGGGAATGTAACATGGGAAAGACATGAACTAGACCACAGCCAGATAATATAGTCATGATGGGGGAATGTAACATGGGCAAGACATGAACGAGACCACAGCCAGATAAAATAGTCATGATAGGGGAATGTAACATGGGCAAGACATGAACTAGACAACAGTCAGATAATATAGTCATGATGGTAGAATGTAACATGGAAAAGACATGAACTAGACAACAGCCAGATAATATAGTCATGATGGGGGAATGTAACACAGGCAAGACATGAACTAGACCACAGCCAGATAATATAGTCATGATGGGGGAATGTAACACAGGCAAGACATGAACTATACGACAGCCAGATAATATCGTCATGATGGGGGAATTTAACATGGGCAAGACATGAACTAGACAACAGCCAGATAATATAGTCATGATGGGGGAATGTAACACGGGAAAGACATGAACTAGACCACAGCCAGATAATATAGTCATGATGGGGGAATGTAACACGGGAAAGATATGAACTAGACCACAGCCAGATAATATAGTCATGATGGGGGAATGTAACATGGGCAAGACATGAACTCGACAACAGCCAGATAATATCGTCATGATGGGGGAATGTAACATGGGCAAGACATGAACTAGACCACAGTCAGATAATATAGTCATGATGGGGAAATGTAACATGGGCAAGACATGATCTAGACCACAGCCAGATAATGTAGTCATGGTGGGCAAATGTAACATGGCCAAGACATGAACTAGACAACAGCCAGATAATATCGTCATTATGGGGGAATGTAACATGGGCAAGACATGAACTAGACCACAGTCAGATAATATAGTCATGATGGGGAAATGTGACATGGGCAAGACGTGAACTAGACCACAGTCAGATAATATAGTCATGACAGGGGAATGTACCATGGGCAAGACATGAATAAGACCACAGCCAGATAATATAGTCATGATGGGGGAATGTAACATGGGAAAGACATGAACGAGACAACAGCCAGTTAATATAGTCATGATGCAGGAATGTAACATGGGAACGACATGAACGAGACAACAGCCAGATAATATAGTCATGATGGGGGAATGTAACATGGGAAAGACATGAACGAGACCACAGCCAGATAATATAGTCATGATGGGGGAATGTAACATGGGCAAGACATGAACTAGACAACAGCCAAATAATATATTCATGATGGGGGAATGTAACATGGGCAAGACATGAACTAGACAACAGCCAAATAATATAGTCATGATGGGGGAATGTAACATGGGCAAGACATGAACTAGACAACAGCCAAATAATATAGTCATGATGGGGGAATGTAACATGGGCAAGACATGAACTAGACAACAGCCAAATAATATAGTCATGATGGGCAAATATAACATGGGCAAGACATGAATTAGACAACAGCCAGATAATATAGTCATGATGGGGGAATGTAACATGGGAAAGACATGAACGACAACTGCCAGTTAATATAGTCATGATGGGGGAATGTAACATGGGAAAGACATGAACTAGACCGCAGCCAGATAATATAGTCATGATGGGGGAATGTAACATGGGAAAGACATGAACTAGACAACAGCCAAATGATATAGTCATGATGGGGGAATGTAACATGAGCAAGACATGAACTAGACGACAGCCAAATAATATAGTCATGATGGGGGAATGTAACATGGGCAAGACATGAACTAGACAACAGCCAAATAATATTGTCATGATGGGGGAATGTAACATGGGCAAGACATGAACTAGACAACAGCCAAATAATATAGTCATGATGGGGGCATGTAACATGGGCAAGACATGAACTAGACAATAGCCAAATAATATAGTCATGATGGGGGAATGTAACATGGGAAAGACATGAACGAGACAACAGCCAAATAATATAGTCATGATGGGGGAATGTAACATGGGCAAGACATGAACTAGACCACAGCCAGATAATATAGTCATGATGGGGGAATGTAACATGGGCAAGACATGAAATAGACAACAGCCAGATAAAATAGTCATGATGGGGGAATGTAACATGGGCAAGACATGAACTAGACAACAGCCAGGTAATATAGTCATGATGGGGGAATGTTATATGGGCAAGACATGAACGAGACCACAGCCAGATAATATAGTCATGATGGGGGAATGTAACATGGGCAAGACATGTACTAGACCACAGCCAGATAATACAGTCATGATGGGAGAATGTAACATGGGCAAGACATGAACGAGACAACAGCCAGATAATATAGTCATGATGGGAGAATGTAACATGGGCAAGACATGAACTAGACCACAGCCAGATAATATTGTCATGATGGGGGAATGTAACATGGGCAAGACATGAACGAGACCGCAGCGAGATAAAATAGTCATGATAGGGGAATGTAACATGGGCAAGACATGAACTAGACAACAGTCAGATAATATAGTCCTGATGGGAGAATGTCACATGGAAAAGACATGAACTAGACAACAGCCAGATAATACAGTCATGATGGGGGAATGTAACATAGGCAAGACATGAACGAGACAACAGCCAGATAATATAGTCATGATGGGGGAATGCAACATGGGCAAGACATGAACTAGACCACAGCCAGATAATATAGTCATGATGGGGGAATGTAACATGGGAAAGACATGAACTAGACAACAGCCAGATAATATAGTCATGATGGGGGAATGTAACATGGGCAAGACATGAACTAGACAACAGCCAAATAATATATTCATGATGGGGGAATGTAACACAGGCAAGACATGAACGAGACCACAGTCAGATAATATAGTCATGATGGGACAATGTAACATGGAAAAGACATGAACGAGACAACAGCCAGATAATATAGTCATGATGGGGGAATGTAACACAGGCAAGACATGAACTAGACCACACCAGATAATATAGTCATGATGGGGGAATTTAATACATGCAAGACATGAACTAGACCACAGCCAGATAATATAGTCATGATGGGGGAATGTAACATGGGCAAGACATGAACCAGACAACAGCCAGATAATATAGTCATGATGGGGAAATGTAACATGGGCAAGACATGAACTAGACAACAGCCAGATAATATAGTCATGATGGGGGAATGTAACATGGGAAAGACATGAACTAGACAACAGCCAGATAATGTAGTCATGATGGGGGAATGTAACATGGGAAAGACATGAACTAGACCACAGCCAGATAATATAGTCATGATGGGGGAATGTAACATGGGCAAGACATGAACGAGACCACAGCCAGATAAAATAGTCATGATAGGGGAATGTAACATGGGCAAGACATGAACTAGACAACAGTCAGATAATATAGTCATGATGGTAGAATGTAACATGGAAAAGATATGAACTAGACAACAGCCAGATAATATAGTCATGATGGGGGAATGTAACACAGGCAAGACATGAACTAGACCACAGCCAGATAATATAGTCATGATGGGGGAATGTAACACAGGCAAGACATGAACTAGACGACAGCCAGATAATATCGTCATGATGGGGGAATTTAACATGGGCAAGACATGAACGAGACAACAGCCAGATAATATAGTCATGATGGGGAAATGTAACATGGACAAGACATGAACTAGACCACAGCCAGATAATATAGTCATGATGGGCAAATGTAACATGGGCAAGACATGAAGTAGACCACAGTCAGATAATATAGTCATGCCAGGGGGAATGTACCATGGGCAAGACATGAATAAGACAGCAGCCAGATAATATAGTCATGATGGGGGAATGTAACATGGGAAAGACATGAACGAGACAACAGCCAGATAATATAGTCATGATGGGGAATGTAACATGGGAAAGACATGAACGAGACAACAGCCAGTTAATACAGTCATGATGGGGGAATGTAACGTGGGAAAGACATGAACTAGACCACAGCCAGATAATATTGTCATGATGGGGGAATGTAACATGGGCAAGACATGAACTAGACAACAGCCAAATAATATATTCATGATTGGGGAATGTAACATGGGCAAGACATGATCTAGACCACAGCCAAATAATATAGTCATGATGGGGGAATGTAACATGGGTAAGACATGAACAAGACAACAGCCAAATCATATAGTCATGATGGGGGAATGTAACATGGGCAAGACATGAACTAGACAACAGCCAAATAATATAGTCATGATGGGCAAATGTAACATGGGCAAGACATGAACTAGACAACAGCCAGATAATACAGTCATGATGGGGGAATGTAACATGGGAAAGACATGAACGACAACAGCCAGTTAATATAGTCATGATGGGGGAATGTAACATGGGAAAGACATGAACGAGACAACAGCCAGTTAATATAGTCATGATGGGGGAATGTAACATGGGAAAGACATGAACTAGACCACAGCCAGATAATATAGTAATGATGGGGTAATGTAACATGGGAAAGACATGAACTAGACAACAGCCAAATAATATAGTCATGATGGGGGAATGTCACATGGGCAAGACATGAACTAGACAACAGCCAAATAATATAGTCATGATGGGGGAATGTAACATGGGCAAGACATGAACTAGACAACAGCCAAATAATATAGTCATGATGGGGGAATGTAACATGGGCAAGACATGAACTAGACAACAGCCAAATAATATCGTCATGATGGGAAAATGTAACATGGGCATGACATGAACTAGACAACAGCCAAATAATATAGTCATGATGGGAAAATGTAACATGGGCAAGACATGAACTAGACCACAGTCAGATAATATAGTCATGATGGGCAAATGTAACATGGCCAAGACATGAACTAGACAACCGCCAGATAATATCGTCATTATGGGGGAATGTAACATGGGCAAGACATGAACTAGACCACAGTCAGATAATATAGTCATGATGGGGAAATGTAACATGGGCAAGACGTGAACGAGACCACAGTCAGATAATATAGTCATGACAGGGGAATGTACCATGGGCAAGACATGAATAAGACCACAGCCAGATAATATAGTCATGATGGGGGAATGTAACATGGGAAAGACATGAACGAGACAACAGCCAGTTAATATAGTCATGATGCAGGAATGTAACATGGGAACGACATGAACGAGACAACAGCCAGATAATATAGTCATGATGGGGGAATGTAACATGGGAAAGACATGAACGAGACCACAGCCAGATAATATAGTCATGATGGGGGAATGTAACATGGGCAAGACATGAACTAGACCACAGCCAAATAATATAGTCATGATGGGGGAATGTAACATGGGCAAGACATGAACTAGACAACAGCCAAATAATATAGTCATGATGGGGGAATGTAACATGGGCAAGACATGAACTAGACAACAGCCAAATAATATAGTCATGATGGGCAAATATAACATGGGCAAGACATGAATTAGACAACAGCCAGATAATATAGTCATGATGGGGGAATGTAACATGGGAAAGACATGAACGACAACTGCCAGTTAATCTTGTCATGATGGGGGAATGTAACATGGGAAAGACATGAACTAGACTGCAGCCAGATAATATAGTCATGATGGGGGAATGTAACATGGGAAAGACATGAACTAGACCACAGCCAGATAATATAGTCATGATGGGGGAATGTAACATGGGCAAGACATGAAATAGACAACAGCCAGATAAAATAGTCATGATGGGGGAATGTAACATGGGCAAGACATGAACTAGACAACAGCCAGATAATATAGTCATGATGGGGGAATGTTATATGGGCAAGACATGAACGAGACCACAGCCAGATAATATAGTCATGATGGGGGAATGTAACATGGGCAAGACATGAACTAGACCACAGCCAGATAATATAGTCATGATGGGGGAATGTAACATGGGCAAGACATGAACTAGACAACAGCCAAATAATATTGTCATGATGGGGGAATGTAACATGGGCAAGACATGAACTAGACAACAGCCAAATAATATAGTCATGATGGGGGCATGTAACATGGGCAAGACATGAACTAGACAACAGCCAAATAATATAGTCATGATGGGGGAATGCAACATGGGAAAGACATGAACGAGACAACAGCCAAATAATATAGTCATGATGGGGGAATGTAACATGGGCAAGACATGAACTAGACCACAGCCAGATAATATAGTCATGATGGGGGAATGTAACATGTGCAAGACATGAAATAGACAACAGCCAGATAAAATAGTCATGATGGGGGAATGTAACATGGGCAAGACATGAACTAGACAACAGCCAGATAATATAGTCATGATGGGGGAATGTTATATGGGCAAGACATGAACGAGACCACAGCCAGATAATATAGTCATGATGGGGGAATGTAACATGGGCAAGACATGAACTAGACCACAGCCAGATAATACAGTCATGATGGGAGAATGTAACATGGGCAAGACATGAACTCGACAACAGCCAGATAATATAGTCATGATGGGAGAATGTAACATGGGCAAGACATGAACTAGACCACAGCCAGATAATATAGTCATGATGGGGGAATGTAACATGGGAAAGACATGAACGAGACAACAGCCAGTTAATATAGTCATGATGCAGGAATGTAACATGGGAACGACATGAACGAGACAACAGCCAGATAATATAGTCATGATGGGGGAATGTAACATGGGAAAGACATGAACGAGACCACAGCCAGATAATATCGTCATGATGGGGGAATGTAACATGGGCAAGACATGAACTAGACAACAGCCAAATAATATATTCATGATGGGGGAATGTAACATGGGCAAGACATGAACTAGACCACAGCCAAATAATATAGTCATGATGGGGGAATGTAACATGGGCAAGACATGAACGAGACAACAGCCAAATAATATAGTCATGATGGGGGAATGTAACATGGGCAAGACATGAACTAGACAACAGCCAAATAATATAGTCATGATGGGCAAATATAACATGGGCAAGACATGAATTAGACAACAGCCAGATAATATAGTCATGATGGGGGAATGTAACATGGGAAAGACATGAACGACAACTGCCAGTTAATATAGTCATGATGGGGGAATGTAACATGGCAAAGACATGAACTAGACCGCAGCCAGATAATATAGTCATGATGGGGGAATGTAACATGGGAAAGACATGAACTAGACAACAGCCAAATGATATAGTCATGATGGGGGAATGTAACATGAGCAAGACATGAACTAGACGACAGCCAAATAATATAGTCATGATGGGGGAATGTAACATGGGCAAGACATGAACTAGACAACAGCCAAATAATATTGTCATGATGGGGGAATGTAACATGGGCAAGACATGAACTAGACAACAGCCAAATAATATAGTCATGATGGGGGCATGTAACATGGGCAAGACATGAACTAGACAACAGCCAAATAATATAGTCATGATGGGGGAATGTAACATGGGAAAGACATGAACGAGACAACAGCCAAATAATATAGTCATGATGGGGGAATGTAACATCGGCAAGACATGAACTAGACCACAGCCAGATAATATAGTCATGATGGGGGAATGTAACATGGGCAAGACATGAAATAGACAACAGCCAGATAAAATAGTCATGATGGGGGAATGTAACATGGGCAAGACATGAACTAGACAACAGCCAGATAATATAGTCATGATGGGGGAATGTTATATGGGCAAGAAATGAACGAGACCACAGCCAGATAATATAGTCATGATGGGGGAATGTAACATGGGCAAGACATGAACGAGACCACAGCCAGATAATGTAGTCATGATGGGGGAATGTAACATGGGCAAGACATGAACTAGACCACAGCCAGATAATACAGTCATGATGGGAGAATGTAACATGGGCAAGACATGAACTAGACAACAGCCAGATAATATAGTCATGATGGGAGAATGTAACATGGGCAAGACATGAACTAGACCACAGCCAGATAATATTGTCATGATGGGGGAATGTAACATGGGCAAGACATGAACGAGACCGCAGCAAGATAAAATAGTCATGATAGGGGAATGTAACATGGGCAAGACATGAACTAGACAACAGTCAGATAATATAGTCATGATGGGACAATGTAACATGGAAAAGACATGAACGAGACAACAGCCAGATAATATAGTCATGATGGGGGAATGTAACACAGGCAAGACATGAACTAGACCACACCAGATAATATAGTCATGATGGGGGAATTTAATACATGCAAGACATGAACTAGACCACAGCCAGATAATATAGTCATGATGGGGGAATGTAACATGGGCAAGTCATGAACCAGACAACAGCCAGATAATATAGTCATGATGGGGAAATGTAACATGGGCAAGACATGAACTAGACAACAGCCAGATAATATAGTCATGATGGGGGAATGTAACATGGGAAAGACATGAACTAGACCACAGCCAGATAATATAGTCATGATGGGGGAATGTAACATGGGCAAGACATGAACGAGACCACAGCCAGATAAAATAGTCATGATAGGGGAATGTAACATGGGCAAGACATGAACTAGACAACAGTCAGATAATATAGTCATGATGGTAGAATGTAACATGGAAAAGACATGAACTAGACAACAGCCAGATAATATAGTCATGATGGGGGAATGTAACACAGGCAAGACATGAACTAGACCACAGCCAGATAATATAGTCATGATGGGGGAATGTAACACAGGCAAGACATGAACTAGACGACAGCCAGATAATATCGTCATGATGGGGGAATTTAACATGGGCAGGAGATGAACTAGACCACAGCCAGATAATATAGTCATGATGGGCAAATGTAACATGGGCAAGACATGAAGTAGACCACAGTCAGATAATATAGTCATGCCAGGGGGAATGTACCATGGGCAAGACATGAATAAGACAGCAGCCAGATAATATAGTCATGATGGGGGAATGTAACATGGGAAAGACATGAATGAGACAACAGCCAGATAATATAGTCATGATGGGGAATGTAACATGGGAAAGACATGAACGAGACAACAGCCAGTTAATACAGTCATGATGGGGGAATGTAACGTGGGAAAGACATGAACTAGACCACAGCCAGATAATATTGTCATGATGGGGGAATGTAACATGGGCAAGACATGAACTAGACAACAGCCAAATAATATATTCATGATTGGGGAATGTAACATGGGCAAGACATGATCTAGACCACAGCCAAATAATATAGTCATGATGGGGGAATGTAACATGGGTAAGACATGAACAAGACAACAGCCAAATCATATAGTCATGATGGGGGAATGTAACATGGGCAAGACATGAACTAGACAACAGCCAAATAATATAGTCATGATGGGCAAATGTAACATGGGCAAGACATGAACTAGACAACAGCCAGATAATACAGTCATGATGGGGGAATGTAACATGGGAAAGACATGAACGACAACAGCCAGTTAATATAGTCATGATGGGGGAATGTAACATGGGAAAGACATGAACGAGACAACAGCCAGTTAATATAGTCATGATGGGGGAATGTAACATGGGAAAGACATGAACTAGACCACAGCCAGATAATATAGTAATGATGGGGTAATGTAACATGGGAAAGACATGAACTAGACAACAGCCAAATAATATAGTCATGATGGGGGAATGTCACATGGGCAAGACATGAACTAGACAACAGCCAAATAATATAGTCATGATGGGGGAATGTAACATGGGCAAGACATGAACTAGACAACAGCCAAATAATATAGTCATGATGGGGGAATGTAACATGGGCAAGACATGAACTAGACAACAGCCAAATAATATCGTCATGATGGGAAAATGTAACATGGGCATGACATGAACTAGACAACAGCCAAATAATATAGTCATGATGGGAAAATGTAACATGGGCAAGACATGAACTAGACCACAGTCAGATAATATAGTCATGATGGGGAAATGTAACATGGGCAAGACATGAACTAGACCACAGCCAGATAATGTAGTCATGATGGGCAAATGTAACATGGCCAAGACATGAACTAGACAACAGCCAGATAATATCGTCATTATGGGGGAATGTAACATGGGCAAGACATGAACTAGACCACAGTCAGATAATATAGTCATAATGGGGAAATGTAACATGGGCAAGACGTGAACGAGACCACAGTCAGATAATATAGTCATGACAGGGGAATGTACCATGGGCAAGACATGAATAAGACCACAGCCAGATAATATAGTCATGATGGGGGAATGTAACATGGGAAAGACATGAACGAGACAACAGCCAGTTAATATAGTCATGATGCAGGAATGTAACATGGGAACGACATGAATGAGACAACAGCCAGATAATATAGTCATGATGGGGGAATGTAACATGGGAAAGACATGAACGAGACCACAGCCAGATAATATAGTCATGATGGGGGAATGTAACATGGGCAAGACATGAACTAGACCACAGCCAAATAATATAGTCTTGATGGGGGAATGTAACATGGGCAAGACATGAACTAGACAACAGCCAAATAATATAGTCATGATGGGGGAATGTAACATGGGCAAGACATGAACTAGACAACAGCCAAATAATATAGTCATGATGGGCAAATATAACATGGGCAAGACATGAATTAGACAACAGCCAGATAATATAGTCATGATGGGGGAATGTAACATGGGAAAGACATGAACGACAACAGCCAAATAATATAGTCATGATGGGGGCATGTAACATGGGCAAGACATGAACTAGACAACAGCCAAATAATATAGTCATGATGGGGGAATGCAACATGGGAAAGACATGAACGAGACAACAGCCAAATAATATAGTCATGATGGGGGAATGTAACATGGGCAAGACATGAACTAGACCACAGCCAGATAATATAGTCATGATGGGGGAATGTAACATGGGCAAGACATGAAATAGACAACAGCCAGATAAAATAGTCATGATGGGGGAATGTAACATGGGCAAGACATGAACTAGACAACAGCCAGATAATATAGTCATGATGGGGGAATGTTATATGGGCAAGACATGAACGAGACCACAGCCAGATAATATAGTCATGATGGGGGAATGTAACATGGGCAAGACATGAACGAGACCGCAGCGAGATAAAATAGTCATGATAGGGGAATGTAACATGGGCAAGACATGAACTAGACAACAGCCAGATAATATAGTCATGATGGGACAATGTAACATGGAAAAGACATGAACGAGACAACAGCCAGATAATATAGTCATGATGGGGGAATGTAACATGGGAAAGACATGAACGACAACAGCCAAATAATATAGTCATGATGGGGGCATGTAACATGGGCAAGACATGAACTAGACAACAGCCAAATAATATAGTCATGATGGGGGAATGCAACATGGGAAAGACATGAACGAGACAACAGCCAAATAATATAGTCATGATGGGGGAATGTAACATGGGCAAGACATGAACTAGACAACAGCCAAATAATATTGTCATGATGGGGGAATGTAACATGGGCAAGACATGAACTAGACAACAGCCAAATAATATAGTCATGATGGGGGCATGTAACATGGGCAAGACATGAACTAGACAACAGCCAAATAATATAGTCATGATGGGGGAATGTAACATGGGAAAGACATGAACGAGACAACAGCCAAATAATATAGTCATGATGGGGGAATGTAACATCAGCAAGACATGAACTAGACCACAGCCAGATAATATAGTCATGATGGGGGAATGTAACATGGGCAAGACATGAAATAGACAACAGCCAGATAAAATAGTCATGATGGGGGAATGTAACATGGGCAAGACATGAACTAGACAACAGCCAGATAATATAGTCATGATGGGGGAATGTTATATGGGCAAGAAATGAACGAGACCACAGCCAGATAATATAGTCATGATGGGGGAATGTAACATGGGCAAGACATGAACGAGACCACAGCCAGATAATGTAGTCATGATGGGGGAATGTAACATGGGCAAGACATGAACTAGACCACAGCCAGATAATACAGTCATGATGGGAGAATGTAACATGGGCAAGACATGAACTAGACAACAGCCAGATAATATAGTCATGATGGGAGAATGTAACATGGGCAAGACATGAACTAGACCACAGCCAGATAATATTGTCATGATGGGGGAATGTAACATGGGCAAGACATGAACGAGACCGCAGCAAGATAAAATAGTCATGATAGGGGAATGTAACATGGGCAAGACATGAACTAGACAACAGTCAGATAATATAGTCATGATGGGACAATGTAACATGGAAAAGACATGAACGAGACAACAGCCAGATAATATAGTCATGATGGGGGAATGTAACACAGGCAAGACATGAACTAGACCACACCAGATAATATAGTCATGATGGGGGAATTTAATACATGCAAGACATGAACTAGACCACAGCCAGATAATATAGTCATGATGGGGGAATGTAACATGGGCAAGTCATGAACCAGACAACAGCCAGATAATATAGTCATGATGGGGAAATGTAACATGGGCAAGACATGAACTAGACAACAGCCAGATAATATAGTCATGATGGGGGAATGTAACATGGGAAAGACATGAACTAGACCACAGCCAGATAATATAGTCATGATGGGGGAATGTAACATGGGCAAGACATGAACGAGACCACAGCCAGATAAAATAGTCATGATAGGGGAATGTAACATGGGCAAGACATGAACTAGACAACAGTCAGATAATATAGTCATGATGGTAGAATGTAACATGGAAAAGACATGAACTAGACAACAGCCAGATAATATAGTCATGATGGGGGAATGTAACACAGGCAAGACATGAACTAGACCACAGCCAGATAATATAGTCATGATGGGGGAATGTAACACAGGCAAGACATGAACTAGACGACAGCCAGATAATATCGTCATGATGGGGGAATTTAACATGGGCAGGAGATGAACTAGACCACAGCCAGATAATATAGTCATGATGGGCAAATGTAACATGGGCAAGACATGAAGTAGACCACAGTCAGATAATATAGTCATGCCAGGGGGAATGTACCATGGGCAAGACATGAATAAGACAGCAGCCAGATAATATAGTCATGATGGGGGAATGTAACATGGGAAAGACATGAATGAGACAACAGCCAGATAATATAGTCATGATGGGGAATGTAACATGGGAAAGACATGAACGAGACAACAGCCAGTTAATACAGTCATGATGGGGGAATGTAACGTGGGAAAGACATGAACTAGACCACAGCCAGATAATATTGTCATGATGGGGGAATGTAACATGGGCAAGACATGAACTAGACAACAGCCAAATAATATATTCATGATTGGGGAATGTAACATGGGCAAGACATGATCTAGACCACAGCCAAATAATATAGTCATGATGGGGGAATGTAACATGGGTAAGACATGAACAAGACAACAGCCAAATCATATAGTCATGATGGGGGAATGTAACATGGGCAAGACATGAACTAGACAACAGCCAAATAATATAGTCATGATGGGCAAATGTAACATGGGCAAGACATGAACTAGACAACAGCCAGATAATACAGTCATGATGGGGGAATGTAACATGGGAAAGACATGAACGACAACAGCCAGTTAATATAGTCATGATGGGGGAATGTAACATGGGAAAGACATGAACGAGACAACAGCCAGTTAATATAGTCATGATGGGGGAATGTAACATGGGAAAGACATGAACTAGACCACAGCCAGATAATATAGTAATGATGGGGTAATGTAACATGGGAAAGACATGAACTAGACAACAGCCAAATAATATAGTCATGATGGGGGAATGTCACATGGGCAAGACATGAACTAGACAACAGCCAAATAATATAGTCATGATGGGGGAATGTAACATGGGCAAGACATGAACTAGACAACAGCCAAATAATATAGTCATGATGGGGGAATGTAACATGGGCAAGACATGAACTAGACAACAGCCAAATAATATCGTCATGATGGGAAAATGTAACATGGGCATGACATGAACTAGACAACAGCCAAATAATATAGTCATGATGGGAAAATGTAACATGGGCAAGACATGAACTAGACCACAGTCAGATAATATAGTCATGATGGGGAAATGTAACATGGGCAAGACATGAACTAGACCACAGCCAGATAATGTAGTCATGATGGGCAAATGTAACATGGCCAAGACATGAACTAGACAACAGCCAGATAATATCGTCATTATGGGGGAATGTAACATGGGCAAGACATGAACTAGACCACAGTCAGATAATATAGTCATGATGGGGAAATGTAACATGGGCAAGACGTGAACGAGACCACAGTCAGATAATATAGTCATGACAGGGGAATGTACCATGGGCAAGACATGAATAAGACCACAGCCAGATAATATAGTCATGATGGGGGAATGTAACATGGGAAAGACATGAACGAGACAACAGCCAGTTAATATAGTCATGATGCAGGAATGTAACATGGGAACGACATGAATGAGACAACAGCCAGATAATATAGTCATGATGGGGGAATGTAACATGGGAAAGACATGAACGAGACCACAGCCAGATAATATAGTCATGATGGGGGAATGTAACATGGGCAAGACATGAACTAGACCACAGCCAAATAATATAGTCTTGATGGGGGAATGTAACATGGGCAAGACATGAACTAGACAACAGCCAAATAATATAGTCATGATGGGGGAATGTAACATGGGCAAGACATGAACTAGACAACAGCCAAATAATATAGTCATGATGGGCAAATATAACATGGGCAAGACATGAATTAGACAACAGCCAGATAATATAGTCATGATGGGGGAATGTAACATGGGAAAGACATGAACGACAACAGCCAAATAATATAGTCATGATGGGGGCATGTAACATGGGCAAGACATGAACTAGACAACAGCCAAATAATATAGTCATGATGGGGGAATGCAACATGGGAAAGACATGAACGAGACAACAGCCAAATAATATAGTCATGATGGGGGAATGTAACATGGGCAAGACATGAACTAGACCACAGCCAGATAATATAGTCATGATGGGGGAATGTAACATGGGCAAGACATGAAATAGACAACAGCCAGATAAAATAGTCATGATGGGGGAATGTAACATGGGCAAGACATGAACTAGACAACAGCCAGATAATATAGTCATGATGGGGGAATGTTATATGGGCAAGACATGAACGAGACCACAGCCAGATAATATAGTCATGATGGGGGAATGTAACATGGGCAAGACATGAACGAGACCGCAGCGAGATAAAATAGTCATGATAGGGGAATGTAACATGGGCAAGACATGAACTAGACAACAGCCAGATAATATAGTCATGATGGGACAATGTAACATGGAAAAGACATGAACGAGACAACAGCCAGATAATATAGTCATGATGGGGGAATGTAACACAGGCAAGACATGAACTAGACCACACCAGATAATATAGTCATGATGGGGGAATTTAACACATGCAAGACATGAACTAGACCACAGCCAGATAATATAGTCATGATGGGGGAATGTAACATGGGCAAGACATGAACTAGACAACAGCCAGATAATATAGTCATGATGGGGGAATGTAACATGGGAAAGACATGAACTAGACAACAGCCAGATAATGTAGTCATGATGGGGGAATGTAACATGGGAAAGACATTAACTAGACCACAGCCAGATAATATAGTCATGATGGGGGAATGTAACATGGGCAAGACATGAACGAGACCACAGCCAGATAAAATAGCCATGATAGGGGAATGTAACATGGGCAAGACATGAACTAGACAACAGTCAGATAATATAGTCATGATGGTAGAATGTAACATGGAAAAGACATGAACTAGACAACAGCCAGATAATATAGTCATGATGGGGGAATGTAACACAGGCAAGACATGAACTAGACCACAGCCAGATAATATAGTCATGATGGGGGAATGTAACACAGGCAAGACATGAACTAGACGACAGCCAGATAATATCGTCATGATGGGGGAATGTAACATGGGCAAGACATGAACGAGACAACAGCCAGATAATATAGTCATGATGGGGAAATGTAACATGGACAAGACATGAACTAGACCACAGCCAGATAATATAGTCATGATGGGCAAATGTAACATGGGCAAGACATGAAGTAGACCACAGTCAGATAATATAGTCATGCCAGGGGGAATGTACCATGGGCAAGAGATGAATAAGACAGCAGCCAGATAATATAGTCATGATGGGGGAATGTAACATGGGAAAGACATGAACGAGACAACAGCCAGTTAATACAGCCATGATGGGGGAATGTAACGTGGGAAAGACATGAACTAGACCACAGCCAGATAATATAGTCATGATGGGGGAATGTAACATGGGCAAGACATGAACTAGACAACAGCCAAATAATATATTCATGATTGGGGAATGTAACATGGGCAAGACATGAACTAGACAACAGCCAGATAATACAGTCATGATGGGCGAATGTAACATGGGAAAGACATGAACGACAACAGCCAAATAATATAGTCATGATGGGGGAATGTAACATGGGCAAGGCATGAACTAGACAACAGCCAAATAATATAGTCATGATGGGCAAATGTAACATGGGCAAGACATGAACTAGACAACAGCCAAATAATATATTCATGATTGGGGAATGTAACATGGGCAAGACATGATCTAGACCACAGCCAAATAATATAGTCATGATGGGGGAATGTAACATGGGTAAGACATGAACTAGACAACAGCCAAATAATATAGTCATGATCGGGGAATGTAACATGGGCAAGACATGAACTAGACAACAGCCAAATAATATAGTCATGATGGGCAAATGTAACATGGGCAAGACATGAACTAGACAACAGCCAGATAATACAGTCATGATGGGGGAATGTAACATGGGAAAGACATGAACGACAACAGCCAGTTAATATAGTCATGATGGGGGAATGTAACATGGGAAAGACATGAACGAGACAACAGCCAGTTAATATAGTCATGATGGGGGAATGTAACATGGGAAAGACATGAACTAGACCACAGCTAGATAATATAGTAATGATGGGGTAATGTAACATGGGAAAGACATGAAGTAGACAACAGCCAAATAATATAGTCATGATGGGGGAATGTCACATGGGCAAGACATGAACTAGACAACAGCCAAATAATATAGTCATGATGGGGGAATGTAACATGGGCAAGACATGAACTAGACAACAGCCAAATAATATAGTCATGATGGGGGAATGTAACATGGGCAAGACATGAACTAGACCACAGCCAGACAATATAGTCATGATGGGGGAATGTACCATGGGGAAGACATGAACGAGACCACAGCCAGATAATGTAGTCATGATGGGGGAATGTAACATGGGCAAGACATGAACTAGACTACAGCCAGATAATATAGTCATGATGGGAGAATGTGACATGGGCAAGACATGAACTAGACAATAGCCAGATAATATAGTCATGATGGGGGAATGTAACATGGGCAAGACATGAATAAGACCATAGCCAGATAATATAGTCATGATGGGGGAATGTAACATGGGCAAGACATGAACTGGACCACAGCCAGATAATATAGTCATCATGGGGGAATGTAACATGGGCAAGACATGAATAAGACCACAGCCAGATAATATAGTCATCATGGGGGAAAGTAACATGGGCAAGACATGAAGTGGACCACAACCAGATAATATAGTCATGATGGGAGAATGTAACACAGGAAAGACATGAACTCGACAACAGCCAGATAATATAGTCATGATGGGGGAATGTAACATGGGCAAGACATGAATAAGACCACAGCCAGATAATATAGTCATGAGAGGGGAATGTAACATGGGCAAGACATGAATAAGACCACAGCAAGATAATATAGTCATGATGGGAGAATGTAACACAGGAAAGACATGAACTCGACAACAGTCAGATAATATAGTCATGATGGTAGAATGTAACATGGAAAAGACATGAACTAGACAACAGCCAGATAATATAGTCATGATGGGGGAATGTAACACAGGCAAGACATGAACTAGACCACAGCCAGATAATATAGTCATGATGGGGGAATGTAACACAGGCAAGACATGAACTAGACGACAGCCAGATAATATCGTCATGATGGGGGAATGTAACATGGGCAAGACATGAACGAGACAACAGCCAGATAATAGAGTCATGATGGGGAAATGTAACATGGGCAAGACATGAAGTAGACCACAGTCAGATAATATAGTCATGCCAGGGGGAATGTACCATGGGCAAGACATGAATAAGACAGCAGCCAGATAATATAGTCATGATGGGGGAATGTAACATGGGAAAGACATGAACGAGACAACAGCCAGATAATATAGTCATGATGGGGGAATGTAACATGGGAAAGACATGAACGAGACAACAGCCAGTTAATACAGTCATGATGGGGGAATGTAACGTGGGAAAGACATGAACTAGACCACAGCCAGATAATATAGTCATGATGGGGGAATGTAACATGGGCAAGACATGAACTAGACAACAGCCAAATAATATATTCATGATTGGGGAATGTAACATGGGCAAGACATGATCTAGACCACAGCCAAATAATATAGTCATGATGGGGGAATGTAACATGGGTAAGACATGAACTAGACAACAGCCAAATCATATAGTCATGATGGGGGAATGTAACATGGGCAAGACATGAACTAGACAACAGCCAAATAATATAGTCATGATGGGCAAATGTAACATGGGCAAGACATGAACTAGACAACAGCCAGATAATACAGTCATGATGGGGGAATGTAACATGGGAAAGACATGAACGACAACAGCCAGTTAATATAGTCATGATGGGGGAATGTAACATGGGAAAGACATGAACGAGACAACAGCCAGTTAATATAGTCATGATGGGGGAATGTAACATGGGAAAGACATGAACTAGACAACAGCCAAATAATATAGTCATGATGGGGGAATGTCACATGGGCAAGACATGAACTAGACAACAGCCAAATAATATAGTCATGATGGGGGAATGTAATATGGGCAAGACATGAACTAGACAACAGCCAAATAATATAGTCATGATGGGAAAATGTAACATGGGCATGGCATGAACTAGACAACAGCCAAATAATATAGTCATGATGGGAAAATGTAACATGGGCAAGACATGAACTAGACCACAGTCAGATAATATAGTCATGATGGGGAAATGTAACATGGGCAAGACATGAACTAGACCACAGCCAGATAATGTAGTCATGATGGGCAAATGTAACATGGCCAAGACATGAACAAGACAACAGCCAGATAATATCGTCATTATGGGGGAATGTAACATGGGCAAGACATGAACTAGACCACAGTCAGATAATATAGTCATGATGGGGAAATGTAACATGGGCAAGATGTGAACTAGACCACAGTCAGATAATATAGTCATGACAGGGGAATGTACCATGGGCAAGACATGAATAAGACCACAGCCAGATAATATAGTCATGATGGGGGAATGTAACATGGGAAAGACATGAACGAGACAACAGCCAGTTAATATAGTCATGATGCAGGAATGTAACATGGGAAAGACATGAACTAGACCGCAGCCAGATAATATAGTCATGATGGGGGAATGTAACATGTGAAAGACATGAACTAGACAGCCAAATGATATAGTCATGATGGGGGAATGTAACATGAGCAAGACATGAACTAGACGACAGCCAAATAATATAGTCATGATGGGGGAATGTAACATGGGCAAGACATGAACTAGACAACAGCCAAATAATATAGTCATGATGGGGGAATGTAACATGGGAAAGACACGAACGAGACAACAGCCAAATAATATAGTCATGATGGGGGAATGTAACATGGGCAAGACATGAACTAGACCACAGCCAGATAATATAGTCATGATGGGGGAATGTAACATGGGCAAGACAGGAAATAGACAACAGCCAGATAAAATCGTCATGATGGGGGAATGTAACATGGGCAAGACATGAAGTAGACAACAGCCAGATAATATAGTCATGATGGGGGAATGTTATATGGGCAAGACATGAACGAGACCACAGCCAGATAATATAGTCATGATGGGGGAATGTAACATGGGCAAGACATGAACGAGACCACAGCCAGATAATACAGTCATGATGGGAGAATGTAACATGGGCAAGACATGAACTAGACAACAGCCAGATAATATAGTCATGATGGGAGAATGTAACATGGGCAAGACATGAACTAGACAACAGCCAGATAATATAGTCATGATGGGAGAATGTAACATGGGCAAGACATGAACTAGACCACAGCCAGATAATATTGTCATGATGGGGGAATGTAACATGGGCAAGACATCATCGAGACCGCAGCGAGATAAAATAGTCATGATAGGGGAATGTAACATTGGCAAGACATGAACTAGACAACAGCCAGATAATATCGTCATGATGGGGGAATGTAACACAGGCAAGACATGAACTAGACCACAGCCAGATAATATAGTCATGATGGGGGAATGTAACACAGGCAAGACATGAACTAGACGACAGCCAGATAATATCGTCATGATGGGGGAATGTAACATGGGCAAGACATGAACGAGACAACAGCCAGATAATATAGTCATGATGGGGAAATGTAACATGGGCAAGACATGATCTAGACCACAGCCAGATAATGTAGTCATGGTGGGCAAATGTAACATGGCCAAGACATGAACTAGACAACAGCCAGATAATATCGTCATTATGGGGGAATGTAACATGGGCAAGACATGAACTAGACCACAGTCAGATAATATAGTCATGATGGGGAAATGTGACATGGGCAAGACGTGAACTAGACCACAGTCAGATAATATAGTCATGACAGGGGAATGTACCATGGGCAAGACATGAATAAGACCACAGCCAGATAATATAGTCATGATGGGGGAATGTAACATGGGAAAGACATGAACGAGACAACAGCCAGTTAATATAGTCATGATGCAGGAATGTAACATGGGAACGACATGAACGAGACAACAGCCAGATAATATAGTCATGATGGGGGAATGTAACATGGGAAAGACATGAACGAGACCACAGCCAGATAATATAGTCATGATGGGGGAATGTAACATGGGCAAGACATGAACTAGACAACAGCCAAATAATATATTAATGATGGGGGAATGTAACATGGGCAAGACATGAACTAGACAACAGCCAAATAATATAGTCATGATGGGGGAATGTAACATGGGCAAGACATGAACTAGACAACAGCCAAATAATATCGTCATGATGGGGGAATGTAACATGGGCAAGACATGAACTAGACAACAGCCAAATAATATAGTCATGATGGGCAAATATAACATGGGCAAGACATGAATTAGACAACAGCCAGATAATATAGTCATGATGGGGGAATGTAACATGGGAAAGACATGAACGACAACTGCCAGTTAATATAGTCATGATGGGGGAATGTAACATGGGAAAGACATGAACTAGACCGCAGCCAGATAATATAGTCATGATGGGGGAATGTAACATGGGAAAGACATGAACTAGACAACAGCCAAATGATATAGTCATGATGGGGGAATGTAACATGAGCAAGACATGAACTAGACGACAGCCAAATAATATAGTCATGATGGGGGAATGTAACATGGGCAAGACATGAACTAGACAACAGCCAAATAATATTGTCATGATGGGGGAATGTAACATGGGCAAGACATGAACTAGACAACAGCCAAATAATATAGTCATGATGGGGGCATGTAACATGGGCAAGACATGAACTAGACAACAGCCAAATAATATCGTCATGATGGGGGAATGTAACATGGGAAAGACATGAACGAGACAACAGCCAAATAATATAGTCATGATGGGGGAATGTAACATGGGCAAGACATGAACTAGACCACAGCCAGATAATATAGTCATGATGGGGGAATGTAACATGGGCAAGACATGAAATAGACAACAGCCAGATAAAATAGTCATGATGGGGGAATGTAACATGGGCAAGACATGAACTAGACAACAGCCAGGTAATATAGTCATGATGGGGGAATGTTATATGGGCAAGACATGAACGAGACCACAGCCAGATAATATAGTCATGATGGGGGAATGTAACATGGGCAAGACATGAACGAGACCACAGCCAGATAATGTAGTCATGATGGGGGAATGTAACATGGGCAAGACATGAACTAGACCACAGCCAGATAATACAGTCATGATGGGAGAATGTAACATGGGCAAGACATGAACGAGACAACAGCCAGATAATATAGTCATGATGGGAGAATGTAACATGGGCAAGACATGAACTAGACCACAGCCAGATAATATTGTCATGATGGGGGAATGTAACATGGGCAAGACATGAACGAGACCGCAGCGAGATAAAATAGTCATGATAGGGGAATGTAACATGGGCAAGACATGAACTAGACAACAGCCAGATAATATAGTCCTGATGGGGGAATGTTATATGGGCAAGACATGAACGAGACCACAGCCAGATAATATAGTCATGATGGGGGAATGTAACATGGGCAAGACATGAACGAGACCACAGCCAGATAATATAGTCATGATGGGAGAATGTAACATGGGCAAGACATGAACTAGACAACAGCCAGATAATATAGTCATGATGGGAGAATGTAACATGGGCAAGACATGAACTAGACCACAGCCAGATAATATTGTCATGATGGGGGAATGTAACATGGGCAAGACATGATCGAGACCGCAGCGAGATAAAATAGTCATGATAGGGGAATGTAACATTGGCAAGACATGAACTAGACAACAGCCAGATAATATCGTCATGATGGGGGAATGTAACACAGGCAAGACATGAACTAGACCACAGCCAGATAATATAGTCATGATGGGGGAATGTAACACAGGCAAGACATGAACTAGACGACAGCCAGATAATATCGTCATGATGGGGGAATGTAACATGGGCAAGACATGAACGAGACAACAGCCAGATAATATAGTCATGATGGGGAAATGTAACATGGGCAAGACATGATCTAGACCACAGCCAGATAATGTAGTCATGGTGGGCAAATGTAACATGGCCAAGACATGAACTAGACAACAGCCAGATAATATCGTCATTATGGGGGAATGTAACATGGGCAAGACATGAACTAGACCACAGTCAGATAATATAGTCATGATGGGGAAATGTGACATGGGCAAGACGTGAACTAGACCACAGTCAGATAATATAGTCATGACAGGGGAATGTACCATGGGCAAGACATGAATAAGACCACAGCCAGATAATATAGTCATGATGGGGGAATGTAACATGGGAAAGACATGAACGAGACAACAGCCAGTTAATATAGTCATGATGCAGGAATGTAACATGGGAACGACATGAACGAGACAACAGCCAGATAATATAGTCATGATGGGGGAATGTAACATGGGAAAGACATGAACGAGACCACAGCCAGATAATATAGTCATGATGGGGGAATGTAACATGGGCAAGACATGAACTAGACAACAGCCAAATAATATATTAATGATGGGGGAATGTAACATGGGCAAGACATGAACTAGACAACAGCCAAATAATATAGTCATGATGGGGGAATGTAACATGGGCAAGACATGAACTAGACAACAGCCAAATAATATCGTCATGATGGGGGAATGTAACATGGGCAAGACATGAACTAGACAACAGCCAAATAATATAGTCATGATGGGCAAATATAACATGGGCAAGACATGAATTAGACAACAGCCAGATAATATAGTCATGATGGGGGAATGTAACATGGGAAAGACATGAACGACAACTGCCAGTTAATATAGTCATGATGGGGGAATGTAACATGGGAAAGACATGAACTAGACCGCAGCCAGATAATATAGTCATGATGGGGGAATGTAACATGGGAAAGACATGAACTAGACAACAGCCAAATGATATAGTCATGATGGGGGAATGTAACATGAGCAAGACATGAACTAGACGACAGCCAAATAATATAGTCATGATGGGGGAATGTAACATGGGCAAGACATGAACTAGACAACAGCCAAATAATATTGTCATGATGGGGGAATGTAACATGGGCAAGACATGAACTAGACAACAGCCAAATAATATAGTCATGATGGGGGCATGTAACATGGGCAAGACATGAACTAGACAACAGCCAAATAATATCGTCATGATGGGGGAATGTAACATGGGAAAGACATGAACGAGACAACAGCCAAATAATATAGTCATGATGGGGGAATGTAACATGGGCAAGACATGAACTAGACCACAGCCAGATAATATAGTCATGATGGGGGAATGTAACATGGGCAAGACATGAAATAGACAACAGCCAGATAAAATAGTCATGATGGGGGAATGTAACATGGGCAAGACATGAACTAGACAACAGCCAGGTAATATAGTCATGATGGGGGAATGTTATATGGGCAAGACATGAACGAGACCACAGCCAGATAATATAGTCATGATGGGGGAATGTAACATGGGCAAGACATGAACGAGACCACAGCCAGATAATGTAGTCATGATGGGGGAATGTAACATGGGCAAGACATGAACTAGACCACAGCCAGATAATACAGTCATGATGGGAGAATGTAACATGGGCAAGACATGAACGAGACAACAGCCAGATAATATAGTCATGATGGGAGAATGTAACATGGGCAAGACATGAACTAGACCACAGCCAGATAATATTGTCATGATGGGGGAATGTAACATGGGCAAGACATGAACGAGACCGCAGCAAGATAAAATAGTCATGATAGGGGAATGTAACATGGGCAAGACATGAACTAGACAACAGTCAGATAATATAGTCCTGATGGGAGAATGTCACATGGAAAAGACATGAACTAGACAACAGCCAGATAATACAGTCATGATGGGGGAATGTAACATAGGCAAGACATGAACGAGACAACAGCCAGATAATATAGTCATGATGGGGGAATGCAACATGGGCAAGACATGAACTAGACCACAGCCAGATAATATAGTCATGATGGGGGAATGTAACATGGGAAAGACATGAACTAGACAACAGCCAGATAATATAGTCATGATGGGGGAATGTAACATGGGCAAGACATGAACTAGACAACAGCCAAATAATATATTCATGATGGGGGAATGTAACACAGGCAAGACATGAACGAGACCACAGTCAGATAATATAGTCATGATGGGACAATGTAACATGGAAAAGACATGAACGAGACAACAGCCAGATAATATAGTCATGATGGGGGAATGTAACACAGGCAAGACATGAACTAGACCACACCAGATAATATAGTCATGATGGGGGAATTTAATACATGCAAGACATGAACTAGACCACAGCCAGATAATATAGTCATGATGGGGGAATGTAACATGGGCAAGACATGAACCAGACAACAGCCAGATAATATAGTCATGATGGGGAAATGTAACATGGGCAAGACATGAACTAGACAACAGCCAGATAATATAGTCATGATGGGGGAATGTAACATGGGAAAGACATGAACTAGACAACAGCCAGATAATGTAGTCATGATGGGGGAATGTAACATGGGAAAGACATGAACGAGACCACAGCCAGATAAAATAGTCATGATAGGGGAATGTAACATGGGCAAGACATGAACTGGACCACAGCCAGATAATATAGTCATCATGGGGGAATGTAACATGGGCAAGACATGAATAAGACCACAGCCAGATAATATAGTCATCATGGGGGAAAGTAACATGGGCAAGACATGAAGTGGACCACAACCAGATAATATAGTCATGATGGGAGAATGTAACACAGGAAAGACATGAACTCGACAACAGCCAGATAATATAGTCATGATGGGGGAATGTAACATGGGCAAGACATGAATAAGACCACAGCCAGATAATATAGTCATGAGAGGGGAATGTAACATGGGCAAGACATGAATAAGACCACAGCAAGATAATATAGTCATGATGGGAGAATGTAACACAGGAAAGACATGAACTCGACAACAGTCAGATAATATAGTCATGATGGTAGAATGTAACATGGAAAAGACATGAACTAGACAACAGCCAGATAATATAGTCATGATGGGGGAATGTAACACAGGCAAGACATGAACTAGACCACAGCCAGATAATATAGTCATGATGGGGGAATGTAACACAGGCAAGACATGAACTAGACGACAGCCAGATAATATCGTCATGATGGGGGAATGTAACATGGGCAAGACATGAACGAGACAACAGCCAGATAATAGAGTCATGATGGGGAAATGTAACATGGGCAAGACATGAAGTAGACCACAGTCAGATAATATAGTCATGCCAGGGGGAATGTACCATGGGCAAGACATGAATAAGACAGCAGCCAGATAATATAGTCATGATGGGGGAATGTAACATGGGAAAGACATGAACGAGACAACAGCCAGATAATATAGTCATGATGGGGGAATGTAACATGGGAAAGACATGAACGAGACAACAGCCAGTTAATACAGTCATGATGGGGGAATGTAACGTGGGAAAGACATGAACTAGACCACAGCCAGATAATATAGTCATGATGGGGGAATGTAACATGGGCAAGACATGAACTAGACAACAGCCAAATAATATATTCATGATTGGGGAATGTAACATGGGCAAGACATGATCTAGACCACAGCCAAATAATATAGTCATGATGGGGGAATGTAACATGGGTAAGACATGAACTAGACAACAGCCAAATCATATAGTCATGATGGGGGAATGTAACATGGGCAAGACATGAACTAGACAACAGCCAAATAATATAGTCATGATGGGCAAATGTAACATGGGCAAGACATGAACTAGACAACAGCCAGATAATACAGTCATGATGGGGGAATGTAACATGGGAAAGACATGAACGACAACAGCCAGTTAATATAGTCATGATGGGGGAATGTAACATGGGAAAGACATGAACGAGACAACAGCCAGTTAATATAGTCATGATGGGGGAATGTAACATGGGAAAGACATGAACTAGACAACAGCCAAATAATATAGTCATGATGGGGGAATGTCACATGGGCAAGACATGAACTAGACAACAGCCAAATAATATAGTCATGATGGGGGAATGTAATATGGGCAAGACATGAACTAGACAACAGCCAAATAATATAGTCATGATGGGAAAATGTAACATGGGCATGGCATGAACTAGACAACAGCCAAATAATATAGTCATGATGGGAAAATGTAACATGGGCAAGACATGAACTAGACCACAGTCAGATAATATAGTCATGATGGGGAAATGTAACATGGGCAAGACATGAACTAGACCACAGCCAGATAATGTAGTCATGATGGGCAAATGTAACATGGCCAAGACATGAACAAGACAACAGCCAGATAATATCGTCATTATGGGGGAATGTAACATGGGCAAGACATGAACTAGACCACAGTCAGATAATATAGTCATGATGGGGAAATGTAACATGGGCAAGATGTGAACTAGACCACAGTCAGATAATATAGTCATGACAGGGGAATGTACCATGGGCAAGACATGAATAAGACCACAGCCAGATAATATAGTCATGATGGGGGAATGTAACATGGGAAAGACATGAACGAGACAACAGCCAGTTAATATAGTCATGATGCAGGAATGTAACATGGGAAAGACATGAACTAGACCGCAGCCAGATAATATAGTCATGATGGGGGAATGTAACATGTGAAAGACATGAACTAGACAGCCAAATGATATAGTCATGATGGGGGAATGTAACATGAGCAAGACATGAACTAGACGACAGCCAAATAATATAGTCATGATGGGGGAATGTAACATGGGCAAGACATGAACTAGACAACAGCCAAATAATATAGTCATGATGGGGGAATGTAACATGGGAAAGACACGAACGAGACAACAGCCAAATAATATAGTCATGATGGGGGAATGTAACATGGGCAAGACATGAACTAGACCACAGCCAGATAATATAGTCATGATGGGGGAATGTAACATGGGCAAGACAGGAAATAGACAACAGCCAGATAAAATCGTCATGATGGGGGAATGTAACATGGGCAAGACATGAAGTAGACAACAGCCAGATAATATAGTCATGATGGGGGAATGTTATATGGGCAAGACATGAACGAGACCACAGCCAGATAATATAGTCATGATGGGGGAATGTAACATGGGCAAGACATGAACGAGACCACAGCCAGATAATACAGTCATGATGGGAGAATGTAACATGGGCAAGACATGAACTAGACAACAGCCAGATAATATAGTCATGATGGGAGAATGTAACATGGGCAAGACATGAACTAGACAACAGCCAGATAATATAGTCATGATGGGAGAATGTAACATGGGCAAGACATGAACTAGACCACAGCCAGATAATATTGTCATGATGGGGGAATGTAACATGGGCAAGACATCATCGAGACCGCAGCGAGATAAAATAGTCATGATAGGGGAATGTAACATTGGCAAGACATGAACTAGACAACAGCCAGATAATATCGTCATGATGGGGGAATGTAACACAGGCAAGACATGAACTAGACCACAGCCAGATAATATAGTCATGATGGGGGAATGTAACACAGGCAAGACATGAACTAGACGACAGCCAGATAATATCGTCATGATGGGGGAATGTAACATGGGCAAGACATGAACGAGACAACAGCCAGATAATATAGTCATGATGGGGAAATGTAACATGGGCAAGACATGATCTAGACCACAGCCAGATAATGTAGTCATGGTGGGCAAATGTAACATGGCCAAGACATGAACTAGACAACAGCCAGATAATATCGTCATTATGGGGGAATGTAACATGGGCAAGACATGAACTAGACCACAGTCAGATAATATAGTCATGATGGGGAAATGTGACATGGGCAAGACGTGAACTAGACCACAGTCAGATAATATAGTCATGACAGGGGAATGTACCATGGGCAAGACATGAATAAGACCACAGCCAGATAATATAGTCATGATGGGGGAATGTAACATGGGAAAGACATGAACGAGACAACAGCCAGTTAATATAGTCATGATGCAGGAATGTAACATGGGAACGACATGAACGAGACAACAGCCAGATAATATAGTCATGATGGGGGAATGTAACATGGGAAAGACATGAACGAGACCACAGCCAGATAATATAGTCATGATGGGGGAATGTAACATGGGCAAGACATGAACTAGACAACAGCCAAATAATATATTAATGATGGGGGAATGTAACATGGGCAAGACATGAACTAGACAACAGCCAAATAATATAGTCATGATGGGGGAATGTAACATGGGCAAGACATGAACTAGACAACAGCCAAATAATATCGTCATGATGGGGGAATGTAACATGGGCAAGACATGAACTAGACAACAGCCAAATAATATAGTCATGATGGGCAAATATAACATGGGCAAGACATGAATTAGACAACAGCCAGATAATATAGTCATGATGGGGGAATGTAACATGGGAAAGACATGAACGACAACTGCCAGTTAATATAGTCATGATGGGGGAATGTAACATGGGAAAGACATGAACTAGACCGCAGCCAGATAATATAGTCATGATGGGGGAATGTAACATGGGAAAGACATGAACTAGACAACAGCCAAATGATATAGTCATGATGGGGGAATGTAACATGAGCAAGACATGAACTAGACGACAGCCAAATAATATAGTCATGATGGGGGAATGTAACATGGGCAAGACATGAACTAGACAACAGCCAAATAATATTGTCATGATGGGGGAATGTAACATGGGCAAGACATGAACTAGACAACAGCCAAATAATATAGTCATGATGGGGGCATGTAACATGGGCAAGACATGAACTAGACAACAGCCAAATAATATCGTCATGATGGGGGAATGTAACATGGGAAAGACATGAACGAGACAACAGCCAAATAATATAGTCATGATGGGGGAATGTAACATGGGCAAGACATGAACTAGACCACAGCCAGATAATATAGTCATGATGGGGGAATGTAACATGGGCAAGACATGAAATAGACAACAGCCAGATAAAATAGTCATGATGGGGGAATGTAACATGGGCAAGACATGAACTAGACAACAGCCAGGTAATATAGTCATGATGGGGGAATGTTATATGGGCAAGACATGAACGAGACCACAGCCAGATAATATAGTCATGATGGGGGAATGTAACATGGGCAAGACATGAACGAGACCACAGCCAGATAATGTAGTCATGATGGGGGAATGTAACATGGGCAAGACATGAACTAGACCACAGCCAGATAATACAGTCATG
This sequence comes from Myxine glutinosa, assembly GCF_964187855.1. Lineage (NCBI taxonomy): Eukaryota > Metazoa > Chordata > Myxini > Myxiniformes > Myxinidae > Myxine > Myxine glutinosa. The sequence goes on along the minus strand of NC_136267.1, from coordinate 111,341,200 downwards.
ATGGGAGAATGTAACATGGGCAAGACATGAACGAGACAACAGCCAGATAATATAGTCATGATGGGAGAATGTAACATGGGCAAGACATGAACTAGACCACAGCCAGATAATATTGTCATGATGGGGGAATGTAACATGGGCAAGACATGAACGAGACCGCAGCGAGATAAAATAGTCATGATAGGGGAATGTAACATGGGCAAGACATGAACTAGACAACAGCCAGATAATATAGTCCTGATGGGGGAATGTTATATGGGCAAGACATGAACGAGACCACAGCCAGATAATATAGTCATGATGGGGGAATGTAACATGGGCAAGACATGAACGAGACCACAGCCAGATAATATAGTCATGATGGGAGAATGTAACATGGGCAAGACATGAACTAGACAACAGCCAGATAATATAGTCATGATGGGAGAATGTAACATGGGCAAGACATGAACTAGACCACAGCCAGATAATATTGTCATGATGGGGGAATGTAACATGGGCAAGACATGATCGAGACCGCAGCGAGATAAAATAGTCATGATAGGGGAATGTAACATTGGCAAGACATGAACTAGACAACAGCCAGATAATATCGTCATGATGGGGGAATGTAACACAGGCAAGACATGAACTAGACCACAGCCAGATAATATAGTCATGATGGGGGAATGTAACACAGGCAAGACATGAACTAGACGACAGCCAGATAATATCGTCATGATGGGGGAATGTAACATGGGCAAGACATGAACGAGACAACAGCCAGATAATATAGTCATGATGGGGAAATGTAACATGGGCAAGACATGATCTAGACCACAGCCAGATAATGTAGTCATGGTGGGCAAATGTAACATGGCCAAGACATGAACTAGACAACAGCCAGATAATATCGTCATTATGGGGGAATGTAACATGGGCAAGACATGAACTAGACCACAGTCAGATAATATAGTCATGATGGGGAAATGTGACATGGGCAAGACGTGAACTAGACCACAGTCAGATAATATAGTCATGACAGGGGAATGTACCATGGGCAAGACATGAATAAGACCACAGCCAGATAATATAGTCATGATGGGGGAATGTAACATGGGAAAGACATGAACGAGACAACAGCCAGTTAATATAGTCATGATGCAGGAATGTAACATGGGAACGACATGAACGAGACAACAGCCAGATAATATAGTCATGATGGGGGAATGTAACATGGGAAAGACATGAACGAGACCACAGCCAGATAATATAGTCATGATGGGGGAATGTAACATGGGCAAGACATGAACTAGACAACAGCCAAATAATATATTAATGATGGGGGAATGTAACATGGGCAAGACATGAACTAGACAACAGCCAAATAATATAGTCATGATGGGGGAATGTAACATGGGCAAGACATGAACTAGACAACAGCCAAATAATATCGTCATGATGGGGGAATGTAACATGGGCAAGACATGAACTAGACAACAGCCAAATAATATAGTCATGATGGGCAAATATAACATGGGCAAGACATGAATTAGACAACAGCCAGATAATATAGTCATGATGGGGGAATGTAACATGGGAAAGACATGAACGACAACTGCCAGTTAATATAGTCATGATGGGGGAATGTAACATGGGAAAGACATGAACTAGACCGCAGCCAGATAATATAGTCATGATGGGGGAATGTAACATGGGAAAGACATGAACTAGACAACAGCCAAATGATATAGTCATGATGGGGGAATGTAACATGAGCAAGACATGAACTAGACGACAGCCAAATAATATAGTCATGATGGGGGAATGTAACATGGGCAAGACATGAACTAGACAACAGCCAAATAATATTGTCATGATGGGGGAATGTAACATGGGCAAGACATGAACTAGACAACAGCCAAATAATATAGTCATGATGGGGGCATGTAACATGGGCAAGACATGAACTAGACAACAGCCAAATAATATCGTCATGATGGGGGAATGTAACATGGGAAAGACATGAACGAGACAACAGCCAAATAATATAGTCATGATGGGGGAATGTAACATGGGCAAGACATGAACTAGACCACAGCCAGATAATATAGTCATGATGGGGGAATGTAACATGGGCAAGACATGAAATAGACAACAGCCAGATAAAATAGTCATGATGGGGGAATGTAACATGGGCAAGACATGAACTAGACAACAGCCAGGTAATATAGTCATGATGGGGGAATGTTATATGGGCAAGACATGAACGAGACCACAGCCAGATAATATAGTCATGATGGGGGAATGTAACATGGGCAAGACATGAACGAGACCACAGCCAGATAATGTAGTCATGATGGGGGAATGTAACATGGGCAAGACATGAACTAGACCACAGCCAGATAATACAGTCATGATGGGAGAATGTAACATGGGCAAGACATGAACGAGACAACAGCCAGATAATATAGTCATGATGGGAGAATGTAACATGGGCAAGACATGAACTAGACCACAGCCAGATAATATTGTCATGATGGGGGAATGTAACATGGGCAAGACATGAACGAGACCGCAGCAAGATAAAATAGTCATGATAGGGGAATGTAACATGGGCAAGACATGAACTAGACAACAGTCAGATAATATAGTCCTGATGGGAGAATGTCACATGGAAAAGACATGAACTAGACAACAGCCAGATAATACAGTCATGATGGGGGAATGTAACATAGGCAAGACATGAACGAGACAACAGCCAGATAATATAGTCATGATGGGGGAATGCAACATGGGCAAGACATGAACTAGACCACAGCCAGATAATATAGTCATGATGGGGGAATGTAACATGGGAAAGACATGAACTAGACAACAGCCAGATAATATAGTCATGATGGGGGAATGTAACATGGGCAAGACATGAACTAGACAACAGCCAAATAATATATTCATGATGGGGGAATGTAACACAGGCAAGACATGAACGAGACCACAGTCAGATAATATAGTCATGATGGGACAATGTAACATGGAAAAGACATGAACGAGACAACAGCCAGATAATATAGTCATGATGGGGGAATGTAACACAGGCAAGACATGAACTAGACCACACCAGATAATATAGTCATGATGGGGGAATTTAATACATGCAAGACATGAACTAGACCACAGCCAGATAATATAGTCATGATGGGGGAATGTAACATGGGCAAGACATGAACCAGACAACAGCCAGATAATATAGTCATGATGGGGAAATGTAACATGGGCAAGACATGAACTAGACAACAGCCAGATAATATAGTCATGATGGGGGAATGTAACATGGGAAAGACATGAACTAGACAACAGCCAGATAATGTAGTCATGATGGGGGAATGTAACATGGGAAAGACATGAACGAGACCACAGCCAGATAAAATAGTCATGATAGGGGAATGTAACATGGGCAAGACATGAACTAGACAACAGTCAGATAATATAGTCATGATGGGGGAATGTAACATGGGAAAGACATGAACGAGACCACAGCCAGATAATATAGTCATGATGGGGGAATGTAACATGGGCAAGACATGAACTAGACAACAGCCAAATAATATATTAATGATGGGGGAATGTAACATGGGCAAGACATGAACTAGACAACAGCCAAATAATATAGTCATGATGGGGGAATGTAACATGGGCAAGACATGAACTAGACAACAGCCAAATAATATCGTCATGATGGGGGAATGTAACATGGGCAAGACATGAACTAGACAACAGCCAAATAATATAGTCATGATGGGCAAATATAACATGGGCAAGACATGAATTAGACAACAGCCAGATAATATAGTCATGATGGGGGAATGTAACATGGGAAAGACATGAACGACAACTGCCAGTTAATATAGTCATGATGGGGGAATGTAACATGGGAAAGACATGAACTAGACCGCAGCCAGATAATATAGTCATGATGGGGGAATGTAACATGGGAAAGACATGAACTAGACAACAGCCAAATGATATAGTCATGATGGGGGAATGTAACATGAGCAAGACATGAACTAGACGACAGCCAAATAATATAGTCATGATGGGGGAATGTAACATGGGCAAGACATGAACTAGACAACAGCCAAATAATATTGTCATGATGGGGGAATGTAACATGGGCAAGACATGAACTAGACAACAGCCAAATAATATAGTCATGATGGGGGCATGTAACATGGGCAAGACATGAACTAGACAACAGCCAAATAATATCGTCATGATGGGGGAATGTAACATGGGAAAGACATGAACGAGACAACAGCCAAATAATATAGTCATGATGGGGGAATGTAACATGGGCAAGACATGAACTAGACCACAGCCAGATAATATAGTCATGATGGGGGAATGTAACATGGGCAAGACATGAAATAGACAACAGCCAGATAAAATAGTCATGATGGGGGAATGTAACATGGGCAAGACATGAACTAGACAACAGCCAGGTAATATAGTCATGATGGGGGAATGTTATATGGGCAAGACATGAACGAGACCACAGCCAGATAATATAGTCATGATGGGGGAATGTAACATGGGCAAGACATGAACGAGACCACAGCCAGATAATGTAGTCATGATGGGGGAATGTAACATGGGCAAGACATGAACTAGACCACAGCCAGATAATACAGTCATGATGGGAGAATGTAACATGGGCAAGACATGAACGAGACAACAGCCAGATAATATAGTCATGATGGGAGAATGTAACATGGGCAAGACATGAACTAGACCACAGCCAGATAATATTGTCATGATGGGGGAATGTAACATGGGCAAGACATGAACGAGACCGCAGCGAGATAAAATAGTCATGATAGGGGAATGTAACATGGGCAAGACATGAACTAGACAACAGCCAGATAATATAGTCCTGATGGGGGAATGTTATATGGGCAAGACATGAACGAGACCACAGCCAGATAATATAGTCATGATGGGGGAATGTAACATGGGCAAGACATGAACGAGACCACAGCCAGATAATATAGTCATGATGGGAGAATGTAACATGGGCAAGACATGAACTAGACAACAGCCAGATAATATAGTCATGATGGGAGAATGTAACATGGGCAAGACATGAACTAGACCACAGCCAGATAATATTGTCATGATGGGGGAATGTAACATGGGCAAGACATGATCGAGACCGCAGCGAGATAAAATAGTCATGATAGGGGAATGTAACATTGGCAAGACATGAACTAGACAACAGCCAGATAATATCGTCATGATGGGGGAATGTAACACAGGCAAGACATGAACTAGACCACAGCCAGATAATATAGTCATGATGGGGGAATGTAACACAGGCAAGACATGAACTAGACGACAGCCAGATAATATCGTCATGATGGGGGAATGTAACATGGGCAAGACATGAACGAGACAACAGCCAGATAATATAGTCATGATGGGGAAATGTAACATGGGCAAGACATGATCTAGACCACAGCCAGATAATGTAGTCATGGTGGGCAAATGTAACATGGCCAAGACATGAACTAGACAACAGCCAGATAATATCGTCATTATGGGGGAATGTAACATGGGCAAGACATGAACTAGACCACAGTCAGATAATATAGTCATGATGGGGAAATGTGACATGGGCAAGACGTGAACTAGACCACAGTCAGATAATATAGTCATGACAGGGGAATGTACCATGGGCAAGACATGAATAAGACCACAGCCAGATAATATAGTCATGATGGGGGAATGTAACATGGGAAAGACATGAACGAGACAACAGCCAGTTAATATAGTCATGATGCAGGAATGTAACATGGGAACGACATGAACGAGACAACAGCCAGATAATATAGTCATGATGGGGTAATGTAACATGGGAAAGACATGAACGAGACCACAGCCAGATAATATAGTCATGATGGGGGAATGTAACATGGGCAAGACATGAACTAGACAACAGCCAAATAATATATTAATGATGGGGGAATGTAACATGGGCAAGACATGAACTAGACAACAGCCAAATAATATAGTCATGATGGGGGAATGTAACATGGGCAAGACATGAACTAGACAACAGCCAAATAATATCGTCATGATGGGGGAATGTAACATGGGCAAGACATGAACTAGACAACAGCCAAATAATATAGTCATGATGGGCAAATATAACATGGGCAAGACATGAATTAGACAACAGCCAGATAATATAGTCATGATGGGGGAATGTAACATGGGAAAGACATGAACTAGACCGCAGCCAGATAATATAGTCATGATGGGGGAATGTAACATGGGAAAGACATGAACTAGACAACAGCCAAATGATATAGTCATGATGGGGGAATGTAACATGAGCAAGACATGAACTAGACGACAGCCAAATAATATAGTCATGATGGGGGAATGTAACATGGGCAAGACATGAACTAGACAACAGCCAAATAATATTGTCATGATGGGGGAATGTAACATGGGCAAGACATGAACTAGACAACAGCCAAATAATATAGTCATGATGGGGGCATGTAACATGGGCAAGACATGAACTAGACAACAGCCAAATAATATCGTCATGATGGGGGAATGTAACATGGGAAAGACATGAACGAGACAACAGCCAAATAATATAGTCATGATGGGGGAATGTAACATGGGCAAGACATGAACTAGACCACAGCCAGATAATATAGTCATGATGGGGGAATGTAACATGGGCAAGACATGAAATAGACAACAGCCAGATAAAATAGTCATGATGGGGGAATGTAACATGGGCAAGACATGAACTAGACAACAGCCAGGTAATATAGTCATGATGGGGGAATGTTATATGGGCAAGACATGAACGAGACCACAGCCAGATAATATAGTCATGATGGGGGAATGTAACATGGGCAAGACATGAACGAGACCACAGCCAGATAATGTAGTCATGATGGGGGAATGTAACATGGGCAAGACATGAACTAGACCACAGCCAGATAATACAGTCATGATGGGAGAATGTAACATGGGCAAAACATGAACGAGACAACAGCCAGATAATATAGTCATGATGGGAGAATGTAACATGGGCAAGACATGAACTAGACCACAGCCAGATAATATTGTCATGATGGGGGAATGTAACATGGGCAAGACATGAACGAGACCGCAGCGAGATAAAATAGTCATGATAGGGGAATGTAACATGGGCAAGACATGAACTAGACAACAGTCAGATAATATAGTCCTGATGGGAGAATGTCACATGGAAAAGACATGAACTAGACAACAGCCAGATAATACAGTCATGATGGGGGAATGTAACATAGGCAAGACATGAATGAGACAACAGCCAGATAATATAGTCATGATGGGGGAATGCAACATGGGCAAGACATGAACTAGACCACAGCCAGATAATATAGTCATGATGGGGGAATGTAACATGGGAAAGACATGAACTAGACAACAGCCAGATAATATAGTCATGATGGGCGAATGTAACATGGGCAAGACATGAACTAGACAACAGCCAAATAATATATTCATGATGGGGGAATGTAACACAGGCAAGACATGAACGAGACCACAGTCAGATAATATAGTCATGATGGGACAATGTAACATGGAAAAGACATGAACGAGACAACAGCCAGATAATATAGTCATGATGGGGGAATGTAACACAGGCAAGACATGAACTAGACCACACCAGATAATATAGTCATGATGGGGGAATTTGATACATGCAAGACATGAACTAGACCACAGCCAGATAATATAGTCATGATGGGGGAATGTAACATGGGCAAGACATGAACCAGACAACAGCCAGATAATATAGTCATGATGGGGAAATGTAACATGGGCAAGACATGAACTAGACAACAGCCAGATATTATAGTCATGATGGGGGAATGTAACATGGGAAAGACATGAACTAGACAACAGCCAGATAATGTAGTCATGATGGGGGAATGTAACATGGGAAAGACATGAACTAGACCACAGCCAGATAATATAGTCATGATGGGGGAATGTCACATGGGCAAGACATGAACGAGACCACAGCCAGATAAAATAGTCATGATAGGGGAATGTAACATGGGCAAGACATGAACTAGACAACAGTCAGATAATATAGTCATGATGGTAGAATGTAACATGGAAAAGATATGAACTAGACAACAGCCAGATAATATAGTCATGATGGGGGAATGTAACACAGGCAAGACATGAACTAGACCACAGCCAGATAATATAGTCATGATGGGGGAATGTAACACAGGCAAGACATGAACTAGACGACAGCCAGATAATATCGTCATGATGGGGGAATTTAACATGGGCAAGACATGAACGAGACAACAGCCAGATAATATAGTCATGATGGGGAAATGTAACATGGACAAGACATGAACTAGACATGAACTAGACCACAGCCAGATAATATAGTCATGATGGGCAAATGTAACATGGGCAAGACATGAAGTAGACCACAGTCAGATAATATAGTCATGCCAGGGGGAATGTACCATGGGCAAGACATGAATAAGACAGCAGCCAGATAATATAGTCATGATGGGGGAATGTAACATGGGAAAGACATGAACGAGACAACAGCCAGATAATATAGTCATGATGGGGAATGTAACATGGGAAAGACATGAACGAGACAACAGCCAGTTAATACAGTCATGATGGGGGAATGTAACGTGGGAAAGACATGAACTAGACCACAGCCAGATAATATTGTCATGATGGGGGAATGTAACATGGGCAAGACATGAACTAGACAACAGCCAAATAATATATTCATGATTGGGGAATGTAACATGGGCAAGACATGATCTAGACCACAGCCAAATAATATAGTCATGATGGGGGAATGTAACATGGGTAAGACATGAACAAGACAACAGCCAAATCATATAGTCATGATGGGGGAATGTAACATGGGCAAGACATGAACTAGACAACAGCCAAATAATATAGTCATGATGGGCAAATGTAACATGGGCAAGACATGAACTAGACAACAGCCAGATAATACAGTCATGATGGGGGAATGTAACATGGGAAAGACATGAACGACAACAGCCAGTTAATATAGTCATGATGGGGGAATGTAACATGGGAAAGACATGAACGAGACAACAGCCAGTTAATATAGTCATGATGGGGGAATGTAACATGGGAAAGACATGAACTAGACCACAGCCAGATAATATAGTAATGATGGGGTAATGTAACATGGGAAAGACATGAACTAGACAACAGCCAAATAATATAGTCATGATGGGGGAATGTCACATGGGCAAGACATGAACGAGACAACAGCCAAATAATATAGTCATGATGGGGGAATGTAACATGGGCAAGACATGAACTAGACAACAGCCAAATAATATAGTCATGATGGGGGAATGTAACATGGGCAAGACATGAACTAGACAACAGCCAAATAATATCGTCATGATGGGAAAATGTAACATGGGCATGACATGAACTAGACAACAGCCAAATAATATAGTCATGATGGGAAAATGTAACATGGGCAAGACATGAACTAGACCACAGCCAGATAATGTAGTCATGATGGGCAAATGTAACATGGCCAAGACATGAACTAGACAACAGCCAGATAATATCGTCATTATGGGGGAATGTAACATGGGCAAGACATGAACTAGACCACAGTCAGATAATATAGTCATGATGGGGAAATGTAACATGGGCAAGACGTGAACGAGACCACAGTCAGATAATATAGTCATGACAGGGGAATGTACCATGGGCAAGACATGAATAAGACCACAGCCAGATAATATAGTCATGATGGGGGAATGTAACATGGGAAAGACATGAACGAGACAACAGCCAGTTAATATAGTCATGATGCAGGAATGTAACATGGGAACGACATGAACGAGACAACAGCCAGATAATATAGTCATGATGGGGGAATGTAACATGGGAAAGACATGAACGAGACCACAGCCAGATAATATAGTCATGATGGGGGAATGTAACATGGGCAAGACATGAACTAGACCACAGCCAAATAATATAGTCATGATGGGGGAATGTAACATGGGCAAGACATGAACTAGACAACAGCCAAATAATATAGTCATGATGGGGGAATGTAACATGGGCAAGACATGAACTAGACAACAGCCAAATAATATAGTCATGATGGGCAAATATAACATGGGCAAGACATGAATTAGACAACAGCCAGATAATATAGTCATGATGGGGGAATGTAACATGGGAAAGACATGAACGACAACTGCCAGTTAATATAGTCATGATGGGGGAATGTAACATGGGAAAGACATGAACTAGACTGCAGCCAGATAATATAGTCATGATGGGGGAATGTAACATGGGAAAGACATGAACTAGACAACAGCCAAATGATATAGTCATGATGGGGGAATGTAACATGAGCAAGACATGAACTAGACGACAGCCAAATAATATAGTCATGATGGGGGAATGTAACATGGGCAAGACATGAACTAGACAACAGCCAAATAATATTGTCATGATGGGGGAATGTAACATGGGCAAGACATGAACTAGACAACAGCCAAATAATATAGTCATGATGGGGGCATGTAACATGGGCAAGACATGAACTAGACAACAGCCAAATAATATAGTCATGATGGGGGAATGCAACATGGGAAAGACATGAACGAGACAACAGCCAAATAATATAGTCATGATGGGGGAATGTAACATGGGCAAGACATGAACTAGACCACAGCCAGATAATATAGTCATGATGGGGGAATGTAACATGGGCAAGACATGAAATAGACAACAGCCAGATAAAATAGTCATGATGGGGGAATGTAACATGGGCAAGACATGAACTAGACAACAGCCAGATAATATAGTCATGATGGGGGAATGTTATATGGGCAAGACATGAACGAGACCACAGCCAGATAATATAGTCATGATGGGGGAATGTAACATGGGCAAGACATGAACTAGACCACAGCCAGATAATACAGTCATGATGGGAGAATGTAACATGGGCAAGACATGAACTAGACAACAGCCAGATTATATAGTCATGATGGGAGAATGTAACATGGGCAAGACATGAACTAGACCACAGCCAGATAATATAGTCATGATGGGGGAATGTAACATGGGAAAGACATGAACGAGACAACAGCCAGTTAATATAGTCATGATGCAGGAATGTAACATGGGAACGACATGAACGAGACAACAGCCAGATAATATAGTCATGATGGGGGAATGTAACATGGGAAAGACATGAACGAGACCACAGCCAGATAATATAGTCATGATGGGGGAATGTAACATGGGCAAGACATGAACTAGACAACAGCCAAATAATATATTCATGATGGGGGAATGTAACATGGGCAAGACATGAACTAGACCACAGCCAAATAATATAGTCATGATGGGGGAATGTAACATGGGCAAGACATGAACTAGACAACAGCCAAATAATATAGTCATGATGGGGGAATGTAACATGGGCAAGACATGAACTAGACAACAGCCAAATAATATAGTCATGATGGGCAAATATAACATGGGCAAGACATGAATTAGACAACAGCCAGATAATATAGTCATGATGGGGGAATGTAACATGGGAAAGACATGAACGACAACTGCCAGTTAATATAGTCATGATGGGGGAATGTAACATGGGAAAGACATGAACTAGACCGCAGCCAGATAATATAGTCATGATGGGGGAATGTAACATGGGAAAGACATGAAATAGACAACAGCCAGATAAAATAGTCATGATGGGGGAATGTAACATGGGCAAGACATGAACTAGACAACAGCCAGGTAATATAGTCATGATGGGGGAATGTTATATGGGCAAGACATGAACGAGACCACAGCCAGATAATATAGTCATGATGGGGGAATGTAACATGGGCAAGACATGAACGAGACCACAGCCAGATAATGTAGTCATGATGGGGGAATGTAACATGGGCAAGACATGAACTAGACCACAGCCAGATAATACAGTCATGATGGGAGAATGTAACATGGGCAAGACATGAACGAGACAACAGCCAGATAATATAGTCATGATGGGAGAATGTAACATGGGCAAGACATGAACTAGACCACAGCCAGATAATATTGTCATGATGGGGGAATGTAACATGGGCAAGACATGAACGAGACCGCAGCGAGATAAAATAGTCATGATAGGGGAATGTAACATGGGCAAGACATGAACTAGACAACAGCCAGATAATATAGTCCTGATGGGGGAATGTTATATGGGCAAGACATGAACGAGACCACAGCCAGATAATATAGTCATGATGGGGGAATGTAACATGGGCAAGACATGAACGAGACCACAGCCAGATAATATAGTCATGATGGGAGAATGTAACATGGGCAAGACATGAACTAGACAACAGCCAGATAATATAGTCATGATGGGAGAATGTAACATGGGCAAGACATGAACTAGACCACAGCCAGATAATATTGTCATGATGGGGGAATGTAACATGGGCAAGACATGATCGAGACCGCAGCGAGATAAAATAGTCATGATAGGGGAATGTAACATTGGCAAGACATGAACTAGACAACAGCCAGATAATATCGTCATGATGGGGGAATGTAACACAGGCAAGACATGAACTAGACCACAGCCAGATAATATAGTCATGATGGGGGAATGTAACACAGGCAAGACATGAACTAGACGACAGCCAGATAATATCGTCATGATGGGGGAATGTAACATGGGCAAGACATGAACGAGACAACAGCCAGATAATATAGTCATGATGGGGAAATGTAACATGGGCAAGACATGATCTAGACCACAGCCAGATAATGTAGTCATGGTGGGCAAATGTAACATGGCCAAGACATGAACTAGACAACAGCCAGATAATATCGTCATTATGGGGGAATGTAACATGGGCAAGACATGAACTAGACCACAGTCAGATAATATAGTCATGATGGGGAAATGTGACATGGGCAAGACGTGAACTAGACCACAGTCAGATAATATAGTCATGACAGGGGAATGTACCATGGGCAAGACATGAATAAGACCACAGCCAGATAATATAGTCATGATGGGGGAATGTAACATGGGAAAGACATGAACGAGACAACAGCCAGTTAATATAGTCATGATGCAGGAATGTAACATGGGAACGACATGAACGAGACAACAGCCAGATAATATAGTCATGATGGGGGAATGTAACATGGGAAAGACATGAACGAGACCACAGCCAGATAATATAGTCATGATGGGGGAATGTAACATGGGCAAGACATGAACTAGACAACAGCCAAATAATATATTAATGATGGGGGAATGTAACATGGGCAAGACATGAACTAGACAACAGCCAAATAATATAGTCATGATGGGGGAATGTAACATGGGCAAGACATGAACTAGACAACAGCCAAATAATATCGTCATGATGGGGGAATGTAACATGGGCAAGACATGAACTAGACAACAGCCAAATAATATAGTCATGATGGGCAAATATAACATGGGCAAGACATGAATTAGACAACAGCCAGATAATACAGTCATGATGGGGGAATGTAACATGGGAAAGACATGAACGACAACTGCCAGTTAATATAGTCATGATGGGGGAATGTAACATGGGAAAGACATGAACTAGACCGCAGCCAGATAATACAGTCATGATGGGGGAATGTAACATGGGAAAGACATGAACTAGACAACAGCCAAATGATATAGTCATGATGGGGGAATGTAACATGAGCAAGACATGAACTAGACGACAGCCAAATAATATAGTCATGATGGGGGAATGTAACATGGGCAAGACATGAACTAGACAACAGCCAAATAATATTGTCATGATGGGGGAATGTAACATGGGCAAGACATGAACTAGACAACAGCCAAATAATATAGTCATGATGGGGGCATGTAACATGGGCAAGACATGAACTAGACAACAGCCAAATAATATCGTCATGATGGGGGAATGTAACATGGGAAAGACATGAACGAGACAACAGCCAAATAATATAGTCATGATGGGGGAATGTAACATGGGCAAGACATGAACTAGACCACAGCCAGATAATATAGTCATGATGGGGGAATGTAACATGGGCAAGACATGAAATAGACAACAGCCAGATAAAATAGTCATGATGGGGGAATGTAACATGGGCAAGACATGAACTAGACAACAGCCAGGTAATATAGTCATGATGGGGGAATGTTATATGGGCAAGACATGAACGAGACCACAGCCAGATAATATAGTCATGATGGGGGAATGTAACATGGGCAAGACATGAACGAGACCACAGTCAGATAATGTAGTCATGATGGGGGAATGTAACATGGGCAAGACATGAACTAGACCACAGCCAGATAATACAGTCATGATGGGAGAATGTAACATGGGCAAGACATGAACGAGACAACAGCCAGATAATATAGTCATGATGGGAGAATGTAACATGGGCAAGACATGAACTAGACCACAGCCAGATAATATTGTCATGATGGGGGAATGTAACATGGGCAAGACATGAACGAGACCGCAGCGAGATAAAATAGTCATGATAGGGGAATGTAACATGGGCAAGACATGAACTAGACAACAGTCAGATAATATAGTCCTGATGGGAGAATGTCACATGGAAAAGACATGAACTAGACAACAGCCAGATAATACAGTCATGATGGGGGAATGTAACATAGGCAAGACATGAACGAGACAACAGCCAGATAATATAGTCATGATGGGGGAATGCAACATGGGCAAGACATGAACTAGACCACAGCCAGATAATATAGTCATGATGGGGGAATGTAACATGGGAAAGACATGAACTAGACAACAGCCAGATAATATAGTCATGATGGGGGAATGTAACATGGGCAAGACATGAACTAGACAACAGCCAAATAATATATTCATGATGGGGGAATGTAACACAGGCAAGACATGAACGAGACCACAGTCAGATAATATAGTCATGATGGGACAATGTAACATGGAAAAGACATGAACGAGACAACAGCCAGATAATATAGTCATGATGGGGGAATGTAACACAGGCAAGACATGAACTAGACCACACCAGATAATATAGTCATGATGGGGGAATTTAATACATGCAAGACATGAACTAGACCACAGCCAGATAATATAGTCATGATGGGGGAATGTAACATGGGCAAGACATGAACCAGACAACAGCCAGATAATATAGTCATGATGGGGAAATGTAACATGGGCAAGACATGAACTAGACAACAGCCAGATAATATAGTCATGATGGGGGAATGTAACATGGGCAAGACATGAACTAGACCACAGCCAGATAATATAGTCATGATGGGGGAATGTAACATGGGAAAGACATGAACGAGACAACAGCCAGTTAATATAGTCATGATGCAGGAATGTAACATGGGAACGACATGAACGAGACAACAGCCAGATAATATAGTCATGATGGGGGAATGTAACATGGGAAAGACATGAACGAGACCACAGCCAGATAATATAGTCATGATGGGGGAATGTAACATGGGCAAGACATGAACTAGACAACAGCCAAATAATATATTCATGATGGGGGAATGTAACATGGGCAAGACATGAACTAGACCACAGCCAAATAATATAGTCATGATGGGGGAATGTAACATGGGCAAGACATGAACTAGACAACAGCCAAATAATATAGTCATGATGGGGGAATGTAACATGGGCAAGACATGAACTAGACAACAGCCAAATAATATAGTCATGATGGGCAAATATAACATGGGCAAGACATGAATTAGACAACAGCCAGATAATATAGTCATGATGGGGGAATGTAACATGGGAAAGACATGAACGACAACTGCCAGTTAATATAGTCATGATGGGGGAATGTAACATGGGAAAGACATGAACTAGACCGCAGCCAGATAATATAGTCATGATGGGGGAATGTAACATGGGAAAGACATGAAATAGACAACAGCCAGATAAAATAGTCATGATGGGGGAATGTAACATGGGCAAGACATGAACTAGACAACAGCCAGGTAATATAGTCATGATGGGGGAATGTTATATGGGCAAGACATGAACGAGACCACAGCCAGATAATATAGTCATGATGGGGGAATGTAACATGGGCAAGACATGAACGAGACCACAGCCAGATAATGTAGTCATGATGGGGGAATGTAACATGGGCAAGACATGAACTAGACCACAGCCAGATAATACAGTCATGATGGGAGAATGTAACATGGGCAAGACATGAACGAGACAACAGCCAGATAATATAGTCATGATGGGAGAATGTAACATGGGCAAGACATGAACTAGACCACAGCCAGATAATATTGTCATGATGGGGGAATGTAACATGGGCAAGACATGAACGAGACCGCAGCGAGATAAAATAGTCATGATAGGGGAATGTAACATGGGCAAGACATGAACTAGACAACAGCCAGATAATATAGTCCTGATGGGGGAATGTTATATGGGCAAGACATGAACGAGACCACAGCCAGATAATATAGTCATGATGGGGGAATGTAACATGGGCAAGACATGAACGAGACCACAGCCAGATAATATAGTCATGATGGGAGAATGTAACATGGGCAAGACATGAACTAGACAACAGCCAGATAATATAGTCATGATGGGAGAATGTAACATGGGCAAGACATGAACTAGACCACAGCCAGATAATATTGTCATGATGGGGGAATGTAACATGGGCAAGACATGATCGAGACCGCAGCGAGATAAAATAGTCATGATAGGGGAATGTAACATTGGCAAGACATGAACTAGACAACAGCCAGATAATATCGTCATGATGGGGGAATGTAACACAGGCAAGACATGAACTAGACCACAGCCAGATAATATAGTCATGATGGGGGAATGTAACACAGGCAAGACATGAACTAGACGACAGCCAGATAATATCGTCATGATGGGGGAATGTAACATGGGCAAGACATGAACGAGACAACAGCCAGATAATATAGTCATGATGGGGAAATGTAACATGGGCAAGACATGATCTAGACCACAGCCAGATAATGTAGTCATGGTGGGCAAATGTAACATGGCCAAGACATGAACTAGACAACAGCCAGATAATATCGTCATTATGGGGGAATGTAACATGGGCAAGACATGAACTAGACCACAGTCAGATAATATAGTCATGATGGGGAAATGTGACATGGGCAAGACGTGAACTAGACCACAGTCAGATAATATAGTCATGACAGGGGAATGTACCATGGGCAAGACATGAATAAGACCACAGCCAGATAATATAGTCATGATGGGGGAATGTAACATGGGAAAGACATGAACGAGACAACAGCCAGTTAATATAGTCATGATGCAGGAATGTAACATGGGAACGACATGAACGAGACAACAGCCAGATAATATAGTCATGATGGGGGAATGTAACATGGGAAAGACATGAACGAGACCACAGCCAGATAATATAGTCATGATGGGGGAATGTAACATGGGCAAGACATGAACTAGACAACAGCCAAATAATATATTAATGATGGGGGAATGTAACATGGGCAAGACATGAACTAGACAACAGCCAAATAATATAGTCATGATGGGGGAATGTAACATGGGCAAGACATGAACTAGACAACAGCCAAATAATATCGTCATGATGGGGGAATGTAACATGGGCAAGACATGAACTAGACAACAGCCAAATAATATAGTCATGATGGGCAAATATAACATGGGCAAGACATGAATTAGACAACAGCCAGATAATATAGTCATGATGGGGGAATGTAACATGGGAAAGACATGAACGACAACTGCCAGTTAATATAGTCATGATGGGGGAATGTAACATGGGAAAGACATGAACTAGACCGCAGCCAGATAATATAGTCATGATGGGGGAATGTAACATGGGAAAGACATGAACTAGACAACAGCCAAATGATATAGTCATGATGGGGGAATGTAACATGAGCAAGACATGAACTAGACGACAGCCAAATAATATAGTCATGATGGGGGAATGTAACATGGGCAAGACATGAACTAGACAACAGCCAAATAATATTGTCATGATGGGGGAATGTAACATGGGCAAGACATGAACTAGACAACAGCCAAATAATATAGTCATGATGGGGGCATGTAACATGGGCAAGACATGAACTAGACAACAGCCAAATAATATCGTCATGATGGGGGAATGTAACATGGGAAAGACATGAACGAGACAACAGCCAAATAATATAGTCATGATGGGGGAATGTAACATGGGCAAGACATGAACTAGACCACAGCCAGATAATATAGTCATGATGGGGGAATGTAACATGGGCAAGACATGAAATAGACAACAGCCAGATAAAATAGTCATGATGGGGGAATGTAACATGGGCAAGACATGAACTAGACAACAGCCAGGTAATATAGTCATGATGGGGGAATGTTATATGGGCAAGACATGAACGAGACCACAGCCAGATAATATAGTCATGATGGGGGAATGTAACATGGGCAAGACATGAACGAGACCACAGCCAGATAATGTAGTCATGATGGGGGAATGTAACATGGGCAAGACATGAACTAGACCACAGCCAGATAATACAGTCATGATGGGAGAATGTAACATGGGCAAGACATGAACGAGACAACAGCCAGATAATATAGTCATGATGGGAGAATGTAACATGGGCAAGACATGAACTAGACCACAGCCAGATAATATTGTCATGATGGGGGAATGTAACATGGGCAAGACATGAACGAGACCGCAGCGAGATAAAATAGTCATGATAGGGGAATGTAACATGGGCAAGACATGAACTAGACAACAGCCAGATAATATAGTCCTGATGGGGGAATGTTATATGGGCAAGACATGAACGAGACCACAGCCAGATAATATAGTCATGATGGGGGAATGTAACATGGGCAAGACATGAACGAGACCACAGCCAGATAATATAGTCATGATGGGAGAATGTAACATGGGCAAGACATGAACTAGACAACAGCCAGATAATATAGTCATGATGGGAGAATGTAACATGGGCAAGACATGAACTAGACCACAGCCAGATAATATTGTCATGATGGGGGAATGTAACATGGGCAAGACATGATCGAGACCGCAGCGAGATAAAATAGTCATGATAGGGGAATGTAACATTGGCAAGACATGAACTAGACAACAGCCAGATAATATCGTCATGATGGGGGAATGTAACACAGGCAAGACATGAACTAGACCACAGCCAGATAATATAGTCATGATGGGGGAATGTAACACAGGCAAGACATGAACTAGACGACAGCCAGATAATATCGTCATGATGGGGGAATGTAACATGGGCAAGACATGAACGAGACAACAGCCAGATAATATAGTCATGATGGGGAAATGTAACATGGGCAAGACATGATCTAGACCACAGCCAGATAATGTAGTCATGGTGGGCAAATGTAACATGGCCAAGACATGAACTAGACAACAGCCAGATAATATCGTCATTATGGGGGAATGTAACATGGGCAAGACATGAACTAGACCACAGTCAGATAATATAGTCATGATGGGGAAATGTGACATGGGCAAGACGTGAACTAGACCACAGTCAGATAATATAGTCATGACAGGGGAATGTACCATGGGCAAGACATGAATAAGACCACAGCCAGATAATATAGTCATGATGGGGGAATGTAACATGGGAAAGACATGAACGAGACAACAGCCAGTTAATATAGTCATGATGCAGGAATGTAACATGGGAACGACATGAACGAGACAACAGCCAGATAATATAGTCATGATGGGGGAATGTAACATGGGAAAGACATGAACGAGACCACAGCCAGATAATATAGTCATGATGGGGGAATGTAACATGGGCAAGACATGAACTAGACAACAGCCAAATAATATATTAATGATGGGGGAATGTAACATGGGCAAGACATGAACTAGACAACAGCCAAATAATATAGTCATGATGGGGGAATGTAACATGGGCAAGACATGAACTAGACAACAGCCAAATAATATCGTCATGATGGGGGAATGTAACATGGGCAAGACATGAACTAGACAACAGCCAAATAATATAGTCATGATGGGCAAATATAACATGGGCAAGACATGAATTAGACAACAGCCAGATAATATAGTCATGATGGGGGAATGTAACATGGGAAAGACATGAACTAGACCGCAGCCAGATAATATAGTCATGATGGGGGAATGTA
Organism: Myxine glutinosa; assembly: GCF_964187855.1. NCBI lineage: Eukaryota > Metazoa > Chordata > Myxini > Myxiniformes > Myxinidae > Myxine > Myxine glutinosa. The sequence goes on along the minus strand of NC_136267.1, from coordinate 111,320,855 downwards.
ACATGGGAAAGACATGAACTAGACAACAGCCAAATGATATAGTCATGATGGGGGAATGTAACATGAGCAAGACATGAACTAGACGACAGCCAAATAATATAGTCATGATGGGGGAATGTAACATGGGCAAGACATGAACTAGACAACAGCCAAATAATATTGTCATGATGGGGGAATGTAACATGGGCAAGACATGAACTAGACAACAGCCAAATAATATAGTCATGATGGGGGCATGTAACATGGGCAAGACATGAAATAGACAACAGCCAAATAATATCGTCATGATGGGGGAATGTAACATGGGAAAGACATGAACGAGACAACAGCCAAATAATATAGTCATGATGGGGGAATGTAACATGGGCAAGACATGAACTAGACCACAGCCAGATAATATAGTCATGATGGGGGAATGTAACATGGGCAAGACATGAAATAGACAACAGCCAGATAAAATAGTCATGATGGGGGAATGTAACATGGGCAAGACATGAACTAGACAACAGCCAGGTAATATAGTCATGATGGGGGAATGTTATATGGGCAAGACATGAACGAGACCACAGCCAGATAATATAGTCATGATGGGGGAATGTAACATGGGCAAGACATGAACGAGACCACAGCCAGATAATGTAGTCATGATGGGGGAATGTAACATGGGCAAGACATGAACTAGACCACAGCCAGATAATACAGTCATGATGGGAGAATGTAACATGGGCAAGACATGAACGAGACAACAGCCAGATAATATAGTCATGATGGGAGAATGTAACATGGGCAAGACATGAACTAGACCACAGCCAGATAATATTGTCATGATGGGGGAATGTAACATGGGCAAGACATGAACGAGACCGCAGCGAGATAAAATAGTCATGATAGGGGAATGTAACATGGGCAAGACATGAACTAGACAACAGTCAGATAATATAGTCCTGATGGGAGAATGTCACATGGAAAAGACATGAACTAGACAACAGCCAGATAATACAGTCATGATGGGGGAATGTAACATAGGCAAGACATGAACGAGACAACAGCCAGATAATATAGTCATGATGGGGGAATGCAACATGGGCAAGACATGAACTAGACCACAGCCAGATAATATAGTCATGATGGGGGAATGTAACATGGGAAAGACATGAACTAGACAACAGCCAGATAATATAGTCATGATGGGGGAATGTAACATGGGCAAGACATGAACTAGACAACAGCCAAATAATATATTCATGATGGGGGAATGTAACACAGGCAAGACATGAACGAGACCACAGTCAGATAATATAGTCATGATGGGACAATGTAACATGGAAAAGACATGAACGAGACAACAGCCAGATAATATAGTCATGATGGGGGAATGTAACACAGGCAAGACATGAACTAGACCACACCAGATAATATAGTCATGATGGGGGAATTTAATACATGCAAGACATGAACTAGACCACAGCCAGATAATATAGTCATGATGGGGGAATGTAACATGGGCAAGACATGAACCAGACAACAGCCAGATAATATAGTCATGATGGGGAAATGTAACATGGGCAAGACATGAACTAGACAACAGCCAGATAATATAGTCATGATGGGGGAATGTAACATGGGAAAGACATGAACTAGACAACAGCCAGATAATGTAGTCATGATGGGGGAATGTAACATGGGAAAGACATGAACTAGACCACAGCCAGATAATATAGTCATGATGGGGGAATGTCACATGGGCAAGACATGAACGAGACCACAGCCAGATAAAATAGTCATGATAGGGGAATGTAACATGGGCAAGACATGAACTAGACAACAGTCAGATAATATAGTCATGATGGTAGAATGTAACATGGAAAAGATATGAACTAGACAACAGCCAGATAATATAGTCATGATGGGGGAATGTAACACAGGCAAGACATGAACTAGACCACAGCCAGATAATATAGTCATGATGGGGGAATGTAACACAGGCAAGACATGAACTAGACGACAGCCAGATAATATCGTCATGATGGGGGAATTTAACATGGGCAAGACATGAACGAGACAACAGCCAGATAATATAGTCATGATGGGGAAATGTAACATGGACAAGACATGAACTAGACATGAACTAGACCACAGCCAGATAATATAGTCATGATGGGCAAATGTAACATGGGCAAGACATGAAGTAGACCACAGTCAGATAATATAGTCATGCCAGGGGGAATGTACCATGGGCAAGACATGAATAAGACAGCAGCCAGATAATATAGTCATGATTGGGGAATGTAACATGGGAAAGACATGAACGAGACAACAGCCAGATAATATAGTCATGATGGGGAATGTAACATGGGAAAGACATGAACGAGACAACAGCCAGTTAATACAGTCATGATGGGGGAATGTAACGTGGGAAAGACATGAACTAGACCACAGCCAGATAATATTGTCATGATGGGGGAATGTAACATGGGCAAGACATGAACTAGACAACAGCCAAATAATATATTCATGATTGGGGAATGTAACATGGGCAAGACATGATCTAGACCACAGCCAAATAATATAGTCATGATGGGGGAATGTAACATGGGTAAGACATGAACAAGACAACAGCCAAATCATATAGTCATGATGGGGGAATGTAACATGGGCAAGACATGAACTAGACAACAGCCAAATAATATAGTCATGATGGGCAAATGTAACATGGGCAAGACATGAACTAGACAACAGCCAGATAATACAGTCATGATGGGGGAATGTAACATGGGAAAGACATGAACGACAACAGCCAGTTAATATAGTCATGATGGGGGAATGTAACATGGGAAAGACATGAACGAGACAACAGCCAGTTAATATAGTCATGATGGGGGAATGTAACATGGGAAAGACATGAACTAGACCACAGCCAGATAATATAGTAATGATGGGGTAATGTAACATGGGAAAGACATGAACTAGACAACAGCCAAATAATATAGTCATGATGGGGGAATGTCACATGGGCAAGACATGAACGAGACAACAGCCAAATAATATAGTCATGATGGGGGAATGTAACATGGGCAAGACATGAACTAGACAACAGCCAAATAATATAGTCATGATGGGGGAATGTAACATGGGCAAGACATGAACTAGACAACAGCCAAATAATATCGTCATGATGGGAAAATGTAACATGGGCATGACATGAACTAGACAACAGCCAAATAATATAGTCATGATGGGAAAATGTAACATGGGCAAGACATGAACTAGACCACAGCCAGATAATGTAGTCATGATGGGCAAATGTAACATGGCCAAGACATGAACTAGACAACAGCCAGATAATATCGTCATTATGGGGGAATGTAACATGGGCAAGACATGAACTAGACCACAGTCAGATAATATAGTCATGATGGGGAAATGTAACATGGGCAAGACGTGAACGAGACCACAGTCAGATAATATAGTCATGACAGGGGAATGTACCATGGGCAAGACATGAATAAGACCACAGCCAGATAATATAGTCATGATGGGGGAATGTAACATGGGAAAGACATGAACGAGACAACAGCCAGATAATATAGTCATGATGGGGGAATGTAACATGGGAAAGACATGAACGAGACCACAGCCAGATAATATAGTCATGATGGGGGAATGTAACATGGGCAAGACATGAACTAGACCACAGCCAAATAATATAGTCATGATGGGGGAATGTAACATGGGCAAGACATGAACTAGACAACAGCCAAATAATATAGTCATGATGGGGGAATGTAACATGGGCAAGACATGAACTAGACAACAGCCAAATAATATAGTCATGATGGGCAAATATAACATGGGCAAGACATGAATTAGACAACAGCCAGATAATATAGTCATGATGGGGGAATGTAACATGGGAAAGACATGAACGACAACTGCCAGTTAATATAGTCATGATGGGGGAATGTAACATGGGAAAGACATGAACTAGACTGCAGCCAGATAATATAGTCATGATGGGGGAATGTAACATGGGAAAGACATGAACTAGACAACAGCCAAATGATATAGTCATGATGGGGGAATGTAACATGAGCAAGACATGAACTAGACGACAGCCAAATAATATAGTCATGATGGGGGAATGTAACATGGGCAAGACATGAACTAGACAACAGCCAAATAATATTGTCATGATGGGGGAATGTAACATGGGCAAGACATGAACTAGACAACAGCCAAATAATATAGTCATGATGGGGGCATGTAACATGGGCAAGACATGAACTAGACAACAGCCAAATAATATAGTCATGATGGGGGAATGCAACATGGGAAAGACATGAACGAGACAACAGCCAAATAATATAGTCATGATGGGGGAATGTAACATGGGCAAGACATGAACTAGACCACAGCCAGATAATATAGTCATGATGGGGGAATGTAACATGGGCAAGACATGAAATAGACAACAGCCAGATAAAATAGTCATGATGGGGGAATGTAACATGGGCAAGACATGAACTAGACAACAGCCAGATAATATAGTCATGATGGGGGAATGTTATATGGGCAAGACATGAACGAGACCACAGCCAGATAATATAGTCATGATGGGGGAATGTAACATGGGCAAGACATGAACTAGACCACAGCCAGATAATACAGTCATGATGGGAGAATGTAACATGGGCAAGACATGAACTAGACAACAGCCAGATTATATAGTCATGATGGGAGAATGTAACATGGGCAAGACATGAACTAGACCACAGCCAGATAATATAGTCATGATGGGGGAATGTAACATGGGAAAGACATGAACGAGACAACAGCCAGTTAATATAGTCATGATGCAGGAATGTAACATGGGAACGACATGAACGAGACAACAGCCAGATAATATAGTCATGATGGGGGAATGTAACATGGGAAAGACATGAACGAGACCACAGCCAGATAATATAGTCATGATGGGGGAATGTAACATGGGCAAGACATGAACTAGACAACAGCCAAATAATATATTCATGATGGGGGAATGTAACATGGGCAAGACATGAACTAGACCACAGCCAAATAATATAGTCATGATGGGGGAATGTAACATGGGCAAGACATGAACTAGACAACAGCCAAATAATATAGTCATGATGGGGGAATGTAACATGGGCAAGACATGAACTAGACAACAGCCAAATAATATAGTCATGATGGGCAAATATAACATGGGCAAGACATGAATTAGACAACAGCCAGATAATATAGTCATGATGGGGGAATGTAACATGGGAAAGACATGAACGACAACTGCCAGTTAATATAGTCATGATGGGGGAATGTAACATGGGAAAGACATGAACTAGACCGCAGCCAGATAATATAGTCATGATGGGGGAATGTAACATGGGAAAGACATGAACTAGACAACAGCCAAATGATATAGTCATGATGGGGGAATGTAACATGAGCAAGACATGAACTAGACGACAGCCAAATAATATAGTCATGATGGGGGAATGTAACATGGGCAAGACATGAACTAGACAACAGCCAAATAATATTGTCATGATGGGGGAATGTAACATGGGCAAGACATGAACTAGACAACAGCCAAATAATATAGTCATGATGGGGGCATGTAACATGGGCAAGACATGAACTAGACAACAGCCAAATAATATAGTCATGATGGGGGAATGTAACATGGGAAAGACATGAACGAGACAACAGCCAAATAATATAGTCATGATGGGGGAATGTAACATGGGCAAGACATGAACTAGACCACAGCCAGATAATATAGTCATGATGGGGGAATGTAACATGGGCAAGACATGAAATAGACAACAGCCAGATAAAATAGTCATGATGGGGGAATGTAACATGGGCAAGACATGAACTAGACAACAGCCAGATAATATAGTCATGATGGGGGAATGTTATATGGGCAAGACATGAACGAGACCACAGCCAGATAATGTAGTCATGATGGGGGAATGTAACATGGGCAAGACATGAACGAGACCACAGCCAGATAATGTAGTCATGATGGGGGAATGTAACATGGGCAAGACATGAACTAGACCACAGCCAGATAATACAGTCATGATGGGAGAATGTAACATGGGCAAGACATGAACTAGACAACAGCCAGATAATATAGTCATGATGGGAGAATGTAACATGGGCAAGACATGAACTAGACCACAGCCAGATAATATTGTCATGATGGGGGAATGTAACATGGGCAAGACATGAACGAGACCGCAGCAAGATAAAATAGTCATGATAGGGGAATGTAACATGGGCAAGACATGAACTAGACAACAGTCAGATAATATAGTCCTGATGGGAGAATGTCACATGGAAAAGACATGAACTAGACAACAGCCAGATAATACAGTCATGATGGGGGAATGTAACATAGGCAAGACATGAACGAGACAACAGCCAGATAATATAGTCATGATGGGGTAATGCAACATGGGCAAGACATGAACTAGACCACAGCCAGATAATATAGTCATGATGGGGGAATGTAACATGGGAAAGACATGAACTAGACAACAGCCAGATAATATAGTCATGATGGGGGAATGTAACATGGGCAAGACATGAACTAGACAACAGCCAAATAATATATTCATGATGGGGGAATGTAACACAGGCAAGACATGAACGAGACCACAGTCAGATAATATAGTCATGATGGGACAATGTAACATGGAAAAGACATGAACGAGACAACAGCCAGATAATATAGTCATGATGGGGGAATGTAACACAGGCAAGACATGAACTAGACCACACCAGATAATATAGTCATGATGGGGGAATTTAATACATGCAAGACATGAACTAGACCACAGCCAGATAATATAGTCATGATGGGGGAATGTAACATGGGCAAGACATGAACCAGACAACAGCCAGATAATATAGTCATGATGGGGAAATGTAACATGGGCAAGACATGAACTAGACAACAGCCAGATAATATAGTCATGATGGGGGAATGTAACATGGGAAAGACATGAACTAGACAACAGCCAGATAATGTAGTCATGATGGGGGAATGTAACATGGGAAAGACATGAACTAGACCACAGCCAGATAATATAGTCATGATGGGGGAATGTAACATGGGCAAGACATGAACGAGACCACAGCCAGATAAAATAGTCATGATAGGGGAATGTAACATGGGCAAGACATGAACTAGACAACAGTCAGATAATATAGTCATGATGGTAGAATGTAACATGGAAAAGACATGAACTAGACAACAGCCAGATAATATAGTCATGATGGGGGAATGTAACACAGGCAAGACATGAACTAGACCACAGCCAGATAATATAGTCATGATGGGGGAATGTAACACAGGCAAGACATGAACTAGACGACAGCCAGATAATATCGTCATGATGGGGGAATTTAACATGGGCAAGACATGAACGAGACAACAGCCAGATAATATAGTCATGATGGGGAAATGTAACATGGACAAGACATGAACTAGACCACAGCCAGATAATATAGTCATGATGGGCAAATGTAACATGGGCAAGACATGAAGTAGACCACAGTCAGATAATATAGTCATGCCAGGGGGAATGTACCATGGGCAAGACATGAATAAGACAGCAGCCAGATAATATAGTCATGATGGGGGAATGTAACATGGGAAAGACATGAATGAGACAACAGCCAGATAATATAGTCATGATGGGGAATGTAACATGGGAAAGACATGAACGAGACAACAGCCAGTTAATACAGTCATGATGGGGGAATGTAACGTGGGAAAGACATGAACTAGACCACAGCCAGATAATATTGTCATGATGGGGGAATGTAACACGGGCAAGACATGAACTAGACAACAGCCAAATAATATATTCATGATTGGGGAATGTAACATGGGCAAGACATGATCTAGACCACAGCCAAATAATATAGTCAAGATGGGGGAATGTAACATGGGTAAGACATGAACAAGACAACAGCCAAATCATATAGTCATGATGGGGGAATGTAACATGGGCAAGACATGAACTAGACAACAGCCAAATAATATAGTCATGATGGGCAAATGTAACATGGGCAAGACATGAACTAGACAACAGCCAGATAATACAGTCATGATGGGGGAATGTAACATGGGAAAGACATGAACGACAACAGCCAGTTAATATAGTCATGATGGGGGAATGTAACATGGGAAAGACATGAACGAGACAACAGCCAGTTAATATAGTCATGATGGGGGAATGTAACATGGGAAAGACATGAACTAGACCACAGCCAGATAATATAGTAATGATGGGGTAATGTAACATGGGAAAGACATGAACTAGACAACAGCCAAATAATATAGTCATGATGGGGGAATGTCACATGGGCAAGACATGAACTAGACTACAGCCAAATAATATAGTCATGATGGGGGAATGTAACATGGGCAAGACATGAACTAGACAATAGCCAAATAATATAGTAATGATGGGGGAATGTAACATGGGCAAGACATGAACAAGACAACAGCCAAATAATATCGTCATGATGGGAAAATGTAACATGGGCAAGACATGAACAAGACAACAGCCAAATAATATAGTCATGATGGGGGAATGTAACATGGGCAAGACATGAACTAGACCACAGCCAGATAATGTAGTCATGATGGGCAAATGTAACATGGCCAAGACATGAACTAGACAACAGCCAGATAATATCGTCATTATGGGGGAATGTAACATGGGCAAGACATGAACTAGACCACAGTCAGATAATATAGTCATGATGGGGAAATGTAACATGGGCAAGACGTGAACGAGACCACAGTCAGATAATATAGTCATGACAGGGGAATGTACCATGGGCAAGACATGAATAAGACCACAGCCAGATAATATAGTCATGATGGGGGAATGTAACATGGGAAAGACATGAACGAGACAACAGCCAGTTAATATAGTCATGATGCAGGAATGTAACATGGGAACGACATGAATGAGACAACAGCCAGATAATATAGTCATGATGGGGGAATGTAACATGGGAAAGACATGAACGAGACCACAGCCAGATAATATAGTCATGATGGGGGAATGTAACATGGGCAAGACATGAACTAGACCACAGCCAAATAATATAGTCATGATGGGGGAATGTAACATGGGCAAGACATGAACTAGACAACAGCCAAATAATATAGTCATGATGGGGGAATGTAACATGGGCAAGACATGAACTAGACAACAGCCAAATAATATAGTCATGATGGGCAAATATAACATGGGCAAGACATGAATTAGACAACAGCCAGATAATATAGTCATGATGGGGGAATGTAACATGGGAAAGACATGAACGACAACTGCCAGTTAATATAGTCATGATGGGGGAATGTAACATGGGAAAGACATGAACTAGACTGCAGCCAGATAATATAGTCATGATGGGGGAATGTAACATGGGAAAGACATGAACTAGACAACAGCCAAATGATATAGTCATGATGGGGGAATGTAACATGGGCAAGACATGAACTAGACAACAGCCAAATAATATAGTCATGATGGGGGCATGTAACATGGGCAAGACATGAACTAGACAACAGCCAAATAATATAGTCATGATGGGGGAATGCAACATGGGAAAGACATGAACGAGACAACAGCCAAATAATATAGTCATGATGGGGGAATGTAACATGGGCAAGACATGAACTAGACCACAGCCAGATAATATAGTCATGATGGGGGAATGTAACATGGGCAAGACATGAAATAGACAACAGCCAGATAAAATAGTCATGATGGGGGAATGTAACATGGGCAAGACATGAACTAGACAACAGCCAGATAATATAGTCATGATGGGGGAATGTTATATGGGCAAGACATGAACGAGACCACAGCCAGATAATATAGTCATGATGGGGGAATGTAACATGGGCAAGACATGAACTAGACCACAGCCAGATAATACAGTCATGATGGGAGAATGTAACATGGGCAAGACATGAACTAGACAACAGCCAGATTATATAGTCATGATGGGAGAATGTAACATGGGCAAGACATGAACTAGACCACAGCCAGATAATATAGTCATGATGGGGGAATGTAACATGGGAAAGACATGAACGAGACAACAGCCAGTTAATATAGTCATGATGCAGGAATGTAACATGGGAACGACATGAACGAGACAACAGCCAGATAATATAGTCATGATGGGGGAATGTAACATGGGAAAGACATGAACAAGACCACAGCCAGATAATATAGTCATGATGGGGGAATGTAACATGGGCAAGACATGAACTAGACAACAGCCAAATAATATATTCATGATGGGGGAATGTAACATGGGCAAGACATGAACTAGACCACAGCCAAATAATATAGTCATGATGGGGGAATGTAACATGGGCAAGACATGAACTAGACAACAGCCAAATAATATAGTCATGATGGGGGAATGTAACATGGGCAAGACATGAACTAGACAACAGCCAAATAATATAGTCATGATGGGCAAATATAACATGGGCAAGACATGAATTAGACAACAGCCAGATAATATAGTCATGATGGGGGAATGTAACATGGGAAAGACATGAACGACAACTGCCAGTTAATATAGTCATGATGGGGGAATGTAACATGGGAAAGACATGAACTAGACCGCAGCCAGATAATATAGTCATGATGGGGGAATGTAACATGGGAAAGACATGAACTAGACAACAGCCAAATGATATAGTCATGATGGGGGAATGTAACATGAGCAAGACATGAACTAGACGACAGCCAAATAATATAGTCATGATGGGGGAATGTAACATGGGCAAGACATGAACTAGACAACAGCCAAATAATATTGTCATGATGGGGGAATGTAACATGGGCAAGACATGAACTAGACAACAGCCAAATAATATAGTCATGATGGGGGCATGTAACATGGGCAAGACATGAACTAGACAACAGCCAAATAATATAGTCATGATGGGGGAATGTAACATGGGAAAGACATGAACGAGACAACAGCCAAATAATATAGTCATGATGGGGGAATGTAACATGGGCAAGACATGAACTAGACCACAGCCAGATAATATAGTCATGATGGGGGAATGTAACATGGGCAAGACATGAAATAGACAACAGCCAGATAAAATAGTCATGATGGGGGAATGTAACATGGGCAAGACATGAACTAGACAACAGCCAGATAATATAGTCATGATGGGGGAATGTTATATGGGCAAGACATGAACGAGACCACAGCCAGATAATGTAGTCATGATGGGGGAATGTAACATGGGCAAGACATGAACGAGACCACAGCCAGATAATGTAGTCATGATGGGGGAATGTAACATGGGCAAGACATGAACTAGACCACAGCCAGATAATACAGTCATGATGGGAGAATGTAACATGGGCAAGACATGAACTAGACAACAGCCAGATAATATAGTCATGATGGGAGAATGTAACATGGGCAAGACATGAACTAGACCACAGCCAGATAATATTGTCATGATGGGGGAATGTAACATGTGCAAGACATGAACGAGACCGCAGCAAGATAAAATAGTCATGATAGGGGAATGTAACATGGGCAAGACATGAACTAGACAACAGTCAGATAATATAGTCCTGATGGGAGAATGTCACATGGAAAAGACATGAACTAGACAACAGCCAGATAATACAGTCATGATGGGGGAATGTAACATAGGCAAGACATGAACGAGACAACAGCCAGATAATATAGTCATGATGGGGGAATGCAACATGGGCAAGACATGAACTAGACCACAGCCAGATAATATAGTCATGATGGGGGAATGTAACATGGGAAAGACATGAACTAGACAACAGCCAGATAATATAGTCATGATGGGGGAATGTAACATGGGCAAGACATGAACTAGACAACAGCCAAATAATATATTCATGATGGGGGAATGTAACACAGGCAAGACATGAACGAGACCACAGTCAGATAATATAGTTATGATGGGACAATGTAACATGGAAAAGACATGAACGAGACAACAGCCAGATAATATAGTCATGATGGGGGAATGTAACACAGGCAAGACATGAACTAGACCACACCAGATAATATAGTCATGATGGGGGAATTTAATACATGCAAGACATGAACTAGACCACAGCCAGATAATATAGTCATGATGGGGGAATGTAACATGGGCAAGACATGAACCAGACAACAGCCAGATAATATAGTCATGATGGGGAAATGTAACATGGGCAAGACATGAACTAGACAACAGCCAGATAATATAGTCATGATGGGGGAATGTAACATGGGAAAGACATGAACTAGACAACAGCCAGATAATGTAGTCATGATGGGGGAATGTAACATGGGAAAGACATGAACTAGACCACAGCCAGATAATATAGTCATGATGGGGGAATGTAACATGGGCAAGACATGAACGAGACCACAGCCAGATAAAATAGTCATGATAGGGGAATGTAACATGGGCAAGACATGAACTAGACAACAGTCAGATAATATAGTCATGATGGTAGAATGTAACATGGAAAAGACATGAACTAGACAACAGCCAGATAATATAGTCATGATGGGGGAATGTAACACAGGCAAGACATGAACTAGACCACAGCCAGATAATATAGTCATGATGGGGGAATGTAACACAGGCAAGACATGAACTAGACGACAGCCAGATAATATCGTCATGATGGGGGAATTTAACATGGGCAAGACATGAACGAGACAACAGCCAGATAATATAGTCATGATGGGGAAATGTAACATGGACAAGACATGAACTAGACCACAGCCAGATAATATAGTCATGATGGGCAAATGTAACATGGGCAAGACATGAAGTAGACCACAGTCAGATAATATAGTCATGCCAGGGGGAATGTACCATGGGCAAGACATGAATAAGACAGCAGCCAGATAATATAGTCATGATGGGGGAATGTAACATGGGAAAGACATGAATGAGACAACAGCCAGATAATATAGTCATGATGGGGAATGTAACATGGGAAAGACATGAACGAGACAACAGCCAGTTAATACAGTCATGATGGGGGAATGTAACGTGGGAAAGACATGAACTAGACCACAGCCAGATAATATTGTCATGATGGGGGAATGTAACACGGGCAAGACATGAACTAGACAACAGCCAAATAATATATTCATGATTGGGGAATGTAACATGGGCAAGACATGATCTAGACCACAGCCAAATAATATAGTCAAGATGGGGGAATGTAACATGGGTAAGACATGAACAAGACAACAGCCAAATCATATAGTCATGATGGGGGAATGTAACATGGGCAAGACATGAACTAGACAACAGCCAAATAATATAGTCATGATGGGCAAATGTAACATGGGCAAGACATGAACTAGACAACAGCCAGATAATACAGTCATGATGGGGGAATGTAACATGGGAAAGACATGAACGACAACAGCCAGTTAATATAGTCATGATGGGGGAATGTAACATGGGAAAGACATGAACGAGACAACAGCCAGTTAATATAGTCATGATGGGGGAATGTAACATGGGAAAGACATGAACTAGACCACAGCCAGATAATATAGTAATGATGGGGTAATGTAACATGGGAAAGACATGAACTAGACAACAGCCAAATAATATAGTCATGATGGGGGAATGTCACATGGGCAAGACATGAACTAGACTACAGCCAAATAATATAGTCATGATGGGGGAATGTAACATGGGCAAGACATGAACTAGACAACAGCCAAATAATATAGTAATGATGGGGGAATGTAACATGGGCAAGACATGAACTAGACAACAGCCAAATAATATCGTCATAATGGGAAAATGTAACATGGGCAAGACATGAACAAGACAACAGCCAAATAATATAGTCATGATGGGAAAATGTAACATGGGCAAGACATGAACGAGACCACAGTCAGATAATATAGTCATGATGGGGAAATGTAACATGGGCAAGACATGAACTAGACCACAGCCAGATAATGTAGTCATGATGGGCAAATGTAACATGGCCAAGACATGAACTAGACAACAGCCAGATAATATCGTCATTATGGGGGAATGTAACATGGGCAAGACATGAACTAGACCACAGTCAGATAATATAGTCATGATGGGGAAATGTAACATGGGCAAGACGTGAACGAGACCACAGTCAGATAATATAGTCATGACAGGGGAATGTACCATGGGCAAGACATGAATAAGACCACAGCCAGATAATATAGTCATGATGGGGGAATGTAACATGGGAAAGACATGAACGAGACAACAGCCAGTTAATATAGTCATGATGCAGGAATGTAACATGGGAACGACATGAATGAGACAACAGCCAGATAATATAGTCATGATGGGGGAATGTAACATGGGAAAGACATGAACGAGACCACAGCCAGATAATATAGTCATGATGGGGGAATGTAACATGGGCAAGACATGAACTAGACCACAGCCAAATAATATAGTCATGATGGGGGAATGTAACATGGGCAAGACATGAACTAGACAACAGCCAAATAATATAGTCATGATGGGGGAATGTAACATGGGCAAGACATGAACTAGACAACAGCCAAATAATATAGTCATGATGGGCAAATATAACATGGGCAAGACATGAATTAGACAACAGCCAGATAATATAGTCATGATGGGGGAATGTAACATGGGAAAGACATGAACGACAACTGCCAGTTAATATAGTCATGATGGGGGAATGTAACATGGGAAAGACATGAACTAGACTGCAGCCAGATAATATAGTCATGATGGGGGAATGTAACATGGGAAAGACATGAACTAGACAACAGCCAAATGATATAGTCATGATGGGGGAATGTAACATGAGCAAGACATGAACTAGACGACAGCCAAATAATATAGTCATGATGGGGGAATGTAACATGGGCAAGACATGAACTAGACAACAGCCAAATAATATTGTCATGATGGGGGAATGTAACATGGGCAAGACATGAACTAGACAACAGCCAAATAATATAGTCATGATGGGGGCATGTAACATGGGCAAGACATGAACTAGACAACAGCCAAATAATATAGTCATGATGGGGGAATGCAACATGGGAAAGACATGAACGAGACAACAGCCAAATAATATAGTCATGATGGGGGAATGTAACATGGGCAAGACATGAACTAGACCACAGCCAGATAATATAGTCATGATGGGGGAATGTAACATGGGCAAGACATGAAATAGACAACAGCCAGATAAAATAGTCATGATGGGGGAATGTAACATGGGCAAGACATGAACTAGACAACAGCCAGATAATATAGTCATGATGGGGGAATGTTATATGGGCAAGACATGAACGAGACCACAGCCAGATAATATAGTCATGATGGGGGAATGTAACATGGGCAAGACATGAACGAGACCGCAGCGAGATAAAATAGTCATGATAGGGGAATGTAACATGGGCAAGACATGAACTAGACAACAGCCAGATAATATAGTCATGATGGGACAATGTAACATGGAAAAGACATGAACGAGACAACAGCCAGATAATATAGTCATGATGGGGGAATGTAACACAGGCAAGACATGAACTAGACCACACCAGATAATATAGTCATGATGGGGGAATTTAACACATGCAAGACATGAACTAGACCACAGCCAGATAATATAGTCATGATGGGGGAATGTAACATGGGCAAGACATGAACTAGACAACAGCC
The DNA here is from genome assembly GCF_964187855.1 of Myxine glutinosa. Taxonomy (NCBI): domain Eukaryota; kingdom Metazoa; phylum Chordata; class Myxini; order Myxiniformes; family Myxinidae; genus Myxine; species Myxine glutinosa. Next base: position 111,305,053 of record NC_136267.1, on the reverse strand, counting down.
AGATAATATAGTCATGATGGGGGAATGTAACATGGGAAAGACATGAACTAGACAACAGCCAGATAATGTAGTCATGATGGGGGAATGTAACATGGGAAAGACATTAACTAGACCACAGCCAGATAATATAGTCATGATGGGGGAATGTAACATGGGCAAGACATGAACGAGACCACAGCCAGATAAAATAGCCATGATAGGGGAATGTAACATGGGCAAGACATGAACTAGACAACAGTCAGATAATATAGTCATGATGGTAGAATGTAACATGGAAAAGACATGAACTAGACAACAGCCAGATAATATAGTCATGATGGGGGAATGTAACACAGGCAAGACATGAACGAGACCACAGCCAGATAATATAGTCATGATGGGGGAATGTAACACAGGCAAGACATGAACTAGACGACAGCCAGATAATATCGTCATGATGGGGGAATGTAACATGGGCAAGACATGAACGAGACAACAGCCAGATAATATAGTCATGATGGGGAAATGTAACATGGACAAGACATGAACTAGACCACAGCCAGATAATATAGTCATGATGGGCAAATGTAACATGGGCAAGACATGAAGTAGACCACAGTCAGATAATATAGTCATGCCAGGGGGAATGTACCATGGGCAAGAGATGAATAAGACAGCAGCCAGATAATATAGTCATGATGGGGGAATGTAACATGGGAAAGACATGAACGAGACAACAGCCAGTTAATACAGCCATGATGGGGGAATGTAACGTGGGAAAGACATGAACTAGACCACAGCCAGATAATATAGTCATGATGGGGGAATGTAACATGGGCAAGACATGAACTAGACAACAGCCAAATAATATATTCATGATTGGGGAATGTAACATGGGCAAGACATGAACTAGACAACAGCCAGATAATACAGTCATGATGGGCGAATGTAACATGGGAAAGACATGAATGACAACAGCCAAATAATATAGTCATGATGGGGGAATGTAACATGGGCAAGGCATGAACTAGACAACAGCCAAATAATATAGTCATGATGGGCAAATGTAACATGGGCAAGACATGAACTAGACAACAGCCAAATAATATATTCATGATTGGGGAATGTAACATGGGCAAGACATGATCTAGACCACAGCCAAATAATATAGTCATGATGGGGGAATGTAACATGGGTAAGACATGAACTAGACAACAGCCAAATAATATAGTCATGATGGGGGAATGTAACATGGGCAAGACATGAACTAGACAACAGCCAAATAATATAGTCATGATGGGCAAATGTAACATGGGCAAGACATGAACTAGACAACAGCCAGATAATACAGTCATGATGGGGGAATGTAACATGGGAAAGACATGAACGACAACAGCCAGTTAATATAGTCATGATGGGGGAATGTAACATGGGAAAGACATGAACGAGACAACAGCCAGTTAATATAGTCATGATGGGGGAATGTAACATGGGAAAGACATGAACTAGACCACAGCCAGATAATATAGTAATGATGGGTAATGTAACATGGGAAAGACATGAACTAGACAACAGCCAAATAATATAGTCATGATGGGGGAATGTCACATGGGCAAGACATGAACTAGACAACAGCCAAATAATATAGTCATGATGGGGGAATGTAACATGGGCAAGACATGAACTAGACAACAGCCAAATAATATAGTCATGATGGGGGAATGTAACATGGGCAAGACATGAACTAGACAACAGCCAAATAATATAGTCATGATGGGAAAATGTAACATGGGCATGACATGAACTAGACAACAGCCAAATAATATAGTCATGATGGGGGAATGTAACATGGGCAAGACATGGACTAGACCACAGCCAGACAATATAGTCATGATGGGGGAATGTACCATGGGGAAGACATGAACGAGACCACAGCCAGATAATGTAGTCATGATGGGGGAATGTAACATGGGCAAGACATGAACTAGACCACAGCCAGATAATATAGTCATGATGGGAGAATGTGACATGGGCAAGACATGAACTAGACAATAGCCAGATAATATAGTCATGATGGGGGAATGTAACATGGGCAAGACATGAATAAGACCATAGCCAGATAATATCGTCATGATGGGGGAATATAACATGGGCAAGACATGAACTAGACCACAGCCAGATAATATAGTCATGATGGGGGAATGTAACATGGGCAAGACATGAACTGGACCACAGCCAGATAATATAGTCATCATGGGGGAATGTAACATGGGCAAGACATGAATAAGACCACAGCCAGATAATATAGTCATCACGGGGGAATGTAACATGGGCAAGACATGAAGTGGACCACAACCAGATAATATAGTCATGATGGGAGAATGTAACACAGGAAAGACATGAACTCGACAACAGCCAGATAATATAGTCATGATGGGGGAATGTAACATGGGCCAGACATGAACTCGACAACAGCCAGATAATATGGTCATGATGGGGGAATGTAACATGGGCAAGACATGAATAAGACCACAGCCAGATAATATAGTCATGAGAGGGGAATGTAACATGGGCAAGACATGAATAAGACCACAGCAAGATAATATAGTCATGATGGGAGAATGTAACACAGGAAAGACATGAACTCGACAACAGTCAGATAATATAGTCATGATGGTAGAATGTAACATGGAAAAGACATGAACTAGACAACAGCCAGATAATATAGTCATGATGGGGGAATGTAACACAGGCAAGACATGAACTAGACCACAGCCAGATAATATAGTCATGATGGGGGAATGTAACACAGGCAAGACATGAACTAGACGACAGCCAGATAATATCGTCATGATGGGGGAATGTAACATGGGCAAGACATGAACGAGACAACAGCCAGATAATAGAGTCATGATGGGGAAATGTAACATGGGCAAGACATGAACTAGACAACAGCCAAATAATATAGTCATGATGGGGGAATGTAACATGGGCAAGACATGAACTAGACAACAGCCAAATAATATAGTCATGATGGGCAAATGTAACATGGGCAAGACATGAACTAGACAACAGCCAGATAATACAGTCATGATGGGGGAATGTAACATGGGAAAGACATGAACGACAACAGCCAGTTAATATAGTCATGATGGGGGAATGTAACATGGGAAAGACATGAACGAGACAACAGCCAGTTAATATAGTCATGATGGGGGAATGTAACATGGGAAAGACATGAACTAGACAACAGCCAAATAATATAGTCATGATGGGGGAATGTCACATGGGCAAGACATGAACTAGACAACAGCCAAATAATATAGTCATGATGGGGGAATGTAATATGGGCAAGACATGAACTAGACAACAGCCAAATAATATAGTCATGATGGGAAAATGTAACATGGGCATGGCATGAACTAGACAACAGCCAAATAATATAGTCATGATGGGAAAATGTAACATGGGCAAGACATGAACTAGACCACAGTCAGATAATATAGTCATGATGGGGAAATGTAACATGGGCAAGACATGAACTAGACCACAGTCAGATAATATAGTCATGATGGGGAAATGTAACATGGGCAAGATGTGAACTAGACCACAGTCAGATAATATAGTCATGACAGGGGAATGTACCATGGGCAAGACATGAATAAGACCACAGCCAGATAATATAGTCATGATGGGGGAATGTAACATGGGAAAGACATGAACGAGACAACAGCCAGTTAATATAGTCATGATGCAGGAATGTAACATGGGAAAGACATGAACTAGACCGCAGCCAGATAATATAGTCATGATGGGGGAATGTAACATGTGAAAGACATGAACTAGACAGCCAAATGATATAGTCATGATGGGGGAATGTAACATGAGCAAGACATGAACTAGACGACAGCCAAATAATATAGTCATGATGGGGGAATGTAACATGGGCAAGACATGAACTAGACAACAGCCAAATAATATAGTCATGATGGGGGAATGTAACATGGGAAAGACACGAACGAGACAACAGCCAAATAATATAGTCATGATGGGGGAATGTAACATGGGCAAGACATGAACTAGACCACAGCCAGATAATATAGTCATGATGGGGGAATGTAACATGGGCAAGACAGGAAATAGACAACAGCCAGATAAAATCGTCATGATGGGGGAATGTAACATGGGCAAGACATGAAGTAGACAACAGCCAGATAATATAGTCATGATGGGGGAATGTTATATGGGCAAGACATGAACGAGACCACAGCCAGATAATATAGTCATGATGGGGGAATGTAACATGGGCAAGACATGAACGAGACCACAGCCAGATAATACAGTCATGATGGGAGAATGTAACATGGGCAAGACATGAACTAGACAACAGCCAGATAATATAGTCATGATGGGAGAATGTAACATGGGCAAGACATGAACTAGACAACAGCCAGATAATATAGTCATGATGGGAGAATGTAACATGGGCAAGACATGAACTAGACCACAGCCAGATAATATTGTCATGATGGGGGAATGCAACATGGGCAAGACATGATCGAGACCGCAGCGAGATAAAATAATCATGATAGGGGAATGTAACATTGGCAAGACATGAACTAGACAACAGTCAGATAATATAGTCCTGATGGGAGAATGTCACATGGAAAAGACATGAACTAGACAACAGCTAGATAATATCGTCATGATGGGGGAATGTAACACAGGCAAGACATGAACTAGACCACAGCCAGATAATATAGTCATGATGGGGGAATGTAACACAGGCAAGACATGAACTAGACGACAGCCAGATAATATCGTCATGATGGGGGAATGTAACATGGGCAAGACATGAACGAGACAACAGCCAGATAATATAGTCATGATGGGGAAATGTAACATGGGCAAGACATGAACTAGACCACAGCCAGATAATATAGTCATGATGGGCAAATGTAACATGGGCAAGACATGAAGTAGACCACAGTCAGATAATATAGTCATGCCAGGGGGAATGTACCATGGGCAAGACATGAATAAGACAGCAGCCAGATAATATAGTCATGATGGGGGAATGTAACATGGGAAAGACATGAACGAGACAACAGCCAGATAATATAGTCATGATGGGGGAATGTAACATGGGAAAGACATGAACTAGACAACAGCCAGATAATATAGTCATGATAGGGAAAAGTAACATGGGCAAGACATGAACTACACCACACCATGATAATATAGTCATGATAGGGAAATATAACATGGGCAAGACATGAACTAGACAATAGCCAGATAATATAGTCATGATAGGGAAATGTAACATGGGCAAGCCATGAACTACACCACACCATGATAATATAGTCATGATAGGGAAATATAACATGGGCAAGACAGGAACTAGACAACAGCCAGATAATATAGTCATGATGGGGGAATGTAACACGGGAAAGACATGAACTAGACCACAGCCAGATAATATAGTCATGATGGGGGAATGTAACACGGGAAAGATATGAACTAGACCACAGCCAGATAATATAGTCATGATGGGGGAATGTAGCATGGGCAAGACATGAACTCGACAACAGCCAGATAATATCGTCATGATGGGGGAATGTAACATGGGCAAGACATGAACTAGACCACAGTCAGATAATATAGTCATGATGGGGAAATGTAACATGGGCAAGACATGAACTAGACCACAGCCAGATAATGTAGTCATGGTGGGCAAATGTAACATGGCCAAGACATGAACTAGACAACAGCCAGATAATATCGTCATTATGGGGGAATGTAACATGGGCAAGACATGAACTAGACCACAGTCAGATAATATAGTCATGATGGGGGAATGTAACACGGGAAAGACATGAACTAGACCACAGCCAGATAATATAGTCATGACAGGGGAATGTAACATGGGCAAGACGTGAACTAGACAACAGCCAGATAATATCGTCATGATGGGGGAATGTAACATGGGCAAGACATGAACTAGACCACAGTCAGATAATATAGTCATGATGGGGAAATGTAACATGGGCAAGACATGAACTAGACCACAGCCAGATAATGTAGTCATGGTGGGCAAATGTAACATGGCCAAGACATGAACTAGACAACAGCCAGATAATATCGTCATTATGGGGGAATGTAACATGGGCAAGACATGAACTAGACAACAGCCAAATAATATATTCATGATGGGGGAATGTAACATGGGCAAGACATGAACTAGACCACAGCCAAATAATATAGTCATGATGGGGGAATGTAACATGGGCAAGACATGAACTAGACAACAGCCAAATAATATAGTCATGATGGGGGAATGTAACATGGGCAAGACATGAACTAGACAACAGCCAAATAATACAGTCATGATGGGCAAATATAACATGGGCAAGACATGAATTAGACAATAGCCAGATAATATAGTCATGATGGGGGAATGTAACATGGGAAAGACATGAACGACAACTGCCAGTTAATATAGTCATGATGGGGGAATGTAACATGGGAAAGACATGAACTAGACCGCAGCCAGATAATATAGTCATGATGGGGGAATGTAACATGGGAAAGACATGAACTAGACAACAGCCAAATGATATAATCATGATGGGGGAATGTAACATGAGCAAGACATGAACTAGACGACAGCCAAATAATATAGTCATGATGGGGGAATGTAACATGGGCAAGACATGAACTGGACAACAGCCAAATAATATTGTCATGATGGGGGAATGTAACATGGCCAAGACATGAACTAGACCACAGCCAGATAATACAGTCATGATGGGAGAATGTAACATGGGCAAGACATGAACTAGACAACAGCCAGATAATATAGTCATGATGGGAGAATGTAACATGGGCAAGACATGAACTAGACCACAGCCAGATAATATTGTCATGATGGGGGAATGTAACATGGGCAAGACATGAACGAGACCGCAGCGAGATAAAATAGTCATGATAGGGGAATGTAACATGGGCAAGACATGAACTAGACAACAGTCAGATAATATAGTCCTGATGGGAGAATGTCACATGGAAAAGACATGAACTAGACAACAGCCAGATAATACAGTCATGATGGGGGAATGTAACATAGGCAAGACATGAACGAGACAACAGCCAGATAATAGAGTCATGATGGGGAAATGTAACATGGGCAAGACATGAACTAGACAACAGCCAAATAATATAGTCATGATGGGGGAATGTAACATGGGCAAGACATGAACTAGACAACAGCCAAATAATATAGTCATGATGGGCAAATGTAACATGGGCAAGACATGAACTAGACAACAGCCAGATAATACAGTCATGATGGGGGAATGTAACATGGGAAAGACATGAACGACAACAGCCAGTTAATATAGTCATGATGGGGGAATGTAACATGGGAAAGACATGAACGAGACAACAGCCAGTTAATATAGTCATGATGGGGGAATGTAACATGGGAAAGACATGAACTAGACAACAGCCAAATAATATAGTCATGATGGGGGAATGTCACATGGGCAAGACATGAACTAGACAACAGCCAAATAATATAGTCATGATGGGGGAATGTAATATGGGCAAGACATGAACTAGACAACAGCCAAATAATATAGTCATGATGGGAAAATGTAACATGGGCATGGCATGAACTAGACAACAGCCAAATAATATAGTCATGATGGGAAAATGTAACATGGGCAAGACATGAACTAGACCACAGTCAGATAATATAGTCATGATGGGGAAATGTAACATGGGCAAGACATGAACTAGACCACAGTCAGATAATATAGTCATGATGGGGAAATGTAACATGGGCAAGATGTGAACTAGACCACAGTCAGATAATATAGTCATGACAGGGGAATGTACCATGGGCAAGACATGAATAAGACCACAGCCAGATAATATAGTCATGATGGGGGAATGTAACATGGGAAAGACATGAACGAGACAACAGCCAGTTAATATAGTCATGATGCAGGAATGTAACATGGGAAAGACATGAACTAGACCGCAGCCAGATAATATAGTCATGATGGGGGAATGTAACATGTGAAAGACATGAACTAGACAGCCAAATGATATAGTCATGATGGGGGAATGTAACATGAGCAAGACATGAACTAGACGACAGCCAAATAATATAGTCATGATGGGGGAATGTAACATGGGCAAGACATGAACTAGACAACAGCCAAATAATATAGTCATGATGGGGGAATGTAACATGGGAAAGACACGAACGAGACAACAGCCAAATAATATAGTCATGATGGGGGAATGTAACATGGGCAAGACATGAACTAGACCACAGCCAGATAATATAGTCATGATGGGGGAATGTAACATGGGCAAGACAGGAAATAGACAACAGCCAGATAAAATCGTCATGATGGGGGAATGTAACATGGGCAAGACATGAAGTAGACAACAGCCAGATAATATAGTCATGATGGGGGAATGTTATATGGGCAAGACATGAACGAGACCACAGCCAGATAATATAGTCATGATGGGGGAATGTAACATGGGCAAGACATGAACGAGACCACAGCCAGATAATACAGTCATGATGGGAGAATGTAACATGGGCAAGACATGAACTAGACAACAGCCAGATAATATAGTCATGATGGGAGAATGTAACATGGGCAAGACATGAACTAGACAACAGCCAGATAATATAGTCATGATGGGAGAATGTAACATGGGCAAGACATGAACTAGACCACAGCCAGATAATATTGTCATGATGGGGGAATGCAACATGGGCAAGACATGATCGAGACCGCAGCGAGATAAAATAATCATGATAGGGGAATGTAACATTGGCAAGACATGAACTAGACAACAGTCAGATAATATAGTCCTGATGGGAGAATGTCACATGGAAAAGACATGAACTAGACAACAGCTAGATAATATCGTCATGATGGGGGAATGTAACACAGGCAAGACATGAACTAGACCACAGCCAGATAATATAGTCATGATGGGGGAATGTAACACAGGCAAGACATGAACTAGACGACAGCCAGATAATATCGTCATGATGGGGGAATGTAACATGGGCAAGACATGAACGAGACAACAGCCAGATAATATAGTCATGATGGGGAAATGTAACATGGGCAAGACATGAACTAGACCACAGCCAGATAATATAGTCATGATGGGCAAATGTAACATGGGCAAGACATGAAGTAGACCACAGTCAGATAATATAGTCATGCCAGGGGGAATGTACCATGGGCAAGACATGAATAAGACAGCAGCCAGATAATATAGTCATGATGGGGGAATGTAACATGGGAAAGACATGAACGAGACAACAGCCAGATAATATAGTCATGATGGGGGAATGTAACATGGGAAAGACATGAACTAGACAACAGCCAGATAATATAGTCATGATAGGGAAAAGTAACATGGGCAAGACATGAACTACACCACACCATGATAATATAGTCATGATAGGGAAATATAACATGGGCAAGACATGAACTAGACAATAGCCAGATAATATAGTCATGATAGGGAAATGTAACATGGGCAAGCCATGAACTACACCACACCATGATAATATAGTCATGATAGGGAAATATAACATGGGCAAGACAGGAACTAGACAACAGCCAGATAATATAGTCATGATGGGGGAATGTAACACGGGAAAGACATGAACTAGACCACAGCCAGATAATATAGTCATGATGGGGGAATGTAACACGGGAAAGATATGAACTAGACCACAGCCAGATAATATAGTCATGATGGGGGAATGTAGCATGGGCAAGACATGAACTCGACAACAGCCAGATAATATCGTCATGATGGGGGAATGTAACATGGGCAAGACATGAACTAGACCACAGTCAGATAATATAGTCATGATGGGGAAATGTAACATGGGCAAGACATGAACTAGACCACAGCCAGATAATGTAGTCATGGTGGGCAAATGTAACATGGCCAAGACATGAACTAGACAACAGCCAGATAATATCGTCATTATGGGGGAATGTAACATGGGCAAGACATGAACTAGACCACAGTCAGATAATATAGTCATGATGGGGGAATGTAACACGGGAAAGACATGAACTAGACCACAGCCAGATAATATAGTCATGACAGGGGAATGTAACATGGGCAAGACGTGAACTAGACAACAGCCAGATAATATCGTCATGATGGGGGAATGTAACATGGGCAAGACATGAACTAGACCACAGTCAGATAATATAGTCATGATGGGGAAATGTAACATGGGCAAGACATGAACTAGACCACAGCCAGATAATGTAGTCATGGTGGGCAAATGTAACATGGCCAAGACATGAACTAGACAACAGCCAGATAATATCGTCATTATGGGGGAATGTAACATGGGCAAGACATGAACTAGACAACAGCCAAATAATATATTCATGATGGGGGAATGTAACATGGGCAAGACATGAACTAGACCACAGCCAAATAATATAGTCATGATGGGGGAATGTAACATGGGCAAGACATGAACTAGACAACAGCCAAATAATATAGTCATGATGGGGGAATGTAACATGGGCAAGACATGAACTAGACAACAGCCAAATAATACAGTCATGATGGGCAAATATAACATGGGCAAGACATGAATTAGACAATAGCCAGATAATATAGTCATGATGGGGGAATGTAACATGGGAAAGACATGAACGACAACTGCCAGTTAATATAGTCATGATGGGGGAATGTAACATGGGAAAGACATGAACTAGACCGCAGCCAGATAATATAGTCATGATGGGGGAATGTAACATGGGAAAGACATGAACTAGACAACAGCCAAATGATATAATCATGATGGGGGAATGTAACATGAGCAAGACATGAACTAGACGACAGCCAAATAATATAGTCATGATGGGGGAATGTAACATGGGCAAGACATGAACTGGACAACAGCCAAATAATATTGTCATGATGGGGGAATGTAACATGGCCAAGACATGAACTAGACCACAGCCAGATAATACAGTCATGATGGGAGAATGTAACATGGGCAAGACATGAACTAGACAACAGCCAGATAATATAGTCATGATGGGAGAATGTAACATGGGCAAGACATGAACTAGACCACAGCCAGATAATATTGTCATGATGGGGGAATGTAACATGGGCAAGACATGAACGAGACCGCAGCGAGATAAAATAGTCATGATAGGGGAATGTAACATGGGCAAGACATGAACTAGACAACAGTCAGATAATATAGTCCTGATGGGAGAATGTCACATGGAAAAGACATGAACTAGACAACAGCCAGATAATACAGTCATGATGGGGGAATGTAACATAGGCAAGACATGAACGAGACAACAGCCAGATAATATAGTCATGATGGGGGAATGCAACATGGGCAAGACATGAACTAGACCACAGCCAGATAATATAGTCATAATGGGGGAATGTAACATGGGAAAGACATGAACTAGACAACAGCCAGATAATATAGTCATGATGGGGGAATGTAACACAGGCAAGACATGAACGAGACCACAGCCAGATAAAAGTCATGATAGGGGAATGTAACATGGGCAAGACATGAACTAGACAACAGTCATATAATATAGTCATGATGGGCCAATGTAACATGGAAAAGACATGAACGAGACAACAGCCAGATAATATAGTCATGATGGGGGAATGTAACACAGGCAAGACATGAACTAGACCACACCAGATAATATAGTCATGATGGGGGAATTTAACACATGCAAGACATGAACTAGACCACAGCCAGATAATATAGTCATGATGGGGGAATGTAACATGGGCAAGACATGAACCAGACAACAGCCAGATAATATAGTCATGATGGGGAAATGTAACATGGGCAAGACATGAACTAGACAACAGCCAGATAATATAGTCATGATGGGGGAATGTAACATGGGAAAGACATGAACTAGACAACAGCCAGATAATGTAGTCATGATGGGGGAATGTAACATGGGAAAGACATGAACTAGACCACAGCCAGATAATATAGTCATGATGGGGGAATGTAACATGGGCAAGACATGAACTAGACAACAGTCAGATAATATAGTCATGATGGTAGAATGTAACATGGAAAAGACATGAACTAGACAACAGCCAGATAATATAGTCATGATGGGGGAATGTAACACAGGCAAGACATGAACTAGACCACAGCCAGATAAAATAGTCATGATAGGGTAATGTAACATGGGCAAGACATGAACTAGACAACAGTCAGATAATATAGTCATGATGGTAGAATGTAACATGGAAAAGACATGAACTAGACAACAGCCAGATAATATAGTCATGATGGGGGAATGTAACACAGGCAAGACATGAACTAGACCACAGCCAGATAATATAGTCATGATGGGGGAATGTAACACAGGCAAGACATGAACTAGACGACAGCCAGATAATATCGTCATGATGGGGGAATGTAACATGGGCAAGACATGAACGAGACAACAACCAGATAATATAGTCATGATGGGGAAATGTAACATGGACAAGACATGAACTAGACCACAGCCAGATAATATAGTCATGATGGGCAAATGTAACATGGGCAAGACATGAAGTAGACCACAGTCAGATAATATAGTCATGCCAGGGGGAATGTACCATGGGCAAGACATGAATAAGACAGCAGCCAGATAATATAGTCATGATGGGGGAATGTAACATGGGAAAGACATGAACGAGACAACAGCCAGATAATATAGTCATGATGGGGGAATGTAACATGGGAAAGACATGAACGAGACAACAGCCAGTTAATACAGTCATGATGGGGGAATGTAACATGGGCAAGACATGAACTAGACAACAGCCAAATAATATATTCATGATTGGGGAATGTAACATGGGCAAGACATGATCTAGACCACAGCCAAATAATATAGTGATGATGGGGGAATGTAACATGGGTAAGACATGAACTAGACAACAGCCAAATAATATAGTCATGATGGGGGAATGTAACATGGGCAAGACATGAACTAGACAACAGCCAAACAATATAGTCATGATGGGCAAATGTAACATGGGCAAGACATGAACTAGACAACAGCCAGATAATACAGTCATGATGGGGGAATGTAACATGGGAAAGACATGAACGACAACAGCCAGTTAATATAGTCATGATGGGGGAATGTAACATGGGAAAGACATGAACGAGACAACAGCCAGTTAATATAGTCATGATGGGGGAATGTAACATGGGAAAGACATGAACTAGACCACAGCCAGATAATATAGTAATGATGGGGTAATGTAACATGGGAAAGACATGAACTAGACAACAGCCAAATAATATAGTCATGATGGGGGAATGTCACATGGGCAAGACATGAACTAGACAACAGCCAAATAATATAGTCATGATGGGGGAATGTAACATGGGCAAGACAGGAACTAGACAACAGCCAAATAATATAGTCATGATGGGGGAATGTAACATGGGCAAGACATGAACTAGACAACAGCCAAATAATATAGTCATGATGGGAAAATGTAACATGGGCATGACATGAACTAGACAACAGCCAAATAATATAGTCATGATGGGAAAATGTAACATGGGCAAGACATGAACTAGACCACAGTCAGATAATATAGTCATGATGGGGAAATGTAACATGGGCAAGACATGAACTAGACCACAGCCAGATAATGTCGTCATTATGGGGGAATGTAACATGGGCAAGACATGAACTAGACCACAGTCAGATAATATAGTCATGATGGGGAAATGTAACATGGGCAAGACGTGAACTAGACCACAGTCGGATAATATAGTCATGACAGGGGAATGTACCATGGGGAAGACATGAATAATACCACAGCCAGATAATATAGTCATGATGGGGGAATGTAACATGGGAAAGACATGAACGAGACAACAGCCAGTTAATATAGTCATGATGCAGGAATGTAACATGGGAACGACATGAACGAGACAACAGCCAGATAATATAGTCATGATGGGGGAATGTAACATGGGAAAGACATGAACGAGACCACAGCCAGATAATATAGTCATGATGGGGGAATGTAACATGGGCAAGACATGAACTAGACAACAGCCAAATAATATATTCATGATGGGGGAATGTAACATGGGCAAGACATGAACTAGACCACAGCCAAATAATATAGTCATGATGGGGGAATGTAACATGGGCAAGACATGAACTAGACAACAGCCAAATAATATAGTCATGATGGGGGAATGTAACATGGGCAAGACATGAACGAGACAACAGCCAAATAATATAGTCATGATGGGCAAATATAACATGGGCAAGACATGAATTAGACAACAGCCAGATAATATAGTCATGATGGGGGAATGTAACATGGGAAAGACATGAACGACAACTGCCAGTTAATATAGTCATGATGGGGGAATGTAACATGGGAAAGACATGAACTAGACCGCAGCCAGATAATATCGTCATGATGGGGGAATGTAACATGGGCAAGACATGAACTAGACAACAGCCAAATAATATAGTCATGATGGGGGCATGTAACATGGGCAAGACATGAACTAGACAACAGCCAAATAATATAGTCATGATGGGGGAATGCAACATGGGAAAGACATGAACGAGACAACAGCCAAATAATATAGTCATGATGGGGGAATGTAACATGGGCAAGACATGAACTAGACCACAGCCAGATAATATAGTCATGATGGGGGAATGTAACATGGGCAAGACATGAAATAGACAACAGCCAGATAAAATAGTCATGATGGGGGAATGCAACATGGGCAAGACATGAACTAGACAACAGCCAAATAATATAGTCATGATGGGGGAATGTAACATGGGCAAGACATGAACTAGACAACAGCCAAATAATATATTCATGATGGGCAAATATAACATGGGCAAGACATGAATTAGACAACAGCCAGATAATATAGTCATGATGGGGGAATGTAACATGGGAAAGACATGAACGACAACTGCCAGTTAATATAGTCATGATGGGGGAATGTAACATGGGAAAGACATGAACTAGACCGCAGCCAGATAATATAGTCATGATGGGGGAATGTAACATGGGAAAGACATGAACTAGACAACAGCCAAATGATATAGTCATGATGGGGGAATGTAACATGAGCAAGACATGAACTAGACGACAGCCAAATAATATAGTCATGATGGGGGAATGTAACATGGGCAAGACATGAACTGGACAACAGCCAAATAATATTGTCATGATGGGGGAATGTAACATGGGCAAGACATGAACTAGACAACAGCCAAATAATATAGTCATGATGGGGGCATGTAACATGGGCAAGACATGAACTAGACAACAGCCAAATAATATAGTCATGATGGGGGAATGTACCATGGGCAAGACATGAACGAGACCACAGCCAGATAATGTAGTCATGATGGGGGAATGTAACATGGGCAAGACATGAACTAGACCACAGCCAGATAATATAGTCATGATGGGAGAATGTAACATGGGCAAGACATGAACTAGACAATAGCCAGATAATATAGTCATGATGGGGGAATGTAACATGGGCAAGACATGACTAAGACCATAGCCAGATAATATCGTCATGATGGGGGAATATAACATGGGCAAGACATGAACTAGACCACAGCCAGATAATATAGTCATGATGGGGGAATGTAACATGGGCAAGACATGAACTGGACCACAGCCAGATAATATAGTCATCATGGGGGAATGTAACATGGGCAAGACATGAATAAGACCACAGCGAGATAATATTGTCATCATGGGGGAATGTAACATGGGCAAGACATGAAGTAGACCACAACCAGATAATATAGTCATGATGGGAGAATGTAACACAGGAAAGACATGAACTCGACAACAGCCAGATAATATAGTCATGATGGGGGAATGTAACATGGGCCAGACATGAACTCGACAACAGCCAGATAATATGGTCATGATGGGGGAATGTAACATGGGCAAGACATGAATAAGACCACAGCCAGATAATATAGTCATGATGGGAGAATGTAACATGGGCAAGACATGAACTAGACCACAGCCAGATAAAATAGTCATGATGGGGGAATGTAACATGGGCAAGACATGAACGAGACAACAGCCAGATAATATAGTCATGAGAGGGGAATGTAACATGGGCAAGACATGAATAAGACCACAGCAAGATAATATAGTCATGATGGGAGAATGTAACATGGGCAAGACATGAACTAGACCAGAGCCAGATAATATAGTCATGATGGGGGAATGTAACATGGGCAAGACATGAACTAGACAACAGCCAGATAATATAGTCATGATGGGGGAATGTAACACGGGAAAGACATGAACGAGACAACAGCCAGATAAAATAGTCATGATAGGGGAATGTAACATGGGCAAGACATGAACGAGACCACAGCCAGATAAAATAGTCATGATGGGGGAATGTAACATGGGCAAGACATGAATAAGACCACAGCCAGATAATATAGTCATGATGGGAGAATGTAACATGGGCAAGACATGAACTAGACCAGAGCCAGATAATATAGTCATGATGGGGGAATGTAACATGGGCAAGACATGAACTAGACAACAGCCAGATAATATAGTCATGATGGGGGAATGTAACACGGGAAAGACATGAACGAGACAACAGCCAGATAAAATAGTCATGATAGGGGAATGCAACATGGAAAAGACATGAACTAGACAACAGCCAGAAAATATAGTCATGATGGGGGAATGTAACATGGGCAAGACATGAACTAGACAACAGCCATATAATATAGTCATGATGGGGGAATGTAACATGGGAAAGACATGAACTAGACAACAGCCAGATAATGTAGTCATGATGGGGGAATGTAACATGGGAAAGACATGAACTAGACCACAGCCAGATAAAATAGTCATGATAGGGGAATGTAACATGGGCAAGACATGAACTAGACAACAGTCAGATAATATAGTCATGATGGGAGAATGTAACATGGAAAAGACATGAACTAGACAACAGTCTGATAATATAGTGATGATGGGGGAATGTAACATGGGCAAGACATGAACTAGACCACAGCCAAATAATATAGTCATGATGGGGGAATGTAACATGGGCAAGACATGAACGAGACAATAGCCAAATAATATAGTCATGATGGGGGAATGTAACATGGGCAAGACATGAACTAGACAACAGCCAAATAATATAGTCATGATGGGAGAATGTAACATGGGCAAGACATGAACTAGACCAGAGCCAGATAATATAGTCATGATGGGGGAATGTAACATGGGCAAGACATGAACTAGACAACAGCCAGATAATATAGTCATGATGGGGGAATGTAACACGGGAAAGACATGAACGAGACAACAGCCAGATAAAATAGTCATGATAGGGGAATGTAACATGGGCAAGACATGAACGAGACCAGAGCCAGATAATATAGTCATGATGGGGGAATGTAACATGGGCAAGACATGAACTAGACAACAGCCAGATAATATAGTCATGATGGGGGAATGTAACACGGGAAAGACATGAACGAGACAACAGCCATATAATATAGTCATGATGGGGGAATGTAACATGGGCAAGACATGAACTAGACAACAGCCATATAATATAGTCATGATGGGGGAATGTAACATGGGAAAGACATGAACTAGACAACAGCCAGATAATGTAGTCATGATGGGGGAATGTAACATGGGAAAGACATGAACTAGACCACAGCCAGATAAAATAGTCATGATAGGGGAATGTAACATGGGCAAGACATGAACTAGACAACAGTCAGATAATATAGTCATGATGGGAGAATGTAACATGGAAAAGACATGAACTAGACAACAGTCTGATAATATAGTGATGATGGGGGAATGTAACACAGGCAAGACATGAACTAGACCACAGCCAGATAATATAGTCATGATGGGGGAATGTAACATGGGCAAGACATGAACGAGACAACAGCCAGATAATATAGTCATGATGGGGAAATGTAACATGGGCAAAACATGAACTAGACCACAGCCAGATATTATAGTCATGATGGGCAAATGTAACATGGGCAAGACATGAACTAGAACACAGTCAGATAATATAGTCATGACAGGGGGAATGTACCATGGGCAAGACATGAACTAGACAACAGCCAGATAAAATAGTCATGATGGGGGAATGTAACATGGGCAAGACATGAACTAGACAATAGCCAGATAATATAGTCATGATGGGGGAATGTACCATGGGCAAGACATGAACGAGACCACAGCCAGATAATGTTGTCATGATGGGGGAATGTAACATGGGCAAGACATGAACTAGACCACAGCCAGATAATATAGTCATGATGGGAGAATGTAACATGGGCAAGACATGAACTAGACAATAGCCAGATAATATAGTCATGATGGGGGAATGTAACATGGGCAAGACATGAATAAGACCACAACCAAATAATATAGTCATGATGGGGGAATGTAACCTGGGCAAGACATGAACTAGACCACAGCCAGATAATATAGTCATGATGGGGGAATGTAACATGGGCAAGACATGAACTGGACCACAGCCAGATAATATAGTCATCATGGGGGAATGTGACATGGGCAAGACATGAATAAGACCACAGCCAGATAATATAGTCATCATGGGGGAATGTAACATGGGCAAAACATGAATAAGACCACAGCCAGATAATATAGTCATCATGGGGGAATGTAACATGGGCAAGACATGAACTAGACCACAGCCAGATAATATAGTCATGACAGGGGAATGTAACATGGGCAAGACATGAACGAGACAACAGCCAGATAATATAGTCATGATGGGGGAATGCAACATGGGCAAGACATGAACGAGACCACAGCCAGATAATATAGTCATGACAGGGCAATGTAACATGGGCAAGACATGAACTAGACCACAGCCAGATAATATAGTCATGATGGGGGAATGTAACATGGGCAAGACATGAACTGGACCACAGCCAGATAATATAGTCATGATGGGGGAATTTAACATGGGCCAGACATGAACGAGACAACAGCCAGATAATATAGACATGATGGGGGAATGTAACATGGGCAAGACATGAACTAGACCACAGCCAGATAATATAGTCATGATGGGAGAATGTAACACAGGAAAGACATGAACTCGACAACAGCCATATAATATAGTCATGATGGGGGAATGTAACATGGGCCAGACATGAACTCGACAACAGCCAGATAATATAGTCATGATGGGGGAATGTAACATGGGCAAGACATGAACTCGACAACAGCCAGATAATATAGTCATGATGGGGGAATGTAACAATTGTAACACGGGGAAGACATGAACTCGACAACAGCCAGATAATATAGTCATGATGGGGGAATGTAACATGGGCCAGACATGAACTCGACAACAGCCAGATAATATGGTCATGATGGGGGAATGTAACATGCGCAAGACATGAATAAGACCACAGCCAGATAATATAGTCATGATGGGGGAATATAACATGAGCAAGACATGAACTAGACCACAGCCAGACAATATAGTCATGATGGGGGAATGTACCATGGGCAAGACATGAACGAGACCACAGCCAGATAATGTAGTCATGATGGGGGAATGTAACATGGGCAAGACATGAACTAGACCACAGCCAGATAATATAGTCATGATGGGAGAATGTAACATGGGCAAGACATGAACTAGACAATAGCCAGATAATATAGTCATGATGGGGGAATGTAACATGGGCAAGACATGACTAAGACCATAGCCAGATAATATCGTCATGATGGGGGAATATAACATGGGCAAGACATGAACTAGACCACAGCCAGATAATATAGTCATGATGGGGGAATGTAACATGGGCAAGACATGAACTGGACCACAGCCAGATAATATAGTCATCATGGGGGAATGTAACATGGGCAAGACATGAATAAGACCACAGCCAGATAATATTGTCATCATGGGGGAATGTAACATGGGCAAGACATGAAGTAGACCACAACCAGATAATATAGTCATGATGGGAGAATGTAACACAGGAAAGACATGAACTCGACAACAGCCAGATAATATAGTCATGATGGGGGAATGTAACATGGGCCAGACATGAACTCGACAACAGCCAGATAATATGGTCATGATGGGGGAATGTAACATGGGCAAGACATGAATAAGACCACAGCCAGATAATATAGTCATGATGGGAGAATGTAACATGGGCAAGACATGAACTAGACCACAGCCAGATAAAATAGTCATGATGGGGGAATGTAACATGGGCAAGACATGAACGAGACAACAGCCAGATAATATAGTCATGAGAGGGGAATGTAACATGGGCAAGACATGAATAAGACCACAGCAAGATAATATAGTCATGATGGGAGAATGTAACATGGGCAAGACATGAACTAGACCAGAGCCAGATAATATAGTCATGATGGGGGAATGTAACATGGGCAAGACATGAACTAGACAACAGCCAGATAATATAGTCATGATGGGGGAATGTAACACGGGAAAGACATGAACGAGACAACAGCCAGATAAAATAGTCATGATAGGGGAATGTAACATGGGCAAGACATGAACGAGACCACAGCCAGATAAAATAGTCATGATAGGGGAATGTAGCATGGGCAAGACATGAACTAGACAACAGTCAGATAATATAGTCATGATGGGACAATGTAACATGGAAAAGACATGAACTAGACAACAGCCAGAAAATATAGTCATGATGGGGGAATGTAACATGGGCAAGACATGAACTAGACAACAGCCATATAATATAGTCATGATGGGGGAATGTAACATGGGAAAGACATGAACTAGACAACAGCCAGATAATGTAGTCATGATGGGAGAATGTAACACAGGCAAGACATGAACGAGACCACAGCCAGATAAAATAGTCATGATAGGGGAATGTAACATGGGCAAGACATGAACAAGACAACAGTCAGATAATATAGTCATGATGGGACAATGTAACATGGAAAAGACATGAACTAGACAACAGCCAGAAAATATAGTCATGATGGGGGAATGTAACATGGGCAAGACATGAACTAGACAACAGCCATATAATATAGTCATGATGGGGGAATGTAACATGGGAAAGACATGAACTAGACAACAGCCAGATAATGTAGTCATGATGGGGGAATGTAATATGGGAAAGACATGAACTAGACCACAGCCAGATAAAATAGTCATGATAGGGGAATGTAACATGGGCAAGACATGAACTAGACAACAGTCAGATAATATAGTCATGATGGGAGAATGTAACATGGAAAAGACATGAACTAGACAACAGTCTGATAATATAGTGATGATGGGGGAATGTAACACAGGCAAGACATGAACTAGACCACAGCCAGATAATATAGTCATGATGGGGGAATGTAACATGGGCAAGACATGAACGAGACAACAGCCAGATAATATAGTCATGATGGGGAAATGTAACATGGGCAAAACATGAACTAGACCACAGCCAGATATTATAGTCATGATGGGCAAATGTAACATGGGCAAGACATGAACTAGAACACAGTCAGATAATATAGTCATGACAGGGGGAATGTACCATGGGCAAGACATGAACTAGACAACAGCCAGATAAAATAGTCATGATGGGGGAATGTAACATGGGCAAGACATGAATTAGACAATAGCCAGATAATATAGTCATGATGGGGGAATGTAACATGGGCAAGACATGAATAAGACCACAACCAAATAATATAGTCATGATGGGGGAATGTACCATGGGCAAGACATGAACGAGACCACAGCCAGATAATGTTGTCATGATGGGGGAATGTAACATGGGCAAGACATGAACTAGACCACAGCCAGATAATATAGTCATGATGGGAGAATGTAACATGGGCAAGACATGAACTAGACAATAGCCAGATAATATAGTCATGATGGGGGAATGTAACATGGGCAAGACATGAATAAGACCACAACCAAATAATATAGTCATGATGGGGGAATGTAACCTGGGCAAGACATGAACTAGACCACAGCCAGATAATATAGTCATGATGGGGGAATGTAACATGGGCAAGACATGAACTGGACCACAGCCAGATAATATAGTCATCATGGGGGAATGTGACATGGGCAAGACATGAATAAGACCACAGCCAGATAATATAGTCATCATGGGGGAATGTAACATGGGCAAAACATGAATAAGACCACAGCCAGATAATATAGTCATCATGGGGGAATGTAACATGGGCAAGACATGAACTAGACCACAGCCAGATAATATAGTCATGACAGGGGAATGTAACATGGGCAAGACATGAACGAGACAACAGCCAGATAATATAGTCATGATGGGGGAATGCAACATGGGCAAGACATGAACGAGACCACAGCCAGATAATATAGTCATGACAGGGCAATGTAACATGGGCAAGACATGAACTAGACCACAGCCAGATAATATAGTCATGATGGGGGAATGTAACATGGGCAAGACATGAACTGGACCACAGCCAGATAATATAGTCATGATGGGGAAAGTAAAATGGGCAAGACATGAACTAGACCACAGCCAGATAATATAGTCATGATGGGGGAATTTAACATGGGCCAGACATGAACGAGACAACAGCCAGATAATATAGACATGATGGGGGAATATAACATGGGCAAGACATGAACTAGACCACAGCCAGATAATATAGTCATGATGGGAGAATGTAACACAGGAAAGACATGAACTCGACAACAGCCATATAATATAGTCATGATGGGGGAATGTAACATGGGCCAGACATGAACTCGACAACAGCCAGATAATATAGTCATGATGGGGGAATGTAACATGGGCAAGACATGAACTCGACAACAGCCAGATAATATAGTCATGATGGGGGAATGTAACAATTGTAACACGGGGAAGACATGAACTCGACAACAGCCAGATAATATAGTCATGATGGGGGAATGTAACATGGGCCAGACATGAACTCGACAACAGCCAGATAATATGGTCATGATGGGGGAATGTAACATGCGCAAGACATGAATAAGACCACAGCCAGATAATATAGTCATGATGGGAGAATGTAACATGGGAAAGACATGAAGTAGACCACAGCCAGATAAAATAGTCATGATGGGGGAATGTAACATGGGCAAGACATGAACGAGACAACAGCCAGATAATATAGTCATGAGAGGGGAATGTAACATGGGCAAGACATGAATAAGACCACAGCAAGATAATATAGTCATGATGGGAGAATGTAACATGGGCAAGACATGAACTAGACAACAGCCAGATAATATAGTCATGATGGGGGAATGTAACAGGGGAAAGACATGAACGAGACAACAGCCAGATAAAATAGTCATGATAGGGGAATGTAACATGGGCAAGACATGAACGAGACCACAGCCAGATAAAATAGTCATGATAGGGGAATGTAGCATGGGCAAGACATGAACTAGACAACAGTCAGATAATATAGTCATGATGGGACAATGTAACATGGAAAAGACATGAACTAGACAACAGCCAGAAAATATAGTCATGATGGGGGAATGTAACATGGGCAAGACATGAACTAGAAAACAGCCATATAATATAGTCATGATGGGGGAATGTAACATGGGAAAGACATGAACTAGACAACAGCCAGATAATGTAGTCATGATGGGAGAATGTAACACAGGCAAGACATGAACGAGACCACAGCCAGATAAAATAGTCATGATAGGGGAATGTAACATGGGCAAGACATGAACAAGACAACAGTCAGATAATATAGTCATGATGGGACAATGTAACATGGAAAAGACATGAACTAGACAACAGCCAGAAAATATAGTCATGATGGGGGAATGTAACATGGGCAAGACATGAACTAGACAACAGCCATATAATATAGTCATGATGGGGGAATGTAACATGGGAAAGACATGAACTAGACAACAGCCAGATAATGTAGTCATGATGGGGGAATGTAACATGGGAAAGACATGAACTAGACCACAGCCAGATAAAATAGTCATGATAGGGGAATGTAACATGGGCAAGACATGAACTAGACAACAGTCAGATAATATAGTCATGATGGGAGAATGTAACATGGAAAAGACATGAACTAGACCACAGCCAGACAATATAGTCATGATGGGGGAATGTACCATGGGCAAGACATGAACGAGACCACAGCCAGATAATATAGTCATGATGGGGGAATGTAACATGAGCAAGACATGAACTAGACCACAGCCAGACAATATAGTCATGATGGGGGAATGTACCATGGGCAAGACATGAACGAGACCACAGCCAGATAATATAGTCATGATGGGAGAATGTAACATGGGCAAGACATGAACTAGACAATAGCCAGATAATATAGTCATGATGGGGGAATGTAACATGGGCAAGACATGAATAAGACCACAACCAAATAATATAGTCATGATGGGGGAATGTAACCTGGGCAAGACATGAACTAGACCACAGCCAGATAATATAGTCATGATGGGGGAATGTAACATGGGCAAGACATGAACTGGACCACAGAACGATAATATAGTCATCATGGGGGAATGTGACATGGGCAAGACATGAATAAGACCACAGCCAGATAATATAGTCATCATGGGGGAATGTAACATGGGCAAGACATGAATAAGACCACAGCCAGATAATATAGTCATCATGGGGGAATGTAACATGGGCAAGACATGAACTAGACCACAGCCAGATAATATAGTCATGACAGGGGAATGTAACATGGGCAAGACATGAACGAGACAACAGCCAGATAATATAGTCATGATGGGGGAATGCAACATGGGCAAGACATGAACGAGACCACAGCCAGATAATATAGTCATGACAGGGCAATGTAACATGGGCAAGACATGAACTAGACCACAGCCAGATAATATAGTCATGATGGGGGAATGTAACATGGGCAAGACATGAACTGGACCACAGCCAGATAATATAGTCATGATGGGGAAAGTAAAATGGGCAAGACAAGAACTAGACCACAGCCAGATAATATAGTCATGATGGGGGAATTTAACATGGGCCAGACATGAACGAGACAACAGCCAGATAATATAGACATGATGGGGGAATGTAACATGGGCAAGACATGAACTAGACCACAGCCAGATAATATAGTCATGATGATGGGAGAATGTAACACAGGAAAGACATGAACTCGACAACAGCCAGATAATATAGTCATGATGGGGG
This sequence comes from Myxine glutinosa, assembly GCF_964187855.1. Classification (NCBI taxonomy): domain Eukaryota; kingdom Metazoa; phylum Chordata; class Myxini; order Myxiniformes; family Myxinidae; genus Myxine; species Myxine glutinosa. The sequence goes on along the minus strand of NC_136267.1, from coordinate 111,279,713 downwards.
AATGTAACATGGGCCAGAAATGAACTCGACAACAGCCAGATAATATAGTCATGATGGGGGAATGTAACATGGGCAAGACATGAACTCGACAACAGCCAGATAATATAGTCATGATGGGGGAATGTAACAATTGTAACACGGGGAAGACATGAACTCGACAACAGCCAGATAATGTAGTCATGATGGGGGGATGCAACATAGGCAAGACATGAACTCGACAACAGCCAGACAATATCGTCATGATGGGGGAATGTAACATGGGCAAGACATGAACTAGACCACAGCCAGATAATATAGTCATGATGGGGGAATGTAACATGGGCAAGACATGAACTAGACCACAGCCAGATAATATAGTTATGATGGGAGAATGTAACATGGGCAAGACATAAACTAGACCACAGCCAGCTAATATAGTCATGATGGGGGAATGTAACATGGGCAAGACATGAACAAGGCCACAGCCAGATTATATAGTCATCATGGGGGAATGTAACATGGGCAAGACATGAATAAGACCACAGCCAGATAATATAGTCATCATGGGGGAATGTAACATGGGCAAGACATGAATAAGACCACAGCCAGATCATATAGTCATCATGGGGGAATGTAACATGGGCAAGCCATGAACTAGACCACAGCCAGATAATATAGTCATGAGAGGGGAATCTAACATGGGCAAGACATGAACAAGACAACAGCCAGATAATATAGTCATGATGGGGGAATGTAACACGGGCAACACATGAACTAGACCACAGCCAGATAATATAGTCATGATGGGGGAATGTAACATGGGAAAGACATGAATAAGACCACAGCCAGATAACATAGTCATCATGGGGGATTGTAACATGGGCAAGACATGAATAAGACCACAGCCAGATAATATAGTCATCATGGGGGAATGTAACATCGGCAAGACATGAATAAGACCACAGCCAGATAATATAGTCATCATGGGGGAATGTAACATGGGCAAGACATGAACTAGACCCCAGCCAGATAATATAGTCATGACAGGGGAATGTAACATGGGCAAGACATGAACTAGACAACAGCCAAATAATATAGTCATGATGGGGGAATGTAACATGGGCCAGACATGAACTCGACAACAGCCAGATAATATAGTCATGATGGGGTTATTTAACATGGGCCAGACATGAACGAGACAACAGCCAGATAATATAGACATGATGGGGGAATGTAACATGGGCAAGACATGAACTAGACCACAGCCAGATAAAATAGTCATGATAGGGGAATGTAGCATGGGCAAGACATGAACTAGACAACAGTCAGATAATATAGTCATGATGGGACAATGTAACATGGAAAAGACATGAACTAGACAACAGCCAGAAAATATAGTCATGATGGGGGAATGTAACATGGGCAAGACATGAACTAGACAACAGCCATATAATATAGTCATGATGGGGGAATGTAACATGGGAAAGACATGAACTCGACAACAGCCAGATAATGTAGTCATGATGGGAGAATGTAACACAGGCAAGACATGAACGAGACCACAGCCAGATAAAATAGTCATGATAGGGGAATGTAACATGGGCAAGACATGAACAAGACAACAGTCAGATAATATAGTCATGATGGGACAATGTAACATGGAAAAGACATGAACTAGACAACAGCCAGAAAATATAGTCATGATGGGGGAATGTAACATGGGCAAGACATGAACTAGACAACAGCCATATAATATAGTCATGATGGGGGAATGTAACATGGGCAAGACATGAACTAGACCACAGCCAGATAAAATAGTCATGATAGGGGAATGTAACATGGGCAAGACATGAACTAGACAACAGTCAGATAATATAGTCATGATAGGAGAATGTAACATGGAAAAGACATGAACTAGACAACAGCCTGATAATATAGTGATGATGGGGGAATGTAACACAGGCAAGACATGAACTAGACCACAGCCAGATAATATAGTCATGATGGGGGAATGTAACATGGGCAAGACATGAACGAGACAACAGCCAGATAATATAGTCATGATGGGGAAATGTAACATGGGCAAAACATGAACTAGACCACAGCCAGATATTATAGTCATGATGGGCAAATGTAACATGGGCAAGACATGAACTAGAACACAGTCAGATAATATAGTCATGACAGGGGGAATGTACCATGGGCAAGACATGAACTAGACAACAGCCAGATAAAATAGTCATGATGGGGGAATGTAACATGGGCAAGACATGAACTCGACAACAGCCAGATAATATAGTCATGATGGGGGAATGTAACATGAGCAAGACATCAACTAGACAACAGCCAGATAATATAGACATGATGGGGGAATGTAACATGGGCAAGACATGAACTAGACAACAGCCAGATAAAATAGTCATGATGGGGGAATGTAACATGGGCAAGACATGAACTAGACAACAGCCAGATAATATAGTCATGATGGGGGAATGTAACATGAGCAAGACATGAACTAGACCACAGCCAGACAATATAGTCATGATGGGGGAATGTACCATGGGCAAGACATGAACGAGACCACAGCCAGATAATGTTGTCATGATGGGGGAATGTAACATGGGCAAGACATGAACTAGACCACAGCCAGATAATATAGTCATGATGGGAGAATGTAACATGGGCAAGACATGAACTAGACAATAGCCAGATAATATAGTCATGATGGGGGAATGTAACATGGGCAAGACATGAATAAGACCACAACCAAATAATATAGTCATGATGGGGGAATGTAACCTGGGCAAGACATGAACTAGACCACAGCCAGATAATATAGTCATGATGGGGGAATGTAACATGGGCAAGACATGAACTGGACCACAGCCAGATAATATAGTCATCATGGGGGAATGTGACATGGGCAAGGCATGAATAAGACCACAGCCAGATAATATAGTCATCATGGGGGAATGTAACATGGGCAAGACATGAATAAGACCACAGCCAGATAATATAGTCATCATGGGGGAATGTAACATGGGCAAGACATGAACTAGACCACAGCCAGATAATATAGTCATGACAGGGGAATGTAACATGGGCAAGACATGAACGAGACAACAGCAAGATAATATAGTCATGATGGGGGAATGCAACATGGGCAAGACATGAACGAGACCACAGCCAGATAATATAGTCATGACAGGGCAATGTAACATGGGCAAGACATGAACTAGACCACAGCCAGATAATATAGTCATGATGGGGGAATGTAACATGGGCAAGACATGAACTGGACCACAGCCAGATAATATAGTCATGATGGGGAAAGTAAAATGGGCAAGACATGAACTAGACCACAGCCAGATAATATAGTCATGATGGGGGAATTTAACATGGGCCAGACATGAACGAGACAACAGCCAGATAATATAGACATGATGGGGGAATGTAACATGGGCAAGACATGAACTAGAACACAGCCAGATAATATAGTCATGATGGGAGAATGTCACACAGGAAAGACATGAACTCGACAACAGCCAGATAATATAGTCATGATGGGGGAATGTAACATGGGCCAGACATGAACTCGACAACAGCCAGATAATATAGTCATGATGGGGGAATGTAACATGGGCAAGACATGAACTCGACAACAGCCAGATAATATAGTCATGATGGGGGAATGTAACAATTGTAACACGGGGAAGACATGAACTCGACAACAGCCAGATAATATCGTCATGATGGGGGAATGTAACATGGGCAAGACATGAACTAGACCACAGCCAGATAATATAGTCATGATGGGGGAATGTAACATGGGTAAGACATGAACGAGACCACAGCGAAATAATATAGTCATGATGGGAGAATGTAACATGGGCAAGACATAAACTAGACCACAGCCAGCTAATATAGTCATGATGGGGGAATGTAACATGGGCAAGACATGAACAAGGCCACAGCCAGATTATATAGTCATCATGGGGGAATGTAACATGGGCAAGACATGAATAAGACCACAGCCAGATAATATAGTCATCATGGGGGAATGTAACATGGGCAAGACATGAATAAGACCACAGCCAGATCATATAGTCATCATGGGGGAATGTAGCATGGGCAAGCCATGAACTAGACCACAGCCAGATAATATAGTCATGAGAGGGGAATGTAACATGGGCAAGACATGAACAAGACAACAGCCAGATAATATAGTCATGATGGGGGAATGTAACACGGGCAAGACATGAACTAGACCACAGCCAGATAATATAGTCATGACAGGGGAATGTAACATGGGCAAGACATGAACGAGACAACAGCCAGATAATATAGTCATGACAGGGGAATGTAACATGGGCAAGACATGAACGAGACAACAGCCAGATAATAAAGTCATGACAGGGGAATGTAACATGGACAAGACATGAATGAGACAACAGCCAGATAATATAGTCATGATGGGAGAATGTAACATGGGCCAGACATGAACTCGACCACACCATGATAATATAGTCGTGATGGGGAAATGTAACATGGGCAAGACATGAACTAGACAACAGCCAGATAATATAGTCATGATGGGGGAATGTAACACAGGCAAGATATGAACGAGACAACAGCCAGATAATATAGTCATGATGGGGGAATGCAACATGGGCAAGACATGAACTAGACCACAGCCAGATAATATAGTCATGATGGGGGAATGTAACATGGGCAAGACATGAACTGGACCACAGCCAGATAATATAGTCATGATGGGGGAATGTAAAATGGGAAAGACATGAACTAGACCACAGCCAGATAATATAGTCATGTTGGGGGAATGTAACATGGGAAAGACATGAATAAGACCACAGCCAGATAACATAGTCGTCATGGGGGAATGTAACATGGGCAAGACATGAATAAGACCACAGCCAGATAATATAGTCATCATGGGGGAATGTAACATCGGCAAGACATGAATAAGACCACAGCCAGATAATATAGTCATCATGGGGGAATGTAACATGGGCAAGACATGAACTAGACCCCAGCCAGATAATATAGTCATGACAGGGGAATGTAACATGGGCAAGACATGAACTAGACAACAGCCAAATAATATAGTCATGATGGGGGAATGTAACATGGGCCAGACATGAACCCGACAACAGCCAGATAATATAGTCATGATGGGGGAATGTAACATGGGCAAGACATGAACTAGACAACAGCCAAATAATATAGTCATGATGGGGGAATGTAACATGGGCCAGACATGAACGAGACAACAGCCAGATAATATAGACATGATGGGGGAATGTAACATGGGCAAGACATGAACTAGACCACAGCCAGATAAAATAGTCATGATAGGGGAATGTAGCATGGGCAAGACATGAACTAGACAACAGTCAGATAATATAGTCATGATGGGACAATGTAACATGGAAAAGACATGAACTAGACAACAGCCAGAAAATATAGTCATGATGGGGGAATGTAACATGGGCAAGACATGAACTAGACAACAGCCATATAATATAGTCATGATGGGGGAATGTAACATGGGAAAGACATGAACTAGACAACAGCCAGATAATGTAGTCATGATGGGAGAATGTAACACAGGCAAGACATGAACGAGACCACAGCCAGATAAAATAGTCATGATAGGGGAATGTAACATGGGCAAGACATGAACTAGACCACAGCCAGATAATATAGTCATGATGGGGGAATGTAACATGGGCAAGACATGAACTCGACCACAGCCAGATAATATAGTCATCATGGGGGAATGTGACATGGGCAAGGCATGAATAAGACCACAGCCAGATAATATAGTCATCATGGGGGAATGTAACATGGGCAAGACATGAATAAGACCACAGCCAGATAATATAGTCATCATGGGGGAATGTAACATGGGCAAGACATGAACTAGACCACAGCCAGATAATATAGTCATGACAGGGGAATGTAACATGGGCAAGACATGAACGAGACAACAGCAAGATAATATAGTCATGATGGGGGAATGCAACATGGGCAAGACATGAACGAGACCACAGCCAGATAATATAGTCATGACAGGGCAATGTAACATGGGCAAGACATGAACTAGACCACAGCCAGATAATATAGTCATGATGGGGGAATGTAACATGGGCAAGACATGAACTGGACCACAGCCAGATAATATAGTCATGATGGGGAAAGTAAAATGGGCAAGACATGAACTAGACCACAGCCAGATAATATAGTCATGATGGGGGAATTTAACATGGGCCAGACATGAACGAGACAACAGCCAGATAATATAGACATGATGGGGGAATGTAACATGGGCAAGACATGAACTAGACCACAGCCAGATAATATAGTCATGATGGGGGAATGTAACATGGGAAAGACATGAATAAGACCACAGCCAGATAACATAGTCATCATGGGGGAATGTAACATGGGCAAGACATGAATAAGACCACAGCCAGATAATATAGTCATCATGGGGGAATGTAACATCGGCAAGACATGAATAAGACCACAGCCAGATAATATAGTCATCATGGGGGAATGTAACATGGGCAAGACATGAACTAGACCCCAGCCAGATAATATAGTCATGACAGGGGAATGTAACATGGGCAAGACATGAACTAGACAACAGCCAAATAATATAGTCATGATGGGGGAATGTAACATGGGCCAGACATGAACTCGACAACAGCCAGATAATATAGTCATGATGGGGGAATGTAACACGGGCAAGACATGAACTAGACCACAGCCAGATAATATAGTCATGACAGGGGAATGTAACATGGGCAAGACATGAACGAGACAACAGCCAGATAATATAGTCATGACAGGGGAATGTAACATGGGCAAGACATGAACGAGACAACAGCCAGATAATAAAGTCATGACAGGGGAATGTAACATGGACAAGACATGAATGAGACAACAGCCAGATAATATAGTCATGATGGGAGAATGTAACATGGGCCAGACATGAACTCGACCACACCATGATAATATAGTCGTGATGGGGAAATGTAACATGGGCAAGACATGAACTAGACAACAGCCAGATAATATAGTCATGATGGGGGAATGTAACACAGGCAAGATATGAACGAGACAACAGCCAGATAATATAGTCATGATGGGGGAATGCAACATGGGCAAGACATGAACTAGACCACAGCCAGATAATATAGTCATGATGGGGGAATGTAACATGGGCAAGACATGAACTGGACCACAGCCAGATAATATAGTCATGATGGGGGAATGTAAAATGGGAAAGACATGAACTAGACCACAGCCAGATAATATAGTCATGTTGGGGGAATGTAACATGGGAAAGACATGAATAAGACCACAGCCAGATAACATAGTCGTCATGGGGGAATGTAACATGGGCAAGACATGAATAAGACCACAGCCAGATAATATAGTCATCATGGGGGAATGTAACATCGGCAAGACATGAATAAGACCACAGCCAGATAATATAGTCATCATGGGGGAATGTAACATGGGCAAGACATGAACTAGACCCCAGCCAGATAATATAGTCATGACAGGGGAATGTAACATGGGCAAGACATGAACTAGACAACAGCCAAATAATATAGTCATGATGGGGGAATGTAACATGGGCCAGACATGAACTCGACAACAGCCAGATAATATAGTCATGATGGGGGAATGTAACATGGGCAAGACATGAACTAGACAACAGCCAAATAATATAGTCATGATGGGGGAATGTAACATGGCCCAGACATGAACGAGACAACAGCCAGATAATATAGACATGATGGGGGAATGTAACATGGGCAAGACATGAACTAGACCACAGCCAGATAAAATAGTCATGATAGGGGAATGTAGCATGGGCAAGACATGAACTAGACAACAGTCAGATAATATAGTCATGATGGGACAATGTAACATGGAAAAGACATGAACTAGACAACAGCCAGAAAATATAGTCATGATGGGGGAATGTAACATGGGCAAGACATGAACTAGACAACAGCCATATAATATAGTCATGATGGGGGAATGTAACATGGGAAAGACATGAACTAGACAACAGCCAGATAATGTAGTCATGATGGGAGAATGTAACACAGGCAAGACATGAACGAGACCACAGCCAGATAAAATAGTCATGATAGGGGAATGTAACATGGGCAAGACATGAACTAGACCACAGCCAGATAATATAGTCATGATGGGGGAATGTAACATGGGCAAGACATGAACTGGACCACAGCCAGATAATATAGTCATCATGGGGGAATGTGACATGGGCAAGGCATGAATAAGACCACAGCCAGATAATATAGTCATCATGGGGGAATGTAACATGGGCAAGACATGAATAAGACCACAGCCAGATAATATAGTCATCATGGGGGAATGTAACATGGGCAAGACATGAACTAGACCACAGCCAGATAATATAGTCATGACAGGGGAATGTAACATGGGCAAGACATGAACGAGACAACAGCAAGATAATATAGTCATGATGGGGGAATGCAACATGGGCAAGACATGAACGAGACCACAGCCAGATAATATAGTCATGACAGGGCAATGTAACATGGGCAAGACATGAACTAGACCACAGCCAGATAATATAGTCATGATGGGGGAATGTAACATGGGCAAGACATGAACTGGACCACAGCCAGATAATATAGTCATGATGGGGAAAGTAAAATGGGCAAGACATGAACTAGACCACAGCCAGATAATATAGTCATGATGGGGGAATTTAACATGGGCCAGACATGAACGAGACAACAGCCAGATAATATAGACATGATGGGGGAATGTAACATGGGCAAGACATGAACTAGACCACAGCCAGATAATATAGTCATGATGGGAGAATGTCACACAGGAAAGACATGAACTCGACAACAGCCAGATAATATAGTCATGATGGGGGAATGTAACATGGGCCAGACATGAACTCGACAACAGCCAGATAATATAGTCATGATGGGGGAATGTAACATGGGCAAGACATGAACTCGACAACAGCCAGATAATATAGTCATGATGGGGGAATGTAACAATTGTAACACGGGGAAGACATGAACTCGACAACAGCCAGACAATATCGTCATGATGGGGGAATGTAACATGGGCAAGACATGAACTAGACCACAGCCAGATAATATAGTCATGATGGGGGAATGTAACATGGGTAAGACATGAAGGAGACCACAGCGAAATAATATAGTCATGATGGGAGAATGTAACATGGGCAAGACATAAACTAGACCACAGCCAGCTAATATAGTCATGATGGGGGAATGTAACATGGGCAAGACATGAACAAGGCCACAGCCAGATTATATAGTCATCATGGGGGAATGTAACATGGGCAAGACATGAATAAGACCACAGCCAGATAATATAGTCATCATGGGGGAATGTAACATGGGCAAGACATGAATAAGACCACAGCCAGATCATATAGTCATCATGGGGGAATGTAGCATGGGCAAGCCATGAACTAGACCACAGCCAGATAATATAGTCATGAGAGGGGAATGTAACATGGGCAAGACATGAACAAGACAACAGCCAGATAATATAGTCATGATGGGGGAATGTAACACGGGCAAGACATGAACTAGACCACAGCCAGATAATATAGTCATGACAGGGGAATGTAACATGGGCAAGACATGAACGAGACAACAGCCAGATAATATAGTCATGACAGGGGAATGTAACATGGGCAAGACATGAACGAGACAACAGCCAGATAATAAAGTCATGACAGGGGAATGTAACATGGACAAGACATGAATGAGACAACAGCCAGATAATATAGTCATGATGGGAGAATGTAACATGGGCCAGACATGAACTCGACCACACCATGATAATATAGTCGTGATGGGGAAATGTAACATGGGCAAGACATGAACTAGACAACAGCCAGATAATATAGTCATGATGGGGGAATGTAACACAGGCAAGATATGAACGAGACAACAGCCAGATAATATAGTCATGATGGGGGAATGCAACATGGGCAAGACATGAACTAGACCACAGCCAGATAATATAGTCATGATGGGGGAATGTAACATGGGCAAGACATGAACTGGACCACAGCCAGATAATATAGTCATGATGGGGGAATGTAAAATGGGAAAGACATGAACTAGACCACAGCCAGATAATATAGTCATGATGGGGGAATGTAACATGGGAAAGACATGAATAAGACCACAGCCAGATAACATAGTCATCATGGGGGAATGTAACATGGGCAAGACATGAATAAGACCACAGCCAGATAATATAGTCATCATGGGGGAATGTAACATCGGCAAGACATGAATAAGACCACAGCCAGATAATATAGTCATCATGGGGGAATGTAACATGGGCAAGACATGAACTAGACCCCAGCCAGATAATATAGTCATGACAGGGGAATGTAACATGGGCAAGACATGAACTAGACAACAGCCAAATAATATAGTCATGATGGGGGAATGTAACATGGGCCAGACATGAACTCGACAACAGCCAGATAATATAGTCATGATGGGGGAATGTAACATGGGCAAGACATGAACTAGACAACAGCCAAATAATATAGTCATGATGGGGGAATGTAACATGGGCCAGACATGAACGAGACAACAGCCAGATAATATAGACATGATGGGGGAATGTAACATGGGCAAGACATGAACTAGACCACAGCCAGATAAAATAGTCATGATAGGGGAATGTAGCATGGGCAAGACATGAACTAGACAACAGTCAGATAATATAGTCATGATGGGACAATGTAACATGGAAAAGACATGAACTAGACAACAGCCAGAAAATATAGTCATGATGGGGGAATGTAACATGGGCAAGACATGAACTAGACAACAGCCATATAATATAGTCATGATGGGGGAATGTAACATGGGAAAGACATGAACTAGACAACAGCCAGATAATGTAGTCATGATGGGAGAATGTAACACAGGCAAGACATGAACGAGACCACAGCCAGATAAAATAGTCATGATAGGGGAATGTAACATGGGCAAGACATGAACAAGACAACAGTCAGATAATATAGTCATGATGGGACAATGTAACATGGAAAAGACATGAACTAGACAACAGCCAGAAAATATAGTCATGATGGGGGAATGTAACATGGGCAAGACATGAACTAGACAACAGCCATATAATATAGTCATGATGGGGGAATGTAACATGGGAAAGACATGAACTAGACAACAGCCAGATAATGTAGTCATGATGGGGGAATGTAACATGGGAAAGACATGAACTAGACCACAGCCAGATAAAATAGTCATGATAGGGGAATGTAACATGGGCAAGACATGAACTAGACAACAGTCAGATAATATAGTCATGATGGGAGAATGTAACATGGAAAAGACATGAACTAGACAACAGCCTGATAATATAGTGATGATGGGGGAATGTAACACAGGCAAGACATGAACTAGACCACAGCCAGATAATATAGTCATGATGGGGGAATGTAACATGGGCAAGACATGAACGAGACAACAGCCAGATAATATAGTCATGATGGGGAAATGTAACATGGGCAAAACATGAACTAGACCACAGCCAGATATTATAGTCATGATGGGCAAATGTAACATGGGCAAGACATGAACTAGAACCTAGAACACAGTCAGATAATATAGTCATGACAGGGGGAATGTACCATGGGCAAGACATGAACTAGACAACAGCCAGATAAAATAGTCATGATGGGGGAATGTAACATGGGCAAGACATGAACTAGACAACAGCCAGATAATATAGTCATGATGGGGGAATGTAACATGAGCAAGACATGAACTAGACCACAGCCAGACAATATAGTCATGATGGGGGAATGTACCATGGGCAAGACATGAACGAGACCACAGCCAGATAATGTTGTCATGATGGGGGAATGTAACATGGGCAAGACATGAACTAGACCACAGCCAGATAATATAGTCATGATGGGAGAATGTAACATGGGCAAGACATGAACTCGACAATAGCCAGATAATATAGTCATGATGGGGGAATGCAACATGGGCAAGACATGAACGAGACCACAGCCAGATAATATAGTCATGACAGGGCAATGTAACATGGGCAAGACATGAACTAGACCACAGCCAGATAATATAGTCATGATGGGGGAATGTAACATGGGCAAGACATGAACTGGACCACAGCCAGATAATATAGTCATGATGGGGAAAGTAAAATGGGCAAGACATAAACTAGACCACAGCCAGATAATATAGTCATGATGGGGGAATTTAACATGGGCCAGACATGAACGAGACAACAGCCAGATAATATAGACATGATGGGGGAATGTAACATGGGCAAGACATGAACTAGACCACAGCCAGATAATATAGTCATGATGGGAGAATGTAACACAGGAAAGACATGAACTCGACAACAGCCAGATAATATAGTCATGATGGGGGAATGTAACATGGGCCAGACATGAACTCGACAACAGCCAGATAATATAGTCATGATGGGGGAATGTAACATGGGCAAGACATGAACTCGACAACAGCCAGATAATATAGTCATGATGGGGGAATGTAACAATTGTAACACGGGGAAGACATGAACTCGACAACAGCCAGATAATGTAGTCATGATGGGGGGATGCAACATAGGCAAGACATGAACTCGACAACAGCCAGACAATATCGTCATGATGGGGGAATGTAACATGGGCAAGACATGAACGAGACCACAGCCAGATAATATAGTCATGATGGGGGAATGTAACATGGGTAAGACATGAACGAGACCACAGCGAAATAATATAGTCATGATGGGAGAATGTAACATGGGCAAGATATGAACTACACCACAGCCAGCTAATATAGTCATGATGGGGGAATGTAACATGGGCAAGACATGAACAAGGCCACAGCCAGATTATATAGTCATCATGGGGGAATGTAACATGGGCAAGACATGAATAAGACCACAGCCAGATAATATAGTCATCATGGGGGAATGTAACATGGGCAAGACATGAATAAGACCACAGCCAGATCATATAGTCATCATGGGGGAATGTAACATGGGCAAGCCATGAACTAGACCACAGCCAGATAATATAGTCATGATGGGGGAATGTAACACGGGCAAGACATGAACTAGACCACAGCCAGATAATATAGTCATGACAGGGGAATGTAACATGGGCAAGACATGAACGAGACAACAGCCAGATAATATAGTCATGACAGGGGAATGTAACATGGGCAAGACATGAACGAGACAACAGCCAGATAATAAAGTCATGACAGGGGAATGTAACATGGGCAAGACATGAACGAGACAACAGCCAGCTAATATAGTCATGATGGGAGAATGTAACATGGGCCAGACATGAACTCGACCACACCATGATAATATAGTCGTGATGGGGAAATGTAACATGGGCAAGACATGAACTAGACAACAGCCAGATAATATAGTCATGATGGGGGAATGCAACATGGGCAAGACATGAACTAGACCACAGCCAGATAATATAGTCATGATGGGGGAATGTAACATGGGCAAGACATGAACTGGACCACAGCCAGATAATATAGTCATGATGGGGGAATGTAAAATGGGAAAGACATGAACTAGACCACAGCCAGATAATATAGTCATGATGGGGGAATGTAACATGGGAAAGACATGAATAAGACCACAGCCAGATAACATAGTCATCATGGGGGAATGTAACAGGGGCAAGACATGAATAAGACCACAGCCAGATAATATAGTCATCATGGGGGAATGTAACATGGGCAAGACATGAATAAGACCACAGCCAGATAATATAGTCATCATGGGGGAATGTAACATGGGCAAGACATGAACTAGACCCCAGCCAGATAATATAGTCATGACAGGGGAATGTAACATGGGCAAGACATGAACTAGACAACAGCCAAATAATATAGTCATGATGGGGGAATGTAACATGGGCCAGACATGAACTCGACAACAGCCAGATAATATAGTCATGATGGGGTTATTTAACATGGGCCAGACATGAACGAGACAACAGCCAGATAATATAGACATGATGGGGGAATGTAACATGGGCAAGACATGAACTAGACCACAGCCAGATAATATAGTCATGATGGGAGAATGTAACACAGGAAAGACATGAACTCGACAACAGCCAGATAATATAGTCATGATGGGGGAATGTAACATGGGCAAGACATGAACTCGACAACAGCCAAATAATATAGTCATGATGGGGGAATGTAACATGGGCAAGACATGAACTAGACCACAGCCAGATAATACAGTCATGATGGGGGAATGTAACATGGGCAAGACATGAACTAGACAACATTTAGATAAAAGTCATGATGGGGGAATGTAACATGGGCAAGACATGAACTAGACAACAGCCAGATAATATAGTCATGATGGGGGAATGTAACATGAGCAAGACATGAACTAGACCACAGCCAGACAATATAGTCATGATGGGGGAATGTACCATGGGCAAGACATGAACGAGACCACAGCCAGATAATGTAGTCATGATGGGGGAATGTAACATGGGCAAGACATGAACTAGACCACAGCCAGATAATATAGTCATGATGGGAGAATGTAACATGGGCAAGACATGAACTAGACAATAGCCAGATAATATAGTCATGATGGGGGAATGTAACATGGGCAAGACATGACTAAGACCATAGCCAGATAATATCGTCATGATGGGGGAATATAACATGGGCAAGACATGAACTAGACCACAGCCAGATAATATAGTCATGATGGGGGAATGTAACATGGGCAAGACATGAACTGGACCACAGCCAGATAATATAGTCATCATGGGGGAATGTAACATGGGCAAGACATGAATAAGACCACAGCCAGATAATATAGTCATCATGGGGGAATGTAACATGGGCAAGACATGAAGTAGACCACAACCAGATAATATAGTCATGATGGGAGAATGTAACACAGGAAAGACATGAACTCGACAACAGCCAGATAATATAGTCATGATGGGGGAATGTAACATGGGCCAGACATGAACTCGACAACAGCCAGATAATATGGTCATGATGGGGGAATGTAACATGGGCAAGACATGAATAAGACCACAGCCAGATAATATAGTCATGATGGGAGAATGTAACATGGGCAAGACATGAACTAGACCACAGCCAGATAAAATAGTCATGATGGGGGAATGTAACATGGGCAAGACATGAACTAGACAACAGCCAGATAATATAGTCATGATGGGGGAATGTAACACAGGAAAGACATGAACGAGACAACAGCCAGATAAAATAGTCATGATAGGGGAATGTAACATGGGCAAGACATGAACGAGACCACAGCCAGATAAAATAGTCATTATAGGGGAATGTAGCATGGGCAAGACATGAACTAGACAACAGTCAGATAATATAGTCATGATGGGACAATGTAACATGGAAAAGACATGAACTAGACAACAGCCAGAAAATATAGTCATGATGGGGGAATGTAACATGGGCAAGACATGAACTAGACAACAGCCATATAATATAGTCATGATGGGGGAATGTAACATGGGAAAGACATGAACTAGACAACAGCCAGATAATGTAGTCATGATGGGAGAATGTAACACAGGCAAGACATGAACGAGACCACAGCCAGATAAAATAGTCATGATAGGGGAATGTAACATGGGCAAGACATGAACAAGACAACAGTCAGATAATATAGTCATGATGGGACAATGTAACATGGAAAAGACATGAACTAGACAACAGCCAGAAAATATAGTCATGATGGGGGAATGTAACATGGGCAAGACATGAACTAGACAACAGCCATATAATATAGTCATGATGGGGGAATGTAACATGGGAAAGACATGAACTAGACAACAGCCAGATAATGTAGTCATGATGGGGGAATGTAACATGGGAAAGACATGAACTAGACCACAGCCAGATAAAATAGTCATGATAGGGGAATGTAACATGGGCAAGACATGAACTAGACAAGTCAGATAATATAGTCATGATGGGAGAATGTAACATGGAAAAGACATGAACTAGACAACAGCCTGATAATATAGTGATGATGGGGGAATGTAACACAGGCAAGACATGAACTAGACCACAGCCAGATAATATAGTCATGATGGGGGAATGTAACATGGGCAAGACATGAACGAGACAACAGCCAGATAATATAGTCATGATGGGGAAATGTAACATGGGCAAAACATGAACTAGACCACAGCCAGATATTATAGTCATGATGGGCAAATGTAACATGGGCAAGACATGAACTAGACAACAGCCAGATAATATAGTCATTATGGGGGAATGTAACATGAGCAAGACATGAACTAGACCACAGCCAGACAATATAGTCATGATGGGGGAATGTACCATGGGCAAGACATGAACGAGACCACAGCCAGATAATGTTGTCATGATGGGGGAATGTAACATGGGCAAGACATGAACTAGACCACAGCCAGATAATATAGTCATGATGGGAGAATGTAACATGGGCAAGACATGAACTAGATAATAGCCAGATAATATAGTCATGATGGGGGAATGTAACATGGGCAAGACATGAATAAGACCACAACCAAATAATATAGTCATGATGGGGGAATGTAACCTGGGCAAGACATGAACTAGACCACAGCCAGATAATATAGTCATGATGGGGGAATGTAACATGGGCAAGACATGAACTGGACCACAGCCAGATAATATAGTCATCATGGGGGAATGTGACATGGGCAAGACATGAATAAGACCACAGCCAGATAATATAGTCATCATGGGGGAATGTAACATGGGCAAGACATGAATAAGACCACAGCCAGATAATATAGTCATCATGGGGGAATGTAACATGGGCAAGACATGAACTAGACCACAGCCAGATAATATAGTCATGACAGGGGAATGTAACATGGGCAAGACATGAACGAGACAACAGCCAGATAATATAGTCATGATGGGGGAATGCAACATGGGCAAGACATGAACGAGACCACAGCCAGATAATATAGTCATGACAGGGCAATGTAACATGGGCAAGACATGAACTAGACCACAGCCAGATAATATAGTCATGATGGGGGAATGTAACATGGGCAAGACATGAACTGGACCACAGCCAGATAATATAGTCATGATTGGGAAAGTAAAATGGGCAAGACATGAACTAGACCACAGCCAGATAATATAGTCATGATGGGGGAATTTAACATGGGCCAGACATGAACGAGACAACAGCCAGATAATATAGACATGATGGGGGAATGTAACATGGGCAAGACATGAACTAGACCACAGCCAGATAATATAGTCATGATGGGAGAATGCAACATGGGCCAGACATGAACTCGACAACAACCAGATAATATAGTCATGATGGGGGAATGCAACATGGGCCAGACATGAACTCGACAACAACCAGATAATATAGTCATGATGGGGGAATGTAACATGGGCAAGACATGAACTCGACAACAGCCAGATAATATCGTCATGATGGGGGAATGTAACAATTGTAACACGGGGAAGACATGAACTCGACAACAGCCAGATAATGTAGTCATGATGGGGGGATGCAACATAGGCAAGACATGAACTCGACAACAGCCAGACAATATCGTCATGATGGGGGAATGTAACATGGGCAAGACATGAACTAGACCACAGCCAGATAATATAGTCATGATGGGGGAATGTAACATGGGTAAGACATGAACGAGACCACAGCGAAATAATATAGTCATGATGGGAGAATGTAACATGGGCAAGACATGAACTACACCACAGCCAGCTAATATAGTCATGATGGGGGAATGTAACATGGGCAAGACATGAACAAGGCCACAGCCAGATTATATAGTCATCATGGGGGAATGTAACATGGGCAAGACATGAATAAGACCACAGCCAGATAATATAGTCATCATGGGGGAATGTAACATGGGCAAGACATGAATAAGACCACAGCCAGATCATATAGTCATCATGGGGGAATGTAACATGGGCAAGCCATGAACTAGACCACAGCCAGATAATATAGTCATGAGAGGGGAATGTAACATGGGCAAGACATGAACAAGACAACAGCCAGATAATATAGTCATGATGGGGGAATGTTACACAGGCAAGATATGAACGAGACAACAGCCAGATAATATAGTCATGATGGGGGAATGCAACATGGGCAAGACATGAACTAGACCACAGCCAGATAATATAGTCATGATGGGGGAATGTAACATGGGCAAGACATGAACTGGACCACAGCCAGATAATATAGTCATGATGGGGGAATGTAAAATGGGAAAGACATGAACTAGACCACAGCCAGATAATATAGTCATGATGGGGGAATATAACATGGGAAAGACATGAATAAGACCACAGCCAGATAACATAGTCATCATGGGGGAATGTAACATGGGCAAGACATGAATAAGACAACAGCCAGATAATATAGTCATCATGGGGGAATGTAACATGGGCAAGACATGAATAAGACCACAGCCAGATAATACAGTCATCATGGGGGAATGTAACATGGGCAAGACATGAACTAGACCCCAGCCAGATAATATAGTCATGACAGGGGAATGTAACATGGGCAAGACATGAACTAGACAACAGCCAAATAATATAGTCATGATGGGGGAATGTAACATGGGCCAGACATGAACTCGACAACAGCCAGATAATATAGTCATGATGGGGTTATTTAACATGGGCCAGACATGAACGAGACAACAGCCAGATAATATAGACATGATGGGGGAATGTAACATGGGCAAGACATGAACTAGACCACAGCCAGATAAAATAGTCATGATAGGGGAATGTAGCATGGGCAAGACATGAACTAGACAACAGTCAGATAATATAGTCATGATGGGACAATGTAACATGGAAAAGACATGAACTAGACAACAGCCAGAAAATATAGTCATGATGGGGGAATGTAACATGGGCAAGACATGAACTGGACAACAGCCATATAATATAGTCATGATGGGGGAATGTAACATGGGAAAGACATGGACTAGACAACAGCCAGATAATGTAGTCATGATGGGAGAATGTAACACAGGCAAGACATGAACGAGACCACAGCCAGATAAAATAGTCATGATAGGGAAATGTAACATGGGCAAGACATGAACAAGACAACAGTCAGATAATATAGTCATGATGGGACAATGTAACATGGAAAAGACATGAACTAGACAACAGCCAGAAAATATAGTCATGATGGGGGAACGTAACATGGGCAAGACATGAACTAGACAACAGCCATATAATATAGTCATGATGGGGGAATGTAACATGGGAAAGACATGAACTAGACAACAGCCAGATAATGTAGTCATGATGGGGGAATGTAACATGGGAAAGACATGAACGAGACCACAGCCAGATAAAATAGTCATGATAGGGGAATGTAACATGGGCAAGACATGAACTAGACAACAGTCAGATAATATAGTCATGATGGGAGAATGTAACATGGAAAAGACATGAACTAGACAACAGCCTGATAATATAGTGATGATGGGGGAATGTAACACAGGCAAGACATGAACTAGACCACAGCCAGATAATATAGTCATGATGGGGGAATGTAACATGGGCAAGACATGAACGAGACAACAGCCAGATAATATAGTCATGATGGGGAAATGTAACATGGGCAAAACATGAACTAGACCACAGCCAGATATTATAGTCATGATGGGCAAATGTAACATGGGCAAGACATGAACTAGAACACAGTCAGATAATATAGTCATGACAGGGGGAATGTACCATGGGCAAGACATGAACTAGACAACAGCCAGATAAAATAGTCATGATGGGGGAATGTAACATGGGCAAGACATGAACTAGACAACAGCCAGATAATATAGTCATGATGGGGGAATGTAACATGAGCAAGACATGAACTAGACCACAGCCAGACAATATAGTCATGATGGGGGAATGTACCATGGGCAAGACATGAACGAGACCACAGCCAGATAATGTTGTCATGATGGGGGAATGTAACATGGGCAAGACATGAACTAGACCACAGCCAGATAATATAGTCATGATGGGAGAATGTAACATGGGCAAGACATGAACTAGACAATAGCCAAATAATATAGTCATGATGGGGGAATGTAACATGGGCAAGACATTAATAAGACCACAACCAAATAATATAGTCATGATGGGGGAATGTAACCTGGGCAAGACATGAACTAGACCACAGCCAGATAATATAGTCATGATGGGGGAATGTAACATGGGCAAGACATGAACTGGACCACAGCCAGATAATATAGTCATCATGGGGGAATGTGACATGGGCAAGACATGAATAAGACCACAGCCAGATAATATAGTCATCATGGGGGAATGTAACATGGGCAAGACATGAATAAGACCACAGCCAGATAATATAGTCATCATGGGGGAATGTAACATGGGCCAGACATGAACTCGACAACAGCCAGATAATATAGTCATGATGGGGTTATTTAACATGGGCCAGACATGAACGAGACAACAGCCAGATAATATAGACATGATGGGGGAATGTAACATGGGCAAGACATGAACTAGACCACAGCCAGATAAAATAGTCATGATAGGGGAATGTAGCATGGGCAAGACATGAACTAGACAACAGTCAGATAATATAGTCATGATGGGACAATGTAACATGGAAAAGACATGAACTAGACAACAGCCAGAAAATATAGTCATGATGGGGGAATGTAACATGGGCAAGACATGAACTAGACAACAGCCATATAATATAGTCATGATGGGGGAATGTAACATGGGCAAGACATGAATAAGACCACAGCCAAATAATATAGTCATGATGGGGGAATGTAACATGGGCCAGACATGAACTCGACAACAGCCAGATAATATAGTCATGATGGGGTTATTTAACATGGGCCAGACATGAACGAGACAACAGCCAGATAATATAGACATGATGGGGGAATGTAACATGGGCAAGACATGAACTAGACCACAGCCAGATAAAATAGTCATGATAGGGGAATGTAGCATGGGCAAGACATGAACTAGACAACAGTCAGATAATATAGTCATGATGGGACAATGTAACATGGAAAAGACATGAACTAGACAACAGCCAGATAATATAGTCATGATGGGGGAATGTAACATGGGCAAGACATGAACTCGACAACAGCCAGATAATATAGTCATGATGGGGGAATGTAACAATTGTAACACGGGGAAGACATGAACTCGACAACAGCCAGATAAAATAGTCATGATAGGGGAATGTAGCATGGGCAAGACATGAACTAGACAACAGTCAGATAATATAGTCATGATGGGACAATGTAACATGGAAAAGACATGAACTAGACAACAGCCAGAAAATATAGTCATGATGGGGGAATGTAACATGGGCAAGACATGAACTAGACAACAGCCATATAATATAGTCATGATGGGGGAATGTAACATGGGAAAGACATGGACTAGACAACAGCCAGATAATGTAGTCATGATGGGAGAATGTAACACAGGCAAGACATGAACGAGACCACAGCCAGATAAAATAGTCATGATAGGGAAATGTAACATGGGCAAGACATGAACAAGGCAACAGTCAGATAATATAGTCATGATGGGACAATGTAACATGGAAAAGACATGAACTAGACAACAGCCAGAAAATATAGTCATGATGGGGGAACGTAACATGGGCAAGACATGAACTAGACAACAGCCATATAATATAGTCATGATGGGGGAATGTAACATGGGAAAGACATGAACGAGACAACAGCCAGATAATGTAGTCATGATGGGGGAATGTAACATGGGAAAGACATGAACGAGACCACAGCCAGATAAAATAGTCATGATAGGGGAATGTAACATGGGCAAGACATGAACTAGACAACAGTCAGATAATATAGTCATGATGGGAGAATGTAACATGGAAAAGACATGAACTAGACAACAGCCTGATAATATAGTGATGATGGGGGAATGTAACACAGGCAAGACATGAACTAGACCACAGCCAGATAATATAGTCATGATGGGGGAATGTAACATGGGCAAGACATGAACGAGACAACAGCCAGATAATATAGTCATGATGGGGAAATGTAACATGGGCAAAACATGAACTAGACCACAGCCAGATATTATAGTCATGATGGGCAAATGTAACATGGGCAAGACATGAACTAGAACACAGTCAGATAATATAGTCATGACAGGGGGAATGTACCATGGGCAAGACATGAACTAGACAACAGCCAGATAAAATAGTCATGATGGGGGAATGTAACATGGGCAAGACATGAACTAGACAACAGCCAGATAATATAGTCATGATGGGGGAATGTAACATGAGCAAGACATGAACTAGACCACAGCCAGACAATATAGTCATGATGGGGGAATGTACCATGGGCAAGACATGAACGAGACCACAGCCAGATAATGTTGTCATGATGGGGGAATGTAACATGGGCAAGACATGAACTAGACCACAGCCAGATAATATAGTCATGATGGGAGAATGTAACATGGGCAAGACATGAACTAGACAATAGCCAAATAATATAGTCATGATGGGGGAATGTAACATGGGCAAGACATTAATAAGACCACAACCAAATAATATAGTCATGATGGGGGAATGTAACCTGGGCAAGACATGAACTAGACCACAGCCAGATAATATAGTCATGATGGGGGAATGTAACATGGGCAAGACATGAACTGGACCACAGCCAGATAATATAGTCATCATGGGGGAATGTGACATGGGCAAGACATGAATAAGACCACAGCCAGATAATATAGTCATCATGGGGGAATGTAACATGGGCAAGACATGAATAAGACCACAGCCAGATAATATAGTCATCATGGGGGAATGTAACATGGGCAAGACATGAACTAGACCACAGCCTGATAATATAGTCATGACAGGGGAATGTAACATGGGCAAGACATGAACGAGACAACAGCCAGATAATATAGTCATGATGGGGGAATGCAACATGGGCAAGACATGAACGAGACCACAGCCAGATAATATAGTCATGACAGGGCAATGTAACATGGGCAAGACATGAACGAGACCACAGCCAGATAATATAGTCATGATGGGGGAATGTAACATGGGCAAGACATGAACTGGACCACAGCCAGATAATATAGTCATGATGGGGAAAGTAAAATGGGCAAGACATGAACTAGACCACAGCCAGATAATATAGTCATGATGGGGGAATTTAACATGGGCCAGACATGAACTAGACCACAGCCAGATAAAATAGTCATGATGGGGGAATGTAACATGGGCAAGACATGAACTAGACAACAGCCAGATAATATAGTCATGATGGGGGAATGTAACACAGGAAAGACATGAACGAGACAACAGCCAGATAAAATAGTCATGATAGGGGAATGTAACATGGGCAAGACATGAACGAGACCACAGCCAGATAAAATAGTCATTATAGGGGAATGTAGCATGGGCAAGACATGAACTAGACAACAGTCAGATAATATAGTCATGATGGGACAATGTAACATGGAAAAGACATGAACTAGACAACAGCCAGAAAATATAGTCATGATGGGGGAATGTAACATGGGCAAGACATGAACTAGACAACAGCCATATAATATAGTCATGATGGGGGAATGTAACATGGGAAAGACATGAACTAGACAACAGCCAGATAATGTAGTCATGATGGGAGAATGTAACACAGGCAAGACATGAACGAGACCACAGCCAGATAAAATAGTCATGATAGGGGAATGTAACATGGGCAAGACATGAACAAGACAACAGTCAGATAATATAGTCATGATGGGACAATGTAACATGGAAAAGACATGAACTAGACAACAGCCAGAAAATATAGTCATGATGGGGGAATGTAACATGGGCAAGACATGAACTAGACAACAGCCATATAATATAGTCATGATGGGGGAATGTAACATGGGAAAGACATGAACTAGACAACAGCCAGATAATGTAGTCATGATGGGGGAATGTAACATGGGAAAGACATGAACTAGACCACAGCCAGATAAAATAGTCATGATAGGGGAATGTAACATGGGCAAGACATGAACTAGACAAGTCAGATAATATAGTCATGATGGGAGAATGTAACATGGAAAAGACATGAACTAGACAACAGCCTGATAATATAGTGATGATGGGGGAATGTAACACAGGCAAGACATGAACTAGACCACAGCCAGATAATATAGTCATGATGGGGGAATGTAACATGGGCAAGACATGAACGAGACAACAGCCAGATAATATAGTCATGATGGGGAAATGTAACATGGGCAAAACATGAACTAGACCACAGCCAGATATTATAGTCATGATGGGCAAATGTAACATGGGCAAGACATGAACTAGACAACAGCCAGATAATATAGTCATTATGGGGGAATGTAACATGAGCAAGACATGAACTAGACCACAGCCAGACAATATAGTCATGATGGGGGAATGTACCATGGGCAAGACATGAACGAGACCACAGCCAGATAATGTTGTCATGATGGGGGAATGTAACATGGGCAAGACATGAACTAGACCACAGCCAGATAATATAGTCATGATGGGAGAATGTAACATGGGCAAGACATGAACTAGATAATAGCCAGATAATATAGTCATGATGGGGGAATGTAACATGGGCAAGACATGAACTAGATAATAGCCAGATAATATAGTCATGATGGGGGAATGTAACATGGGCAAGACATGAATAAGACCACAACCAAAGAATATAGTCATGATGGGGGAATGTAACATGGGCAAGACATGAATAAGACCACAACCAAATAATATAGTCATCATGGGGGAATGTAACATGGGCAAGACATGAATAAGACCACAGCCAGATAATATAGTCATCATGGGGGAATGTAACATGGGCAAGACATGAATAAGACCACAGCCAGATCATATAGTCATCATGGGGGAATGTAACATGGGCAAGCCATGAACTAGACCACAGCCAGATAATATAGTCATGATGGGGGAATGTAACACGGGCAAGACATGAACTAGACCACAGCCAGATAATATAGTCATGACAGGGGAATGTAACATGGGCAAGACATGAACGAGACAACAGCCAGATAATATAGTCATGACAGGGGAATGTAACATGGGCAAGACATGAACGAGACAACAGCCAGATAATAAAGTCATGACAGGGGAATGTAACATGGGCAAGACATGAACGAGACAACAGCCAGCTAATATAGTCATGATGGGAGAATGTAACATGGGCCAGACATGAACTCGACCACACCATGATAATATAGTCGTGATGGGGAAATGTAACATGGGCAAGACATGAACTAGACAACAGCCAGATAATATAGTCATGATGGGGGAATGTAACACAGGCAAGATATGAACGAGACAACAGCCAGATAATAGAGTCATGATGGGGGAATGCAACATGGGCAAGACATGAACTAGACCACAGCCAGATAATATAGTCATGATGGGGGAATGTAACATGGGCAAGACATGAACTGGACCACAGCCAGATAATATAGTCATGATGGGGGAATGTAAAATGGGAAAGACATGAACTAGACCACAGCCAGATAATATAGTCATGATGGGGGAATGTAACATGGGAAAGACATGAATAAGACCACAGCCAGATAACATAGTCATCATGGGGGAATGTAACAGGGGCAAGACATGAATAAGACCACAGCCAGATAATATAGTCATCATGGGGGAATGTAACATGGGCAAGACATGAATAAGACCACAGCCAGATAATATAGTCATCATGGGGGAATGTAACATGGGCAAGACATGAACTAGACCCCAGCCAGATAATATAGTCATGACAGGGGAATGTAACATGGGCAAGACATGAACTAGACAACAGCCAAATAATATAGTCATGATGGGGGAATGTAACATGGGCCAGACATGAACTCGACAACAGCCAGATAATATAGTCATGATGGGGTTATTTAACATGGGCCAGACATGAACGAGACAACAGCCAGATAATATAGACATGATGGGGGAATGTAACATGGGCAAGACATGAACTAGACCACAGCCAGATAATATAGTCATGATGGGAGAATGTAACACAGGAAAGACATGAACTCGACAACAGCCAGATAATATAGTCATGATGGGGGAATGTAACATGGGCAAGACATGAACTAGACAACAGCCAAATAATATAGTCATGATGGGGGAATGTAACATGGGCAAGACATGAACTAGACCACAGCCAGATAATACAGTCATGATGGGGGAATGTAACATGGGCAAGACATGAACTAGACAACATCCAGATAAAAGTCATGATGGGGGAATGTAACATGGGCAAGACATGAACTAGACAACAGCCAGATAATATAGTCATGATGGGGGAATGTAACATGAGCAAGACATGAACTAGACCACAGCCAGACAATATAGTCATGATGGGGGAATGTACCATGGGCAAGACATGAACGAGACCACAGCCAGATAATGTAGTCATGATGGGGGAATGTAACATGGGCAAGACATGAACTAGACCACAGCCAGATAATATAGTCATGATGGGAGAATGTAACATGGGCAAGACATGAACTAGACAATAGCCAGATAATATAGTCATGATGGGGGAATGTAACATGGGCAAGACATGACTAAGACCATAGCCAGATAATATCGTCATGATGGGGGAATATAACATGGGCAAGACATGAACTAGACCACAGCCAGATAATATAGTCATGATGGGGGAATGTAACATGGGCAAGACATGAACTGGACCACAGCCAGATAATATAGTCATCATGGGGGAATGTAACATGGGCAAGACATGAATAAGACCACAGCCAGATAATATAGTCATCATGGGGGAATGTAACATGGGCAAGACATGAAGTAGACCACAACCAGATAATATAGTCATGATGGGAGAATGTAACACAGGAAAGACATGAACTCGACAACAGCCAGATAATATAGTCATGATGGGGGAATGTAACATGGGCCAGACATGAACTCGACAACAGCCAGATAATATGGTCATGATGGGGGAATGTAACATGGGCAAGACATGAATAAGACCACAGCCAGATAATATAGTCATGATGGGAGAATGTAACATGGGCAAGACATGAACTAGACCACAGCCAGATAAAATAGTCATGATGGGGGAATGTAACATGGGCAAGACATGAACTAGACAACAGCCAGATAATATAGTCATGATGGGGGAATGTAACACAGGAAAGACATGAACGAGACAACAGCCAGATAAAATAGTCATGATAGGGGAATGTAACATGGGCAAGACATGAACGAGACCACAGCCAGATAAAATAGTCATTATAGGGGAATGTAGCATGGGCAAGACATGAACTAGACAACAGTCAGATAATATAGTCATGATGGGACAATGTAACATGGAAAAGACATGAACTAGACAACAGCCAGAAAATATAGTCATGATGGGGGAATGTAACATGGGCAAGACATGAACTAGACAACAGCCATATAATATAGTCATGATGGGGGAATGTAACATGGGAAAGACATGAACTAGACAACAGCCAGATAATGTAGTCATGATGGGAGAATGTAACACAGGCAAGACATGAACGAGACCACAGCCAGATAAAATAGTCATGATAGGGGAATGTAACATGGGCAAGACATGAACAAGACAACAGTCAGATAATATAGTCATGATGGGACAATGTAACATGGAAAAGACATGAACTAGACAACAGCCAGAAAATATAGTCATGATGGGGGAATGTAACATGGGCAAGACATGAACTAGACAACAGCCATATAATATAGTCATGATGGGGGAATGTAACATGGGAAAGACATGAACTAGACAACAGCCAGATAATGTAGTCATGATGGGGGAATGTAACATGGGAAAGACATGAACTAGACCACAGCCAGATAAAATAGTCATGATAGGGGAATGTAACATGGGCAAGACATGAACTAGACAAGTCAGATAATATAGTCATGATGGGAGAATGTAACATGGAAAAGACATGAACTAGACAACAGCCTGATAATATAGTGATGATGGGGGAATGTAACACAGGCAAGACATGAACTAGACCACAGCCAGATAATATAGTCATGATGGGGGAATGTAACATGGGCAAGACATGAACGAGACAACAGCCAGATAATATAGTCATGATGGGGAAATGTAACATGGGCAAAACATGAACTAGACCACAGCCAGATATTATAGTCATGATGGGCAAATGTAACATGGGCAAGACATGAACTAGACAACAGCCAGATAATATAGTCATTATGGGGGAATGTAACATGAGCAAGACATGAACTAGACCACAGCCAGACAATATAGTCATGATGGGGGAATGTACCATGGGCAAGACATGAACGAGACCACAGCCAGATAATGTTGTCATGATGGGGGAATGTAACATGGGCAAGACATGAACTAGACCACAGCCAGATAATATAGTCATGATGGGAGAATGTAACATGGGCAAGACATGAACTAGATAATAGCCAGATAATATAGTCATGATGGGGGAATGTAACATGGGCAAGACATGAATAAGACCACAACCAAATAATATAGTCATGATGGGGGAATGTAACCTGGGCAAGACATGAACTAGACCACAGCCAGATAATGTAGTCATGATGGGAGAATGTAACACAGGCAAGACATGAACGAGACCACAGCCAGATAAAATAGTCATGATAGGGGAATGTAACATGGGCAAGACATGAACAAGACAACAGTCAGATAATATAGTCATGATGGGACAATGTAACATGGAAAAGACATGAACTAGACAACAGCCAGAAAATATAGTCATGATGGGGGAATGTAACATGGGCAAGACATGAACTAGACAACAGCCATATAATATAGTCATGATGGGGGAATGTAACATGGGAAAGACATGAACTAGACAACAGCCAGATAATGTAGTCATGATGGGGGAATGTAACATGGGAAAGACATGAACTAGACCACAGCCAGATAAAATAGTCATGATAGGGGAATGTAACATGGGCAAGACATGAACTAGACAAGTCAGATAATATAGTCATGATGGGAGAATGTAACATGGAAAAGACATGAACTAGACAACAGCCTGATAATATAGTGATGATGGGGGAATGTAACACAGGCAAGACATGAACTAGACCACAGCCAGATAATATAGTCATGATGGGGGAATGTAACATGGGCAAGACATGAACGAGACAACAGCCAGATAATATAGTCATGATGGGGAAATGTAACATGGGCAAAACATGAACTAGACCACAGCCAGATATTATAGTCATGATGGGCAAATGTAACATGGGCAAGACATGAACTAGACAACAGCCAGATAATATAGTCATGATGGGGGAATGTAACATGAGCAAGACATGAACTAGACCACAGCCAGACAATATAGTCATGATGGGGGAATGTACCATGGGCAAGACATGAACGAGACCACAGCCAGATAATGTAGTCATGATGGGGGAATGTAACATGGGCAAGACATGAACTAGACCACAGCCAGATAATATAGTCATGATGGGAGAATGTAACATGGGCAAGACATGAACTAGACAATAGCCAGATAATATAGTCATGATGGGGGAATGTAACATGGGCAAGACATGACTAAGACCATAGCCAGATAATATCGTCATGATGGGGGAATATAACATGGGCAAGACATGAACTAGACCACAGCCAGATAATATAGTCATGATGGGGGAATGTAACATGGGCAAGACATGAACTGGACCACAGCCAGATAATATAGTCATCATGGGGGAATGTAACATGGGCAAGACATGAATAAGACCACAGCCAGATAATATAGTCATCATGGGGGAATGTAACATGGGCAAGACATGAAGTAGACCACAACCAGATAATATAGTCATGATGGGAGAATGTAACACAGGAAAGACATGAACTCGACAACAGCCAGATAATATAGTCATGATGGGGGAATGTAACATGGGCCAGACATGAACTCGACAACAGCCAGATAATATGGTCATGATGGGGGAATGTAACATGGGCAAGACATGAATAAGACCACAGCCAGATAATATAGTCATGATGGGAGAATGTAACATGGGCAAGACATGAACTAGACCACAGCCAGATAAAATAGTCATGATGGGGGAATGTAACATGGGCAAGACATGAACTAGACAACAGCCAGATAATATAGTCATGATGGGGGAATGTAACACAGGAAAGACATGAACGAGACAACAGCCAGATAAAATAGTCATGATAGGGGAATGTAACATGGGCAAGACATGAACGAGACCACAGCCAGATAAAATAGTCATTATAGGGGAATGTAGCATGGGCAAGACATGAACTAGACAACAGTCAGATAATATAGTCATGATGGGACAATGTAACATGGAAAAGACATGAACTAGACAACAGCCAGAAAATATAGTCATGATGGGGGAATGTAACATGGGCAAGACATGAACTAGACAACAGCCATATAATATAGTCATGATGGGGGAATGTAACATGGGAAAGACATGAACTAGACAACAGCCAGATAATGTAGTCATGATGGGAGAATGTAACACAGGCAAGACATGAACGAGACCACAGCCAGATAAAATAGTCATGATAGGGGAATGTAACATGGGCAAGACATGAACAAGACAACAGTCAGATAATATAGTCATGATGGGACAATGTAACATGGAAAAGACATGAACTAGACAACAGCCAGAAAATATAGTCATGATGGGGGAATGTAACATGGGCAAGACATGAACTAGACAACAGCCATATAATATAGTCATGATGGGGGAATGTAACATGGGAAAGACATGAACTAGACAACAGCCAGATAATGTAGTCATGATGGGGGAATGTAACATGGGAAAGACATGAACTAGACCACAGCCAGATAAAATAGTCATGATAGGGGAATGTAACATGGGCAAGACATGAACTAGACAAGTCAGATAATATAGTCATGATGGGAGAATGTAACATGGAAAAGACATGAACTAGACAACAGCCTGATAATATAGTGATGATGGGGGAATGTAACACAGGCAAGACATGAACTAGACCACAGCCAGATAATATAGTCATGATGGGGGAATGTAACATGGGCAAGACATGAACGAGACAACAGCCAGATAATATAGTCATGATGGGGAAATGTAACATGGGCAAAACATGAACTAGACCACAGCCAGATATTATAGTCATGATGGGCAAATGTAACATGGGCAAGACATGAACTAGACAACAGCCAGATAATATAGTCATTATGGGGGAATGTAACATGAGCAAGACATGAACTAGACCACAGCCAGACAATATAGTCATGATGGGGGAATGTACCATGGGCAAGACATGAACGAGACCACAGCCAGATAATGTTGTCATGATGGGGGAATGTAACATGGGCAAGACATGAACTAGACCACAGCCAGATAATATAGTCATGATGGGAGAATGTAACATGGGCAAGACATGAACTAGATAATAGCCAGATAATATAGTCATGATGGGGGAATGTAACATGGGCAAGACATGAATAAGACCACAACCAAATAATATAGTCATGATGGGGGAATGTAACCTGGGCAAGACATGAACTAGACCACAGCCAGATAATATAGTCATGATGGGGGAATGTAACATGGGCAAGACATGAACTGGACCACAGCCAGATAATATAGTCATCATGGGGGAATGTGACATGGGCAAGACATGAATAAGACCACAGCCAGATAATATAGTCATCATGGGGGAATGTAACATGGGCAAGACATGAATAAGACCACAGCCAGATAATATAGTCATCATGGGGGAATGTAACATGGGCAAGACATGAACTAGACCACAGCCAGATAATATAGTCATGACAGGGGAATGCAACATGGGCAAGACATGAACGAGACAACAGCCAGATAATATAGTCATGATGGGGGAATGCAACATGGGCAAGACATGAACGAGACCACAGCCAGATAATATAGTCATGACAGGGCAATGTAACATGGGCAAGACATGAACTAGACCACAGCCAGATAATATAGTCATGATGGGGGAATGTAACATGGGCAAGACATGAACTGGACCACAGCCAGATAATATAGTCATGATTGGGAAAGTAAAATGGGCAAGACATGAACTAGACCACAGCCAGATAATATAGTCATGATGGGGGAATTTAACATGGGCCAGACATGAACGAGACAACAGCCAGATAATATAGACATGATGGGGGAATGTAACATGGGCAAGACATGAACTAGACCACAGCCAGATAATATAGTCATGATGGGAGAATGCAACATGGGCCAGACATGAACTCGACAACAACCAGATAATATAGTCATGATGGGGGAATGCAACATGGGCCAGACATGAACTCGACAACAACCAGATAATATAGTCATGATGGGGGAATGTAACATGGGCAAGACATGAACTCGACAACAGCCAGATAATATCGTCATGATGGGGGAATGTAACAATTGTAACACGGGGAAGACATGAACTCGACAACAGCCAGATAATGTAGTCATGATGGGGGGATGCAACATAGGCAAGACATGAACTCGACAACAGCCAGACAATATCGTCATGATGGGGGAATGTAACATGGGCAAGACATGAACTAGACCACAGCCAGATAATATAGTCATGATGGGGGAATGTAACATGGGTAAGACATGAACGAGACCACAGCGAAATAATATAGTCATGATGGGAGAATGTAACATGGGCAAGACATGAACTACACCACAGCCAGCTAATATAGTCATGATGGGGGAATGTAACATGGGCAAGACATGAACAAGGCCACAGCCAGATTATATAGTCATCATGGGGGAATGTAACATGGGCAAGACATGAATAAGACCACAGCCAGATAATATAGTCATCATGGGGGAATGTAACATGGGCAAGACATGAATAAGACCACAGCCAGATCATATAGTCATCATGGGGGAATGTAACATGGGCAAGCCATGAACTAGACCACAGCCAGATAATATAGTCATGAGAGGGGAATGTAACATGGGCAAGACATGAACAAGACAACAGCCAGATAATATAGTCATGATGGGGGAATGTAACACGGGCAAGACATGAACTAGACCACAGCCAGATAATATAGTCATGACAGGGGAATGTAACATGGGCAAGACATGAACGAGACAACAGCCAGATAATATAGTCATGACAGGGGAATGTAACATGGGCAAGACATGAACGAGACAACAGCCAGATAATAAAGTCATGACAGGGGAATGTAACATGGGCAAGACATGAATGAGACAACAGCCAGATAATATAGTCATGATGGGAGAATGTAACATGGGCCAGACATGAACTCGACCACACCATGATAATATAGTCGTGATGGGGAAATGTAACATGGGCAAGACATGAACTAGACAACAGCCAGATAATATAGTCATGATGGGGGAATGTAACACAGGCAAGATATGAACGAGACAACAGCCAGATAATATAGTCATGATGGGGGAATGCAACATGGGCAAGACATGAACTAGACCACAGCCAGATAATATAGTCATGATGGGGGAATGTAACATGGGCAAGACATGAACTGGACCACAGCCAGATAATATAGTCATGATGGGGGAATGTAAAATGGGAAAGACATGAACTAGACCACAGCCAGATAATATAGTCATGATGGGGGAATATAACATGGGAAAGACATGAATAAGACCACAGCCAGATAACATAGTCATCATGGGGGAATGTAACATGGGAAAGACATGAATAAGACAACAGCCAGATAATATAGTCATCATGGGGGAATGTAACATGGGCAAGACATGAATAAGACCACAGCCAGATAATACAGTCATCATGGGGGAATGTAACATGGGCAAGACATGAACTAGACCCCAGCCAGATAATATAGTCATGACAGGGGAATGTAACATGGGCAAGACATGAACTAGACAACAGCCAAATAATATAGTCATGATGGGGGAATGTAACATGGGCCAGACATGAACTCGACAACAGCCAGATAATATAGTCATGATGGGGTTATTTAACATGGGCCAGACATGAACGAGACAACAGCCAGATAATATAGACATGATGGGGGAATGTAAGATGGGCAAGACATGAACTAGACCACAGCCAGATAAAATAGTCATGATAGGGGAATGTAGCATGGGCAAGACATGAACTAGACAACAGTCAGATAATATAGTCATGATGGGACAATGTAACATGGAAAAGACATGAACTAGACAACAGCCAGAAAATATAGTCATGATGGGGGAATGTAACATGGGCAAGACATGAACTAGACAACAGCCATATAATATAGTCATGATGGGGGAATGTAACATGGGAAAGACATGGACTAGACAACAGCCAGATAATGTAGTCATGATGGGAGAATGTAACACAGGCAAGACATGAACGAGACCACAGCCAGATAAAATAGTCATGATAGGGAAATGTAACATGGGCAAGACATGAACAAGACAACAGTCAGATAATATAGTCATGATGGGACAATGTAACATGGAAAAGACATGAACTAGACAACAGCCAGAAAATATAGTCATGATGGGGGAACGTAACATGGGCAAGACATGAACTAGACAACAGCCATATAATATAGTCATGATGGGGGAATGTAACATGGGAAAGACATGAACTAGACAACAGCCAGATAATGTAGTCATGATGGGGGAATGTAACATGGGAAAGACATGAACGAGACCACAGCCAGATAAAATAGTCATGATAGGGGAATGTAACATGGGCAAGACATGAACTAGACAACAGTCAGATAATATAGTCATGATGGGAGAATGTAACATGGAAAAGACATGAACTAGACAACAGCCTGATAATATAGTGATGATGGGGGAATGTAACACAGGCAAGACATGAACTAGACCACAGCCAGATAATATAGTCATGATGGGGGAATGTAACATGGGCAAGACATGAACGAGACAACAGCCAGATAATATAGTCATGATGGGGAAATGTAACATGGGCAAAACATGAACTAGACCACAGCCAGATATTATAGTCATGATGGGCAAATGTAACATGGGCAAGACATGAACTAGAACACAGTCAGATAATATAGTCATGACAGGGGGAATGTACCATGGGCAAGACATGAACTAGACAACAGCCAGATAAAATAGTCATGATGGGGGAATGTAACATGGGCAAGACATGAACTAGACAACAGCCAGATAATATAGTCATGATGGGGGAATGTAACATGAGCAAGACATGAACTAGACCACAGCCAGACAATATAGTCATGATGGGGGAATGTACCATGGGCAAGACATGAACGAGACCACAGCCAGATAATGTTGTCATGATGGGGGAATGTAACATGGGCAAGACATGAACTAGACCACAGCCAGATAATATAGTCATGATGGGAGAATGTAACATGGGCAAGACATGAACTAGACAATAGCCAAATAATATAGTCATGATGGGGGAATGTAACATGGGCAAGACATTAATAAGACCACAACCAAATAATATAGTCATGATGGGGGAATGTAACCTGGGCAAGACATGAACTAGACCACAGCCAGATAATATAGTCATGATGGGGGAATGTAACATGGGCAAGACATGAACTGGACCACAGCCAGATAATATAGTCATCATGGGGGAATGTGACATGGGCAAGACATGAATAAGACCACAGCCAGATAATATAGTCATCATGGGGGAATGTAACATGGGCAAGACATGAATAAGACCACAGCCAGATAATATAGTCATCATGGGGGAATGTAACATGGGCAAGACATGAACTAGACCACAGCCTGATAATATAGTCATGACAGGGGAATGTAACATGGGCAAGACATGAACGAGACAACAGCCAGATAATATAGTCATGATGGGGGAATGCAACATGGGCAAGACATGAACGAGACCACAGCCAGATAATATAGTCATGACAGGGCAATGTAACATGGGCAAGACATGAACGAGACCACAGCCAGATAATATAGTCATGATGGGGGAATGTAACATGGGCAAGACATGAACTGGACCACAGCCAGATAATATAGTCATGATGGGGAAAGTAAAATGGGCAAGACATGAACTAGACCACAGCCAGATAATATAGTCATGATGGGGGAATTTAACATGGGCCAGACATGAACTAGACCACAGCCAGATAAAATAGTCATGATGGGGGAATGTAACATGGGCAAGACATGAACTAGACAACAGCCAGATAATATAGTCATGATGGGGGAATGTAACACAGGAAAGACATGAACGAGACAACAGCCAGATAAAATAGTCATGATAGGGGAATGTAACATGGGCAAGACATGAACGAGACCACAGCCAGATAAAATAGTCATTATAGGGGAATGTAGCATGGGCAAGACATGAACTAGACAACAGTCAGATAATATAGTCATGATGGGACAATGTAACATGGAAAAGACATGAACTAGACAACAGCCAGAAAATATAGTCATGATGGGGGAATGTAACATGGGCAAGACATGAACTAGACAACAGCCATATAATATAGTCATGATGGGGGAATGTAACATGGGAAAGACATGAACTAGACAACAGCCAGATAATGTAGTCATGATGGGAGAATGTAACACAGGCAAGACATGAACGAGACCACAGCCAGATAAAATAGTCATGATAGGGGAATGTAACATGGGCAAGACATGAACAAGACAACAGTCAGATAATATAGTCATGATGGGACAATGTAACATGGAAAAGACATGAACTAGACAACAGCCAGAAAATATAGTCATGATGGGGGAATGTAACATGGGCAAGACATGAACTAGACAACAGCCAGATAATGTAGTCATGATGGGGGAATGTAACATGGGAAAGACATGAACTAGACCACAGCCAGATAAAATAGTCATGATAGGGGAATGTAACATGGGCAAGACATGAACTAGACAAGTCAGATAATATAGTCATGATGGGAGAATGTAACATGGAAAAGACATGAACTAGACAACAGCCTGATAATATAGTGATGATGGGGGAATGTAACACAGGCAAGACATGAACTAGACCACAGCCAGATAATATAGTCATGATGGGGGAATGTAACATGGGCAAGACATGAACGAGACAACAGCCAGATAATATAGTCATGATGGGGAAATGTAACATGGGCAAAACATGAACTAGACCACAGCCAGATATTATAGTCATGATGGGCAAATGTAACATGGGCAAGACATGAACTAGACAACAGCCAGATAATATAGTAATTATGGGGGAATGTAACATGAGCAAGACATGAACTAGACCACAGCCAGACAATATAGTCATGATGGGGGAATGTACCATGGGCAAGACATGAACGAGACCACAGCCAGATAATGTTGTCATGATGGGGGAATGTAACATGGGCAAGACATGAACTAGACCACAGCCAGATAATATAGTCATGATGGGAGAATGTAACATGGGCAAGACATGAACTAGATAATAGCCAGATAATATAGTCATGATGGGGGAATGTAACATGGGCAAGACATGAATAAGACCACAACCAAATAATATAGTCATGATGGGGGAATGTAACCTGGGCAAGACATGAACTAGACCACAGCCAGATAATATAGTCATGATGGGGGAATGTAACATGGGCAAGACATGAACTGGACCACAGCCAGATAATATAGTCATCATGGGGGAATGTGACATGGGCAAGACATGAATAAGACCACAGCCAGATAATATAGTCATCATGGGGGAATGTAACATGGGCAAGACATGAATAAGACCACAGCCAGATAATATAGTCATCATGGGGGAATGTAACATGGGCAAGACATGAACTAGACCACAGCCAGATAATATAGTCATGACAGGGGAATGTAACATGGGCAAGACATGAACGAGACAACAGCCAGATAATATAGTCATGATGGGGGAATGCAACATGGGCAAGACATGAACGAGACCACAGCCAGATAATATAGTCATGACAGGGCAATGTAACATGGGCAAGACATGAACTAGACCACAGCCAGATAATATAGTCATGATGGGGGAATGTAACATGGGCAAGACATGAACTGGACCACAGCCAGATAATATAGTCATGATTGGGAAAGTAAAATGGGCAAGACATGAACTAGACCACAGCCAGATAATATAGTCATGATGGGGGAATTTAACATGGGCCAGACATGAACGAGACAACAGCCAGATAATATAGACATGATGGGGGAATGTAACATGGGCAAGACATGAACTAGACCACAGCCAGATAATATAGTCATGATGGGGGAATGCAACATGGGCCAGACATGAACTCGACAACAACCAGATAATATAGTCATGATGGGGGAATGTAACATGGGCAAGACATGAACTCGACAACAGCCAGATAATATAGTCATGATGGGGGAATGTAACAATTGTAACACGGGGAAGACATGAACTCGACAACAGCCAGATAATGTAGTCATGATGGGGGGATGCAACATAGGCAAGACATGAACTCGACAACAGCCAGACAATATCGTCATGATGGGGGAATGTAACATGGGCAAGACATGAACTAGACCACAGCCAGATAATATAGTCATGATGGGGGAATGTAACATGGGTAAGACATGAACGAGACCACAGCGAAATAATATAGTCATGATGGGAGAACGTAACATGGGCAAGACATGAACTACACCACAGCCAGCTAATATAGTCATGATGGGGGAATGTAACATGGGCAAGACATGAACAAGGCCACAGCCAGATTATATAGTCATCATGGGGGAATGTAACATGGGCAAGACATGAATAAGACCACAGCCAGATAATATAGTCATCATGGGGGAATGTAACATGGGCAAGACATGAATAAGACCACAGCCAGATCATATAGTCATCATGGGGGAATGTAACATGGGCAAGCCATGAACTAGAACACAGCCAGATAATATAGTCATGAGAGGGGAATGTAACATGGGCAAGACATGAACAAGACAACAGCCAGATAATATAGTCATGATGGGGGAATGTAACACGGGCAAGACATGAACTAGACCACAGCCAGATAATATAGTCATGACAGGGGAATGTAACATGGGCAAGACATGAACGAGACAACAGCCAGATAATATAGTCATGACAGGGGAATGTAACATGGGCAAGACATGAACGAGACAACAGCCAGATAATAAAGTCATGACAGGGGAATGTAACATGGGCAAGACATGAATGAGACAACAGCCAGATAATATAGTCATGATGGGAGAATGTAACATGGGCCAGACATGAACTCGACCACACCATGATAATATAGTCGTGATGGGGAAATGTAACATGGGCAAGACATGAACTAGACAACAGCCAGATAATATAGTCATGATGGGGGAATGTAACACAGGCAAGATATGAACGAGACAACAGCCAGATAATATAGTCATGATGGGGGAATGCAACATGGGCAAGACATGAACTAGACCACAGCCAGATAATATAGTCATGATGGGGGAATGTAACATGGGCAAGACATGAACTGGACCACAGCCAGATAATATAGTCATGATGGGGGAATGTAAAATGGGAAAGACATGAACTAGACCACAGCCAGATAATATAGTCATGATGGGGGAATATAACATGGGAAAGACATGAATAAGACCACAGCCAGATAACATAGTCATCATGGGGGAATGTAACATGGGCAAGACATGAATAAGACAACAGCCAGATAATATAGTCATCATGGGGGAATGTAACATGGGCAAGACATGAATAAGACCACAGCCAGATAATACAGTCATCATGGGGGAATGTAACATGGGCAAGACATGAACTAGACCCCAGCCAGATAATATAGTCATGACAGGGGAATGTAACATGGGCAAGACATGAACTAGACAACAGCCAAATAATATAGTCATGATGGGGGAATGTAACATGGGCCAGACATGAACTCGACAACAGCCAGATAATATAGTCATGATGGGGTTATTTAACATGGGCCAGACATGAATGAGACAACAGCCAGATAATATAGACATGATGGGGGAATGTAACATGGGCAAGACATGAACTAGACCACAGCCAGATAAAATAGTCATGATAGGGGAATGTAGCATGGGCAAGACATGAACTAGACAACAGTCAGATAATATAGTCATGATGGGGGAATGTAACATGGGCAAGACATGAACTAGACAACAGCCATATAATATAGTCATGATGGGGGAATGTAACATGGGCAAGACATGAACTAGACAACAGCCATATAATATAGTCATGATGGGGGAATGTAACATGGGAAAGACATGGACTAGACAACAGCCAGATAATGTAGTCATGATGGGAGAATGTAACACAGGCAAGACATGAACGAGACCACAGCCAGATAAAATAGTCATGATAGGGAAATGTAACATGGGCAAGACATGAACAAGACAACAGTCAGATAAAATAGTCATGATAGGGGAATGTAACATGGGCAAGACATGAACTAGACAACAGTCAGATAAAATAGTCATGATAGGGGAATGTAACATGGGCAAGACATGAACTAGACCACAGCCAGATAAAATAGTCATGATAGGGGAATGTAACATGGGCAAGACATGAACTAGACAACAGTCAGATAATATAGTCATGATGGGAGAATGTAACATGGAAAAGACATGAACTAGACAACAGCCTGATAATATAGTGATGATGGGGGAATGTAACACAGGCAAGACATGAACTAGACCACAGCCAGATAATATAGTCATGATGGGGGAATGTAACATGGGCAAGACATGAACGAGACAACAGCCAGATAATATAGTCATGATGGGGAAATGTAACATGGGCAAAACATGAACTAGACCACAGCCAGATATTATAGTCATGATGGGCAAATGTAACATGGGCAAGACATGAACTAGAACACAGTCAGATAATATAGTCATGACAGGGGGAATGTACCATGGGCAAGACATGAACTAGACAACAGCCAGATAAAATAGTCATGATGGGGGAATGTAACATGGGCAAGACATGAACTAGACAACAGCCAGATAATATAGTCATGATGGGGGAATGTAACATGAGCAAGACATGAACTAGACCACAGCCAGACAATATAGTCATGATGGGGGAATGTACCATGGGCAAGACATGAACGAGACCACA
Source organism: Myxine glutinosa (assembly GCF_964187855.1). Classification (NCBI taxonomy): domain Eukaryota; kingdom Metazoa; phylum Chordata; class Myxini; order Myxiniformes; family Myxinidae; genus Myxine; species Myxine glutinosa. Next base: position 111,238,339 of record NC_136267.1, on the reverse strand, counting down.
GCCAGATAATGTTGTCATGATGGGGGAATGTAACATGGGCAAGACATGAACTAGACCACAGCCAGATAATATAGTCATGATGGGAGAATGTAACATGGGCAAGACATGAACTAGACAATAGCCAAATAATATAGTCATGATGGGGGAATGTAACATGGGCAAGACATTAATAAGACCACAACCAAATAATATAGTCATGATGGGGGAATGTAACCTGGGCAAGACATGAACTAGACCACAGCCAGATAATATAGTCATGATGGGGGAATGTAACATGGGCAAGACATGAACTGGACCACAGCCAGATAATATAGTCATCATGGGGGAATGTGACATGGGCAAGACATGAATAAGACCACAGCCAGATAATATAGTCATCATGGGGGAATGTAACATGGGCAAGACATGAATAAGACCACAGCCAGATAATATAGTCATCATGGGGGAATGTAACATGGGCAAGACATGAACTAGACCACAGCCTGATAATATAGTCATGACAGGGGAATGTAACATGGGCAAGACATGAACGAGACAACAGCCAGATAATATAGTCATGATGGGGGAATGCAACATGGGCAAGACATGAACGAGACCACAGCCAGATAATATAGTCATGACAGGGCAATGTAACATGGGCAAGACATGAACGAGACCACAGCCAGATAATATAGTCATGATGGGGGAATGTAACATGGGCAAGACATGAACTGGACCACAGCCAGATAATATAGTCATGATGGGGAAAGTAAAATGGGCAAGACATGAACTAGACCACAGCCAGATAATATAGTCATGATGGGGGAATTTAACATGGGCCAGACATGAACGAGACAACAGCCAGATAATATAGACATGATGGGGGAATGTAACATGGGCAAGACATGAACTAGACCACAGCCAGATAATATAGTCATGATGGGAGAATGTAACACAGGAAAGACATGAACTCGACAACAGCCAGATAATATAGTTATGATGGGGGAATGTAACATGGGCCAGACATGAACTCGACAACACCAGATAATATAGTCATGATGGGGGAATGTAACATGGGCAAGACATGAACTCGACAACAGCCAGATAATATAGTCATGATGGGGGAATGTAACAATTGTAACACGGGGAAGACATGAACTCGACAACAGCCAGATAATGTAGTCATGATGGGGGGATGCAACATAGGCAAGACATGAACTCGACAACAGCCAGACAATATCGTCATGATGGGGGAATGTAACATGGGCAAGACATGAACTAGACCACAGCCAGATAATATAGTAATGATGGGGGAATGTAACATGGGTAAGACATGAACGAGACCACAGCGAAATAATATAGTCATGATGGGAGAATGTAACATGGGCAAGACATGAACTACACCACAGCCAGCTAATATAGTCATGATGGGGGAATGTAACATGGGCAAGACATGAACAAGGCCACAGCCAGATTATATAGTCATCATGGGGGAATGTAACATGGGCAAGACATGAATAAGACCACAGCCAGATAATATAGTCATCATGGGGGAATGTAACATGGGCAAGACATGAATAAGACCACAGCCAGATAATATAGTCATCATGGGGGAATGTAACATGGGCAAGACATGAATAAGACCACAGCCAGATCATATAGTCATCATGGGGGAATGTAACATGGGCAAGCCATGAACTAGACCACAGCCAGATAATATAGTCATGAGAGGGGAATGTAACATGGGCAAGACATGAACAAGACAACAGCCAGATAATATAGTCATGATGGGGGAATGTAACACGGGCAAGACATGAACTAGACCACAGCCAGATAATATAGTCATGACAGGGGAATGTAACATGGGCAAGACATGAACGAGACAACAGCCAGATAATATAGTCATGACAGGGGAATGTAACATGGGCAAGACATGAACGAGACAACAGCCAGATAATAAAGTCATGACAGGGGAATGTAACATGGGCAAGACATGAACGAGACAACAGCCAGATAATATAGTCATGATGGGAGAATGTAACATGGGCCAGACATGAACTCGACCACACCATGATAATATAGTCGTGATGGGGAAATGTAACATGGGCAAGACATGAACTAGACAACAGCCAGATAATATCGTCATGATGGGGGAATGTAACACAGGCAAGATATGAACGAGACAACAGCCAGATAATATAGTCATGATGGGGGAATGCAACATGGGCAAGACATGAACTAGACCACAGCCAGATAATATAGTCATGATGGGGGAATGTAACATGGGCAAGACATGAACTGGACCACAGCCAGATAATATAGTCATGATGGGGGAATGTAAAATGGGAAAGACATGAACTAGACCACAGCCAGATAATATAGTCATGATGGGGGAATGTAACATGGGAAAGACATGAATAAGACCACAGCCAGATAACATAGTCATCATGGGGGAATGTAACATGGGCAAGACATGAATAAGACCACAGCCAGATAATATAGTCATCATGGGGGAATGTAACATGGGCAAGACATGAATAAGACCACAGACAGATAATATAGTCATCATGGGGGAATGTAACATGGGCAAGACATGAACTAGACCCCAGCCAGATAATATAGTCATGACAGGGGAATGTAACATGGGCAAGACATGAACTAGACAACAGCCAAATAATATAGTCATGATGGGGGAATGTAACATGGGCCAGACATGAACTCGACAACAGCCAGATAATATAGTCATGATGGGGGAATGTAACATGGGCAAGACATGAACGAGACAACAGCCAGATAATATAGTCATGATGGGGAAATGTAACATGGGCAAAACATGAACTAGACCACAGCCAGATATTATAGTCATGATGGGCAAATGTAACATGGGCAAGACATGAACTAGAACACAGTCAGATAATATAGTCATGACAGGGGGAATGTACCATGGGCAAGACATGAACTAGACAACAGCCAGATAAAATAGTCATGATGGGGGAATGTAACATGGGCAAGACATGAACTAGACAACAGCCAGATAATATAGTCATGATGGGGGAATGTAACATGAGCAAGACATGAACTAGACCACAGCCAGACAATATAGTCATGATGGGGGAATGTACCATGGGCAAGACATGAACGAGACCACAGCCAGATAATGTTGTCATGATGGGGGAATGTAACATGGGCAAGACATGAACTAGACCACAGCCAGATAATATAGTCATGATGGGAGAATGTAACATGGGCAAGACATGAACTAGACAATAGCCAAATAATATAGTCATGATGGGGGAATGTAACATGGGCAAGACATTAATAAGACCACAACCAAATAATATAGTCATGATGGGGGAATGTAACCTGGGCAAGACATGAACTAGACCACAGCCAGATAATATAGTCATGATGGGGGAATGTAACATGGGCAAGACATGAACTGGACCACAGCCAGATAATATAGTCATCATGGGGGAATATGACATGGGCAAGACATGAATAAGACCACAGCCAGATAATATAGTCATCATGGGGGAATGTAACATGGGCAAGACATGAATAAGACCACAGCCAGATAATATAGTCATCATGGGGGAATGTAACATGGGCAAGACATGAACTAGACCACAGCCTGATAATATAGTCATGACAGGGGAATGTAACATGGGCAAGACATGAACGAGACAACAGCCAGATAATATAGTCATGATGGGGGAATGCAACATGGGCAAGACATGAACGAGACCACAGCCAGATAATATAGTCATGACAGGGCAATGTAACATGGGCAAGACATGAACGAGACCACAGCCAGATAATATAGTCATGATGGGGGAATGTAACATGGGCAAGACATGAACTGGACCACAGCCAGATAATATAGTCATGATGGGGAAAGTAAAATGGGCAAGACATGAACTAGACCACAGCCAGATAATATAGTCATGATGGGGGAATTTAACATGGGCCAGACATGAACGAGACAACAGCCAGATAATATAGACATGATGGGGGAATGTAACATGGGCAAGACATGAACTAGACCACAGCCAGATAATATAGTCATGATGGGAGAATGTAACACAGGAAAGACATGAACTCGACAATAGCCAGATAATATAGTTATGATGGGGGAATGTAACATGGGCCAGACATGAACTCGACAACACCAGATAATATAGTCATGATGGGGGAATGTAACATGGGCAAGACATGAACTCGACAATAGCCAGATAATATAGTCATGATGGGGGAATGTAACAATTGTAACACGGGGAAGACATGAACTCGACAACAGCCAGATAATGTAGTCATGATGGGGGGATGCAACATAGGCAAGACATGAACTCGACAACAGCCAGACAATATCGTCATGATGGGGGAATGTAACATGGGCAAGACATGAACTAGACCACAGCCAGATAATATAGTAATGATGGGGGAATGTAACATGGGTAAGACATGAACGAGACCACAGCGAAATAATATAGTCATGATGGGAGAATGTAACATGGGCAAGACATGAACTACACCACAGCCAGCTAATATAGTCATGATGGGGGAATGTAACATGGGCAAGACATGAACAAGGCCACAGCCAGATTATATAGTCATCATGGGGGAATGTAACATGGGCAAGACATGAATAAGACCACAGCCAGATAATATAGTCATCATGGGGGAATGTAACATGGGCAAGACATGAATAAGACCACAGCCAGATAATATAGTCATCATGGGGGAATGTAACATGGACAAGACATGAATAAGACCACAGCCAGATCATATAGTCATCATGGGGGAATGTAACATGGGCAAGCCATGAACTAGACCACAGCCAGATAATATAGTCATGAGAGGGGAATGTAACATGGGCAAGACATGAACAAGACAACAGCCAGATAATATAGTCATGATGGGGGAATGTAACACGGGCAAGACATGAACTAGACCACAGCCAGATAATATAGTCATGACAGGGGAATGTAACATGGGCAAGACATGAACGAGACAACAGCCAGATAATATAGTCATGACAGGGGAATGTAACATGGGCAAGACATGAACGAGACAACAGCCAGATAATAAAGTCATGACAGGGGAATGTAACATGGGCAAGACATGAACGAGACAACAGCCAGATAATATAGTCATGATGGGAGAATGTAACATGGGCCAGACATGAACTCGACCACACCATGATAATATAGTCGTGATGGGGAAATGTAACATGGGCAAGACATGAACTAGACAACAGCCAGATAATATAGTCATGATGGGGGAATGTAACACAGGCAAGATATGAACGAGACAACAGCCAGATAATATAGTCATGATGGGGGAATGCAACATGGGCAAGACATGAACGAGACCACAGCCAGATAATATAGTCATGATGGGGGAATGTAACATGGGCAAGACATGAACTGGACCACAGCCAGATAATATAGTCATGATGGGGGAATGTAAAATGGGAAAGACATGAACTAGACCACAGCCAGATAATATAGTCATGATGGGGGAATGTAACATGGGAAAGACATGAATAAGACCACAGCCAGATAACATAGTCATCATGGGGGAATGTAACATGGGCAAGACATGAATAAGACCACAGCCAGATAATATAGTCATCATGGGGGAATGTAACATGGGCAAGACATGAATAAGACCACAGACAGATAATATAGTCATCATGGGGGAATGTAACATGGGCAAGACATGAACTAGACCCCAGCCAGATAATATAGTCATGACAGGGGAATGTAACATGGGCAAGACATGAACTAGACAACAGCCAAATAATATAGTCATGATGGGGGAATGTAACATGGGCCAGACATGAACTCGACAACAGCCAGATAATATAGTCATGATGGGGTTATTTAACATGGGCCAGACATGAACGAGACAACAGCCAGATAATATAGACATGATGGGGGAATGTAACATGGGCAAGACATGAACTAGACCACAGCCAGATAATATAGTCATGATGGGAGAATGTAACACAGGAAAGACATGAACTCGACAACAGCCAGATAATATAGTCATGATGGGGGAATGTAACATGGGGAAGACATGAACTAGACAACAGCCAGATAATGTAGTCATGATGGGAGAATGTAACACAGGCAAGACATGAACGAGACCACAGCCAGATAAAATAGTCATGATAGGGGAATGTAACATGGGCAAGACATGAACAAGACAACAGTCAGATAATATAGTCATGATGGGACAATGTAACATGGAAAAGACATGAACTAGACAACAGCCAGAAAATATAGTCATGATGGGGGAATGTAACATGGGCAAGACATGAACTAGACAACAGCCATATAATATAGTCATGATGGGGGAATGTAACATGGGAAAGACATGAACTAGACAACAGCCAGATAATGTAGTCATGATGGGGGAATGTAACATGGGAAAGACATGAACTAGACCACAGCCAGATAAAATGGTCATGATAGGGGAATGTAACATGGGCAAGACATGAACTAGACAAGTCAGATAATATAGTCATGATGGGAGAATGTAACATGGAAAAGACATGAACTAGACAACAGCCTGATAATATAGTGATGATGGGGGAATGTAACACAGGCAAGACATGAACTTGACCACAGCCAGATAATATAGTCATGATGGGGGAATGTAACATGGGCAAGACATGAACGAGACAACAGCCAGATAATATAGTCATGATGGGGAAATGTAACATGGGCAAAACATGAACTAGACTACAGCTAGATATTATAGTCATGATGGGCAAATGTAACATGGGCAAGACATGAACTAGCCAACAGCCAGATAATATAGTCATGATGGGGGAATGTAACATGAGCAAGACATGAACTAGACCACAGCCAGACAATATAGTCATGATGGGGGAATGTACCATGGGCAAGACATGAACGAGACCACAACCAGATAATGTTGTCATGATGGGGGAATGTAACATGGGCAAGACATGAACTAGACCACAGCCAGATAATATAGTCATGATGGGAGAATGTAACATGGGCAGGACATGAACTAGACAATAGCCAGATAATATAGTCATGATGGGGGAATGTAACATGGGCAAGACATGAATAAGACCACAACCAAATAATATAGTCATGATGGGGGAATGTAACCTGGGCAAGACATGAACTAGACCACAGCCAGATAATATAGTCATGATGGGGGAATGTAACATGGGCAAGACATGAATAAGACCACAACCAAATAATATAGTCATGATGGGGGAATGTAACCTGGGCAAGACATGAACTAGACCACAGCCAGATAATATAGTCATGATGGGGGAATGTAACATGGGCAAGACATGAACTGGACCACAGCCAGATAATATAGTCATCATGGGGGAATGTGACATGGGCAAGACATGAATAAGACCACAGCCAGATAATATAGTCATCATGGGGGAATGTAACATGGGCAAGACATGAATAAGACCACAGCCAGATAATATAGTCATCATGGGGGAATGTAACATGGGCAAGACATGAACTAGACCACAGCCAGATAATATAGTCATGACAGGGGAATGTAACATGGGCAAGACATGAACGAGACAACAGCCAGATAATATAGTCATGATGGGGGAATGCAACATGGGCAAGACATGAACGAGACCACAGCCAGATAATATAGTCATGACAGGGCAATGTAACATGGGCAAGACATGAACTAGACCACAGCCAGATAATATAGTCATGATGGGGGAATGTAACATGGGCAAGACATGAACTGGACCACAGCCAGATAATATAGTCATGATGGGGAAAGTAAAATGGGCAAGACATGAACTAGACCACAGCCAGATAATATAGTCATGATGGGGGAATTTAACATGGGCCAGACATGAACGAGACAACAGCCAGATAATATAGTCATGATGGGAGAATGTAACACAGGAAAGACATGAACTCGACAACAGCCAGTTAATATAGTCATGATGGGGGAATGTAACATGGGCCAGACATGAACTCGACAACAGCCAGATAATATAGTCATGATGGGGGAATGTAACATGGGCAAGACATGAACTCGCAACAGCCAGATAATATAGTCATGATGGGGGAATGTAACAATTGTAACACGGGGAAGACATGAACTCGACAACAGCCAGATAATGTAGTCATGATGGGGGGATGCAACATAGGCAAGACATGAACTCGACAACAGCCAGACAATATCGTCATGATGGGGGAATGTAACATGGGCAAGACATGAACTAGACCACAGCCAGATAATATAGTCATGATGGGGGAATGTAACATGGGTAAGACATGAACGAGACCACAGCGAAATAATATAGTCATGATGGGAGAATGTAACATGGGCAAGACATGAACTACACCACAGCCAGCTAATATAGTCATGATGGGGGAATGTAACATGGGCAAGACATGAACAAGGCCACAGCCAGATTATATAGTCATCATGGGGGAATGTAACATGGGCAAGACATGAATAAGACCACAGCCAGATCATATAGTCATCATGGGGGAATGTAACATGGGCAAGCCATGAACTAGACCACAGCCAGATAATATAGTCATGAGAGGGGAATGTAACATGGGCAAGACATGAACAAGACAACAGCCAGATAATATAGTCATGATGGGGGAATGTAACACGGGCAAGACATGAACTAGACCACAGCCAGATAATATAGTCATGAGAGGGGAATGTAACATGGGCAAGACATGAACAAGACAACAGCCAGATAATATAGTCATGATGGGGGAATGTAACACGGGCAAGACATGAACTAGACAACAGCCAGATAATATAGTCATGATGGGGGAATGTAACACAGGCAAGATATGAACGAGACAACAGCCAGATAATATAGTCATGATGGGGGAATGCAACATGGGCAAGACATGAACTAGACCACAGCCAGATAATATAGTCATGATGGGGGAATGTAACATGGGCAAGACATGAACTGGACCACAGCCAGATAATATAGTCATGATGGGGGAATGTAAAATGGGAAAGACATGAACTAGACCACAGCCAGATAATATAGTCATGATGGGGGAATGTAACATGGGAAAGACATGAATAAGACCACAGCCAGATAACATAGTCATCATGGGGGAATGTAACATGGGCAAGACATGAATAAGACCACAGCCAGATAATATAGTCATCATGGGGGAATGTAACATGGGCAAGACATGAATAAGACCACAGCCAGATAATATAGTCATCATGGGGGAATGTAACATGGGCAAGACATGAACTAGACCCCAGCCAGATAATATAGTCATGACAGGGGAATGTAACATGGGCAAGACATGAACTAGACAACAGCCAAATAATATAGTCATGATGGGGGAATGTAACATGGGCCAGACATGAACTCGACAACAGCCAGATAATATAGTCATGATGGGGTTATTTAACATGGGCCAGACATGAACGAGACAACAGCCAGATAATATAGACATGATGGGGGAATGTAACATGGGCAAGACATGAACTAGACCACAGCCAGATAAAATAGTCATGATAGGGGAATGTAGCATGGGCAAGACATGAACTAGACAACAGTCAGATAATATAGTCATGATGGGACAATGTAACATGGAAAAGACATGAACTAGACAACAGCCAGAAAATATCTTCATGACAGGGGAATGTAACATGGGCAAGACATGAACAAGACAACAGCCAGATATTATAGTCATGACAGGCGAATGTAACATGGGCAAGACATGAACTAGACAACAGCCAAATAATATAGTCATGATGGGGGAATGTAACATGGGCCAGACATGAACTCGACAACAGCCAGATAATATCGTCATGATGGGGTTATTTAACATGGGCCAGACATGAACGAGACAACAGCCAGATAATATAGACATGATGGGGGAATGTAACATGGGCAAGACATGAACTAGACCACAGCCAGATAATATAGTCATGATGGGAGAATGTAACACAGGAAAGACATGAACTCGACAACAGCCAGATAATATAGTCATGATGGGGGAATGTAACATGGGGAAGACATGAACTAGACAACAGCCAGATAATGTAGTCATGATGGGAGAATGTAACACAGGCAAGACATGAACGAGACCACAGCCAGATAAAATAGTCATGATAGGGGAATGTAACATGGGCAAGACATGAACAAGACAACAGTCAGATAATATAGTCATGATGGGACAATGTAACATGGAAAAGACATGAACTAGACAACAGCCAGAAAATATAGTCATGATGGGGGAATGTAACATGGGCAAGACATGAACTAGACAACAGCCATATAATATAGTCATGATGGGGGAATGTAACATGGGAAAGACATGAACTAGACAACAGCCAGATAATGTAGTCATGATGGGGGAATGTAACATGGGAAAGACATGAACTAGACCACAGCCAGATAAAATGGTCATGATAGGGGAATGTAACATGGGCAAGACATGAACTAGACAAGTCAGATAATATAGTCATGATGGGAGAATGTAACATGGAAAAGACATGAACTAGACAACAGCCTGATAATATAGTGATGATGGGGGAATGTAACACAGGCAAGACATGAACTAGACCACAGCCAGATAATATAGTCATGATGGGGGAATGTAACATGGGCAAGACATGAACGAGACAACAGCCAGATAATATAGTCATGATGGGGAAATGTAACATGGGCAAAACATGAACTAGACCACAGCCAGATATTATAGTCATGATGGGCAAATGTAACATGGGCAAGACATGAACTAGCCAACAGCCAGATAATATAGTCATGATGGGGGAATGTAACATGAGCAAGACATGAACTAGACCACAGCCAGACAATATAGTCATGATGGGGGAATGTACCATGGGCAAGACATGAACGAGACCACAACCAGATAATGTTGTCATGATGGGGGAATGTAACATGGGCAAGACATGAACTAGACCACAGCCAGATAATATAGTCATGATGGGAGAATGTAACATGGGCAAGACATGAACTAGACAATAGCCAGATAATATAGTCATGATGGGGGAATGTAACATGGGCAAGACATGAATAAGACCACAACCAAATAATATAGTCATGATGGGGGAATGTAACCTGGGCAAGACATGAACTAGACCACAGCCAGATAATATAGTCATGATGGGGGAATGTAACATGGGCAAGACATGAATAAGACCACAACCAAATAATATAGTCATGATGGGGGAATGTAACCTGGGCAAGACATGAACTAGACCACAGCCAGATAATATAGTCATGATGGGGGAATGTAACATGGGCAAGACATGAACTGGACCACAGCCAGATAATATAGTCATCATGGGGGAATGTGACATGGGCAAGACATGAATAAGACCACAGCCAGATAATATAGTCATCATGGGGCAATGTAACATGGGCAAGACATGAATAAGACCACAGCCAGATAATATAGTCATCATGGGGGAATGTAACATGGGCAAGACATGAACTAGACCACAGCCAGATAATATAGTCATGACAGGGGAATGTAACATGGGCAAGACATGAACGAGACAACAGCCAGATAATATAGTCATGATGGGGGAATGCAACATGGGCAAGACATGAACGAGACCACAGCCAGATAATATAGTCATGACAGGGCAATGTAACATGGGCAAGACATGAACTAGACCACAGCCAGATAATATAGTCATGATGGGGGAATGTAACATGGGCAAGACATGAACTGGACCACAGCCAGATAATATAGTCATGATGGGGAAAGTAAAATGGGCAAGACATGAACTAGACCACAGCCAGATAATATAGTCATGATGGGGGAATTTAACATGGGCCAGACATGAACGAGACAACAGCCAGATAATATAGACATGATGGGGGAATGTAACATGGGCAAGACATGAACTAGACCACAGCCAGATAATATAGTCATGATGGGAGAATGTAACACAGGAAAGACATGAACTCGACAACAGCCAGTTAATATAGTCATGATGGGGGAATGTAACATGGGCCAGACATGAACTCGACAACAGCCAGATAATATAGTCATGATGGGGGAATGTAACATGGGCAAGACATGAACTCGCAACAGCCAGATAATATAGTCATGATGGGGGAATGTAACAATTGTAACACGGGGAAGACATGAACTCGACAACAGCCAGATAATGTAGTCATGATGGGGGGATGCAACATAGGCAAGACATGAACTCGACAACAGCCAGACAATATCGTCATGATGGGGGAATGTAACATGGGCAAGACATGAACTAGACCACAGCCAGATAATATAGTCATGATGGGGGAATGTAACATGGGTAAGACATGAACGAGACCACAGCGAAATAATATAGTCATGATGGGAGAATGTAACATGGGCAAGACATGAACTACACCACAGCCAGCTAATATAGTCATGATGGGGGAATGTAACATGGGCAAGACATGAACAAGGCCACAGCCAGATTATATAGTCATCATGGGGGAATGTAACATGGGCAAGACATGAATAAGACCACAGCCAGATCATATAGTCATCATGGGGGAATGTAACATGGGCAAGCCATGAACTAGACCACAGCCAGATAATATAGTCATGAGAGGGGAATGTAACATGGGCAAGACATGAACAAGACAACAGCCAGATAATATAGTCATGATGGGGGAATGTAACACGGGCAAGACATGAACTAGACCACAGCCAGATAATATAGTCATGAGAGGGGAATGTAACATGGGCAAGACATGAACAAGACAACAGCCAGATAATATAGTCATGATGGGGGAATGTAACACGGGCAAGACATGAACTAGACAACAGCCAGATAATATAGTCATGATGGGGGAATGTAACACAGGCAAGATATGAACGAGACAACAGCCAGATAATATAGTCATGATGGGGGAATGCAACATGGGCAAGACATGAACTAGACCACAGCCAGATAATATAGTCATGATGGGGGAATGTAACATGGGCAAGACATGAACTGGACCACAGCCAGATAATATAGTCATGATGGGGGAATGTAAAATGGGAAAGACATGAACTAGACCACAGCCAGATAATATAGTCATGATGGGGGAATGTAACATGGGAAAGACATGAATAAGACCACAGCCAGATAACATAGTCATCATGGGGGAATGTAACATGGGCAAGACATGAATAAGACCACAGCCAGATAATATAGTCATCATGGGGGAATGTAACATGGGCAAGACATGAATAAGACCACAGCCAGATAATATAGTCATCATGGGGGAATGTAACATGGGCAAGACATGAACTAGACCCCAGCCAGATAATATAGTCATGACAGGGGAATGTAACATGGGCAAGACATGAACTAGACAACAGCCAAATAATATAGTCATGATGGGGGAATGTAACATGGGCCAGACATGAACTCGACAACAGCCAGATAATATAGTCATGATGGGGTTATTTAACATGGGCCAGACATGAACGAGACAACAGCCAGATAATATAGACATGATGGGGGAATGTAACATGGGCAAGACATGAACTAGACCACAGCCAGATAAAATAGTCATGATAGGGGTATGTAGCATGGGCAAGACATGAACTAGACAACAGTCAGATAATATAGTCATGATGGGACAATGTAACATGGAAAAGACATGAACTAGACAACAGCCAGAAAATATCTTCATGACAGGGGAATGTAACATGGGCAAGACATGAACAAGACAACAGCCAGATATTATAGTCATGACAGGCGAATGTAACATGGGCAAGACATGAACTAGACAACAGCCAAATAATATAGTCATGATGGGGGAATGTAACATGGGCCAGACATGAACTCGACAACAGCCAGATAATATCGTCATGATGGGGTTATTTAACATGGGCCAGACATGAACGAGACAACAGCCAGATAATATAGACATGATGGGGGAATGTAACATGGGCAAGACATGAACTAGACCACAGCCAGATAATATAGTCATGATGGGAGAATGTAACACAGGAAAGACATGAACTCGACAACAGCCAGATAATATAGTCATGATGGGGGAATGTAACATGGGGAAGACATGAACTAGACAACAGCCAGATAATGTAGTCATGATGGGAGAATGTAACACAGGCAAGACATGAACGAGACCACAGCCAGATAAAATAGTCATGATAGGGGAATGTAACATGGGCAAGACATGAACAAGACAACAGTCAGATAATATAGTCATGATGGGACAATGTAACATGGAAAAGACATGAACTAGACAACAGCCAGAAAATATAGTCATGATGGGGGAATGTAACATGGGCAAGACATGAACTAGACAACAGCCATATAATATAGTCATGATGGGGGAATGTAACATGGGAAAGACATGAACTAGACAACAGCCAGATAATGTAGTCATGATGGGGGAATGTAACATGGGAAAGACATGAACTAGACCACAGCCAGATAAAATGGTCATGATAGGGGAATGTAACATGGGCAAGACATGAACTAGACAAGTCAGATAATATAGTCATGATGGGAGAATGTAACATGGAAAAGACATGAACTAGACAACAGCCTGATAATATAGTGATGATGGGGGAATGTAACACAGGCAAGACATGAACTAGACCACAGCCAGATAATATAGTCATGATGGGGGAATGTAACATGGGCAAGACATGAACGAGACAACAGCCAGATAATATAGTCATGATGGGGAAATGTAACATGGGCAAAACATGAACTAGACCACAGCCAGATATTATAGTCATGATGGGCAAATGTAACATGGGCAAGACATGAACTAGCCAACAGCCAGATAATATAGTCATGATGGGGGAATGTAACATGAGCAAGACATGAACTAGACCACAGCCAGACAATATAGTCATGATGGGGGAATGTACCATGGGCAAGACATGAACGAGACCACAACCAGATAATGTTGTCATGATGGGGGAATGTAACATGGGCAAGACATGAACTAGACCACAGCCAGATAATATAGTCATGATGGGAGAATGTAACATGGGCAAGACATGAACTAGACAATAGCCAGATAATATAGTCATGATGGGGGAATGTAACATGGGCAAGACATGAATAAGACCACAACCAAATAATATAGTCATGATGGGGGAATGTAACCTGGGCAAGACATGAACTAGACCACAGCCAGATAATATAGTCATGATGGGGGAATGTAACATGGGCAAGACATGAATAAGACCACAACCAAATAATATAGTCATGATGGGGGAATGTAACCTGGGCAAGACATGAACTAGACCACAGCCAGATAATATAGTCATGATGGGGGAATGTAACATGGGCAAGACATGAACTGGACCACAGCCAGATAATATAGTCATCATGGGGGAATGTGACATGGGCAAGACATGAATAAGACCACAGCCAGATAATATAGTCATCATGGGGCAATGTAACATGGGCAAGACATGAATAAGACCACAGCCAGATAATATAGTCATCATGGGGGAATGTAACATGGGCAAGACATGAACTAGACCACAGCCAGATAATATAGTCATGACAGGGGAATGTAACATGGGCAAGACATGAACGAGACAACAGCCAGATAATATAGTCATGATGGGGGAATGCAACATGGGCAAGACATGAACGAGACCACAGCCAGATAATATAGTCATGACAGGGCAATGTAACATGGGCAAGACATGAACTAGACCACAGCCAGATAATATAGTCATGATGGGGGAATGTAACATGGGCAAGACATGAACTGGACCACAGCCAGATAATATAGTCATGATGGGGAAAGTAAAATGGGCAAGACATGAACTAGACCACAGCCAGATAATATAGTCATGATGGGGGAATTTAACATGGGCCAGACATGAACGAGACAACAGCCAGATAATATAGACATGATGGGGGAATGTAACATGGGCAAGACATGAACTAGACCACAGCCAGATAATATAGTCATGATGGGAGAATGTAACACAGGAAAGACATGAACTCGACAACAGCCAGTTAATATAGTCATGATGGGGGAATGTAACATGGGCCAGACATGAACTCGACAACAGCCAGATAATATAGTCATGATGGGGGAATGTAACATGGGCAAGACATGAACTCGCAACAGCCAGATAATATAGTCATGATGGGGGAATGTAACAATTGTAACACGGGGAAGACATGAACTCGACAACAGCCAGATAATGTAGTCATGATGGGGGGATGCAACATAGGCAAGACATGAACTCGACAACAGCCAGACAATATCGTCATGATGGGGGAATGTAACATGGGCAAGACATGAACTAGACCACAGCCAGATAATATAGTCATGATGGGGGAATGTAACATGGGTAAGACATGAACGAGACCACAGCGAAATAATATAGTCATGATGGGAGAATGTAACATGGGCAAGACATGAACTACACCACAGCCAGCTAATATAGTCATGATGGGGGAATGTAACATGGGCAAGACATGAACAAGGCCACAGCCAGATTATATAGTCATCATGGGGGAATGTAACATGGGCAAGACATGAATAAGACCACAGCCAGATCATATAGTCATCATGGGGGAATGTAACATGGGCAAGCCATGAACTAGACCACAGCCAGATAATATAGTCATGAGAGGGGAATGTAACATGGGCAAGACATGAACAAGACAACAGCCAGATAATATAGTCATGATGGGGGAATGTAACACGGGCAAGACATGAACTAGACCACAGCCAGATAATATAGTCATGAGAGGGGAATGTAACATGGGCAAGACATGAACAAGACAACAGCCAGATAATATAGTCATGATGGGGGAATGTAACACGGGCAAGACATGAACTAGACAACAGCCAGATAATATAGTCATGATGGGGGAATGTAACACAGGCAAGATATGAACGAGACAACAGCCAGATAATATAGTCATGATGGGGGAATGCAACATGGGCAAGACATGAACTAGACCACAGCCAGATAATATAGTCATGATGGGGGAATGTAACATGGGCAAGACATGAACTGGACCACAGCCAGATAATATAGTCATGATGGGGGAATGTAAAATGGGAAAGACATGAACTAGACCACAGCCAGATAATATAGTCATGATGGGGGAATGTAACATGGGAAAGACATGAATAAGACCACAGCCAGATAACATAGTCATCATGGGGGAATGTAACATGGGCAAGACATGAATAAGACCACAGCCAGATAATATAGTCATCATGGGGGAATGTAACATGGGCAAGACATGAATAAGACCACAGCCAGATAATATAGTCATCATGGGGGAATGTAACATGGGCAAGACATGAACTAGACCCCAGCCAGATAATATAGTCATGACAGGGGAATGTAACATGGGCAAGACATGAACTAGACAACAGCCAAATAATATAGTCATGATGGGGGAATGTAACATGGGCCAGACATGAACTCGACAACAGCCAGATAATATAGTCATGATGGGGTTATTTAACATGGGCCAGACATGAACGAGACAACAGCCAGATAATATAGACATGATGGGGGAATGTAACATGGGCAAGACATGAACTAGACCACAGCCAGATAAAATAGTCATGATAGGGGTATGTAGCATGGGCAAGACATGAACTAGACAACAGTCAGATAATATAGTCATGATGGGACAATGTAACATGGAAAAGACATGAACTAGACAACAGCCAGAAAATATCTTCATGACAGGGGAATGTAACATGGGCAAGACATGAACAAGACAACAGCCAGATATTATAGTCATGACAGGCGAATGTAACATGGGCAAGACATGAACTAGACAACAGCCAAATAATATAGTCATGATGGGGGAATGTAACATGGGCCAGACATGAACTCGACAACAGCCAGATAATATCGTCATGATGGGGTTATTTAACATGGGCCAGACATGAACGAGACAACAGCCAGATAATATAGACATGATGGGGGAATGTAACATGGGCAAGACATGAACTAGACCACAGCCAGATAATATAGTCATGATGGGAGAATGTAACACAGGAAAGACATGAACTCGACAACAGCCAGATAATATAGTCATGATGGGGGAATGTAACATGGGGAAGACATGAACTAGACAACAGCCAGATAATGTAGTCATGATGGGAGAATGTAACACAGGCAAGACATGAACGAGACCACAGCCAGATAAAATAGTCATGATAGGGGAATGTAACATGGGCAAGACATGAACAAGACAACAGTCAGATAATATAGTCATGATGGGACAATGTAACATGGAAAAGACATGAACTAGACAACAGCCAGAAAATATAGTCATGATGGGGGAATGTAACATGGGCAAGACATGAACTAGACAACAGCCATATAATATAGTCATGATGGGGGAATGTAACATGGGAAAGACATGAACTAGACAACAGCCAGATAATGTAGTCATGATGGGGGAATGTAACATGGGAAAGACATGAACTAGACCACAGCCAGATAAAATGGTCATGATAGGGGAATGTAACATGGGCAAGACATGAACTAGACAAGTCAGATAATATAGTCATGATGGGAGAATGTAACATGGAAAAGACATGAACTAGACAACAGCCTGATAATATAGTGATGATGGGGGAATGTAACACAGGCAAGACATGAACTAGACCACAGCCAGATAATATAGTCATGATGGGGGAATGTAACATGGGCAAGACATGAACGAGACAACAGCCAGATAATATAGTCATGATGGGGAAATGTAACATGGGCAAAACATGAACTAGACCACAGCCAGATATTATAGTCATGATGGGCAAATGTAACATGGGCAAGACATGAACTAGCCAACAGCCAGATAATATAGTCATGATGGGGGAATGTAACATGAGCAAGACATGAACTAGACCACAGCCAGACAATATAGTCATGATGGGGGAATGTACCATGGGCAAGACATGAACGAGACCACAACCAGATAATGTTGTCATGATGGGGGAATGTAACATGGGCAAGACATGAACTAGACCACAGCCAGATAATATAGTCATGATGGGAGAATGTAACATGGGCAAGACATGAACTAGACAATAGCCAGATAATATAGTCATGATGGGGGAATGTAACATGGGCAAGACATGAATAAGACCACAACCAAATAATATAGTCATGATGGGGGAATGTAACCTGGGCAAGACATGAACTAGACCACAGCCAGATAATATAGTCATGATGGGGGAATGTAACATGGGCAAGACATGAATAAGACCACAACCAAATAATATAGTCATGATGGGGGAATGTAACCTGGGCAAGACATGAACTAGACCACAGCCAGATAATATAGTCATGATGGGGGAATGTAACATGGGCAAGACATGAACTGGACCACAGCCAGATAATATAGTCATCATGGGGGAATGTGACATGGGCAAGACATGAATAAGACCACAGCCAGATAATATAGTCATCATGGGGCAATGTAACATGGGCAAGACATGAATAAGACCACAGCCAGATAATATAGTCATCATGGGGGAATGTAACATGGGCAAGACATGAACTAGACCACAGCCAGATAATATAGTCATGACAGGGGAATGTAACATGGGCAAGACATGAACGAGACAACAGCCAGATAATATAGTCATGATGGGGGAATGCAACATGGGCAAGACATGAACGAGACCACAGCCAGATAATATAGTCATGACAGGGCAATGTAACATGGGCAAGACATGAACTAGACCACAGCCAGATAATATAGTCATGATGGGGGAATGTAACATGGGCAAGACATGAACTGGACCACAGCCAGATAATATAGTCATGATGGGGAAAGTAAAATGGGCAAGACATGAACTAGACCACAGCCAGATAATATAGTCATGATGGGGGAATTTAACATGGGCCAGACATGAACGAGACAACAGCCAGATAATATAGACATGATGGGGGAATGTAACATGGGCAAGACATGAACTAGACCACAGCCAGATAATATAGTCATGATGGGAGAATGTAACACAGGAAAGACATGAACTCGACAACAGCCAGTTAATATAGTCATGATGGGGGAATGTAACATGGGCCAGACATGAACTCGACAACAGCCAGATAATATAGTCATGATGGGGGAATGTAACATGGGCAAGACATGAACTCGCAACAGCCAGATAATATAGTCATGATGGGGGAATGTAACAATTGTAACACGGGGAAGACATGAACTCGACAACAGCCAGATAATGTAGTCATGATGGGGGGATGCAACATAGGCAAGACATGAACTCGACAACAGCCAGACAATATCGTCATGATGGGGGAATGTAACATGGGCAAGACATGAACTAGACCACAGCCAGATAATATAGTCATGATGGGGGAATGTAACATGGGTAAGACATGAACGAGACCACAGCGAAATAATATAGTCATGATGGGAGAATGTAACATGGGCAAGACATGAACTACACCACAGCCAGCTAATATAGTCATGATGGGGGAATGTAACATGGGCAAGACATGAACAAGGCCACAGCCAGATTATATAGTCATCATGGGGGAATGTAACATGGGCAAGACATGAATAAGACCACAGCCAGATCATATAGTCATCATGGGGGAATGTAACATGGGCAAGCCATGAACTAGACCACAGCCAGATAATATAGTCATGAGAGGGGAATGTAACATGGGCAAGACATGAACAAGACAACAGCCAGATAATATAGTCATGATGGGGGAATGTAACACGGGCAAGACATGAACTAGACAACAGCCAGATAATATAGTCATGATGGGGGAATGTAACACAGGCAAGATATGAACGAGACAACAGCCAGATAATATAGTCATGATGGGGGAATGCAACATGGGCAAGACATGAACTAGACCACAGCCAGATAATATAGTCATGATGGGGGAATGTAACATGGGCAAGACATGAACTGGACCACAGCCAGATAATATAGTCATGATGGGGGAATGTAAAATGGGAAAGACATGAACTAGACCACAGCCAGATAATATAGTCATGATGGGGGAATGTAACATGGGAAAGACATGAATAAGACCACAGCCAGATAACATAGTCATCATGGGGGAATGTAACATGGGCAAGACATGAATAAGACCACAGCCAGA
Organism: Myxine glutinosa; assembly: GCF_964187855.1. Classification (NCBI taxonomy): domain Eukaryota; kingdom Metazoa; phylum Chordata; class Myxini; order Myxiniformes; family Myxinidae; genus Myxine; species Myxine glutinosa. The sequence continues at coordinate 111,217,238 of NC_136267.1, read as the reverse complement.
TAATATAGTCATCATGGGGGAATGTAACATGGGCAAGACATGAATAAGACCACAGCCAGATAATATAGTCATCATGGGGGAATGTAACATGGGCAAGACATGAACTAGACCCCAGCCAGATAATATAGTCATGACAGGGGAATGTAACATGGGCAAGACATGAACTAGACAACAGCCAAATAATATAGTCATGATGGGGGAATGTAACATGGGCCAGACATGAACTCGACAACAGCCAGATAATATAGTCATGATGGGGTTATTTAACATGGGCCAGACATGAACGAGACAACAGCCAGATAATATAGACATGATGGGGGAATGTAACATGGGCAAGACATGAACTAGACCACAGCCAGATAAAATAGTCATGATAGGGGAATGTAGCATGGGCAAGACATGAACTAGACAACAGTCAGATAATATAGTCATGATGGGACAATGTAACATGGAAAAGACATGAACTAGACAACAGCCAGAAAATATAGTCATGATGGGGGAATGTAACATGGGCAAGACATGAACTAGACAACAGCCATATAATATAGTCATGATGGGGGAATGTAACATGGGAAAGACATGAACTAGACAACAGCCAGATAATGTAGTCATGATGGGAGAATGTAACACAGGCAAGACATGAAGGAGACCACAGCCAGATAAAATAGTCATGATAGGGGAATGTAACATGGGCAAGACATGAACAAGACAACAGTCAGATAATATAGTCATGATGGGACAATGTAACATGGAAAAGACATGAACTAGACAACAGCCAGAATATATAGTCATGATGGGGGAATGTAACATGGGCAAGACATGAACTAGACAACAGCCATATAATATAGTCATGATGGGGGAATGTAACATGGGAAAGACATGAACTAGACCACAGCCAGATAAAATAGTCATGATAGGGGAATGTAACATGGGCAAGACATGAACTAGACAACAGTCAGATAATATAGTCATGATGGGAGAATGTAACATGGAAAAGACATGAACTAGACAACAGCCTGATAATATAGTGATGATGGGGGAATGTAACACAGGCAAGACATGAACTAGACCACAGCCAGATAATATAGTCATGATGGGGGAATGTAACATGGGCAAGACATGAACGAGACAACAGCCAGATAATATAGTCATGATGGGGAAATGTAACATGGGCAAAACATGAACTAGACCACAGCCAGATATTATAGTCATGATGGGCAAATGTAACATGGGCAAGACATGAACTAGAACACAGTCAGATAATATAGTCATGACAGGGGGAATGTACCATGGGCAAGACATGAACTAGACAACAGCCAGATAAAATAGTCATGATGGGGGAATGTAACATGGGCAAGACATGAACTGGACAACAGCCAGATAATATAGTCATGATGAGGGAATGTAACATGAGCAAGACATGAACTAGACCACAGCCAGACAATATAGTCATGATGGGGGAATGTACCATGGGCAAGACATGAACGAGACCACAGCCAGATAATGTTGTCATGATGGGGGAATGTAACATGGGCAAGACATGAACTAGACCACAGCCAGATAATATAGTCATGATGGGAGAATGTAACATGGGCAAGACATGAACTAGACCACAGCCAGATAATATAGTCATGATGGGGGAATGTAACATGGGCATTGGGCAAGACATGAACTGGACCACAGCCAGATAATATAGTCATCATGGGGGAATGTGACATGGGCAAGACATGAATAAGGCCACAGCCAGATAATATAGTCATCATGGGGGAATGTAACATGGGCAAGACATGAATAAGACCACAGCCAGATAATATAGTCATCATGGGGGAATGTAACATGGGCAAGACATGAACTAGACCACAGCCAGATAATATAGTCATGACAGGGGAATGTAACATGGGCAAGACATGAACGAGACAACAGCCAGATAATATAGTCATGATGGGGGAATGCAACATGGGCAAGACATGAACGAGACCACAGCCAGATAATATAGTCATGACAGGGCAATGTAACATGGGCAAGACATGAACTCGACCACAGCCAGATAATATAGTCATGATGGGGGAATGTAACATGGGCCAGACATGAACTCGACAACAGCCAGATAATATAGTCATGATGGGGGAATGTAACATGGGCAAGACATGAACTCGACAACAGCCAGATAATATAGTCATGATGGGAAAATGTAACACGGGAAAGACATGAACTCGACAATAGTCAGATAATATAGTCATGATGGGGGAATGTAACAATTGTAACATTGGAAAAGACATGAAATCGACGACAGCCAGATAATATAGTCATGATGGCAGAATGTAACATGGGAAAGACATGATCTCGACAACAGCCAGATAATATAGTCATGATGGGGGAATGTAACAACTGTAACATGGGCAAGACATGAACTCGACAACAGCCAGATAATATAGTCATGATGGGGTAATGTAACATGGGCAAGACATGAACTAGACCACAGCCAGACAATATAGTCATGATGGGGGAATGTAACATGGGCAAGACATGAACGAGACCACAGCCAGATAATGTAGTCATGATGGGGGAATGTAACATGGGCAAGACATGAACTAGACCACAGCCAGATAATATAGTCATGATGGGAGAATGTAACATGGGCAAGACATGAACGAGACCACAGCCAGATAATATAGTCATGATGGGGGAATGTAAAATGGGAAAGACATGAATAAGACCACAGCCAGATAATATAGTCATCATGGGGGAATGTAACATGGGCAAAACATGAATAAGACCACAGCCAGATAATAGAGTCATCATGGGGGAATGTATCATGGGTAAGACATGAACTAGACCACGGCCAGATAATATAGTCATGACAGGGGAATGTAACATGGGCAAGACATGAACGAGACAACAGCCAGATAATATAGTCATGACAGGGGAATGTAACATGGGCAAGATATGAACGAGACAACAGCCAGATAATATAGTCATGATGGGGGAATGCAACATTTGCAAGACATGAACTAGACCACAGCCAGATAATATAGTCATGATGGGGGAATGTAACATGGGCAAGACATGAACTGGACCACAGCTAGATAATATAGTCATGATGGGGGAATGTAAAATGGGAAAGACATGAACTAGACCACAGCCAGATAACATAGTCATCATGGGGGAATGTAACATGGGCAAGACATGAATAAGACCACAGCCAGATAATATAGTCATCATGGGGGAATGTAACATGGGCAAGACATGAATAAGACCACAGCCAGATAATATAGTCATCATGGGGGAATGTAACATGGGCAAGACATGAACTAGACCACAGCCAGATAATATAGTCATGACAGGGGAATGTAACATGGGCAAGACATGAACTAGACAACAGCCAAATAATATAGTCATGATGGGAAAATGTAACATGGGCAAGACATGAACTAGACAACAGCCAAATAATATAGTCATGATGGGGGAATGTAACATGGGCCAGACATGAACTCGACAACAGCCAGATAATATAGTCATGATGGGGGAATGTAACATGGGCAAGACATGAACTCGACAACAGCCAGATAATATAGTCATGATGGGAGAATGTGACATGGGAAAGAGATGTACTCGACAACAGCCAGATAATATAGTCATGATGGGGGAATGTAACAACTGTAACATGGGCAAGACATGAACTCGACAACAGCCAGATAATATAGTCATGATGGGGGAATGTAACATGGGCAAGACATGAACTAGACCACAGCCAGACAATATAGTCATGATGGGGGAATGTAACATGGGCAAGACATGAACGAGACCACAGCCAGATAATGTAGTCATGATGGGGGAATGTAACATGGGCAAGACATGAACTAGACCACAGCCAGATAATATAGTCATGATGGGAGAATGTAACATGGGCAAGACATGAACGAGACCACAGCCAGATAATATAGTCATGATGGGGGAATGTAAAATGGGAAAGACATGAATAAGACCACAGCCAGATAATATAGTCATCATGGGGGAATGTAACATGGGCAAGACATGAATAAGACCACAGCCAGATAATAGAGTCATCATGGGGGAATGTAACATGGGTAAGACATGAACTAGACCACGGCCAGATAATATAGTCATGACAGGGGAATGTAACATGGGCAAGACATGAACGAGACAACAGCCAGATAATATAGTCATGATGGGGAAATGTAACATGGGCAAGACATGAACTAGACCACAGCCAGATATTATAGTCATGATGGGCAAATGTAACATGGGCAAGACATGAACCAGACCACAGTCAGATAATATAGTCATGACAGGGGGAATGTACCATGGGCAAGACATGAACTAGACAACAGCCAGATAATATAGTCATCATGGGGGAATGTAACATGGGCAAGACATGAACTGGACCACAGCCAGATAATATAGTCATCATGGGGGAATGCAACATGGGCAAGACATGAATAAGACCACAGCCAGATAATATAGTCATCATGGGGGAATGAAAAATGGGCAAGACATGAACTAGACCACAGCCAGATAATATAGTCATGACAGGGGAATGTAACATGGGCAAGACATGAACGAGACAACAGCCAGATAATATAGTCATGATGGGGGAATGCAACATGGGCAAGACATGAACGAGACCACAGCCAGATAATATAGTCATGACAGGGGAATGTAACATGGGCAAGACATGAACTAGACCACAGTCAGATAATATAGTCATGATGGGGGAATGTAACATGGGCAAGACATGAACTGGACCACAGCCAGATAATATAGACATGATGGGGGAATGTAACATGGGCAAGACATGAACTAGACCACAGCCAGATAATATAGTCATGATGGGAGAATGTAACACAGGAAAGACATGAACTCGACAACAGCCAGATAATATAGTCATGATGGGGGAATGTAACATGGGCCAGACATGAACTCGACAACAGCCAGATAATATAGTCATGATGGGGGAATGTAACATGGGCAATACATGAACTACACCACAGCCAGATAATATAGTCATGACAGGGGAATGTAACATGGGCAAGACATGAACGAGACAACACCCAGATAATATAGTCATGACAGGGGAATGTAACATGGGCAAGACATGAACGAGACAACAGCCAGATAATATAGTCATAATGGGAGAATGTAACATGGGCCAGACATGAACTCGACCACACCATGATAATATAGTCGTGATGGGGAAATGTAACATGGGCAAGACATGAACTAGACAACAGCCAGATAATATAGTCATGATGGGGGAATGTAACACAGGCAAGATATGAACGAGACAACAGCCAGATAATATAGTCATGATGGGGGAATGCAACATGGGCAAGACATGAACTAGACCACAGCCAGATAATATAGTCATGATGGGGGAATGTAACATGGGCAAGACATGAACTGGACCACAGCCAGATAATATAGTCATGATGGGGAAATGTAAAATGAGAAAGACATGAACTAGACCACAGCCAGATAATATAGTCATGATGGGGGAATGTAACATGGAAAAGACATGAATAAGACCACAGCCAGATAACATAGTCATCATGGGGGGAATGTAACATGGGCAAGACATGAATAAGACCACAGCCAGATAATATAGTCATCATGGGGGAATGTAACATGGGCAAGACATGAATAAGACCACAGCCAGATAATATAGTCATAATGGGGGAATGTAACATGGGCAAGACATGAACTAGACCACAGCCAGATAATATAGTCATGACAGGGGAATGTAACATGGGCAAGACATGAACTAGACAACAGCCAAATAATATAGTCATGATGGAAAATGTAACATGGGCAAGACATGAACTAGACAACAGCCAAATAATATAGTCATGATGGGGGAATGTAACATGGGCCAGACATGAACTCGACAACAGCCAGATAATATAGTCATGATGGGGGAATGTAACATGGGCAATACATGAACTCGACAACAGCCAGATAATATAGTCATGATGGGAGAATGTGACATGGGAAAGAGATGTACTCGACAACAGCCAGATAATATAGTCATGATGGGGGAATGTAACAACTGTAACATGGGCAAGACATGAACTCGACAACAGCCAGATAATATAGTCATGATGGGGGAATGTAACATGGGCAAGACATGAACTAGACCACAGCCAGACAATATAGTCATGATGGGGGAATGTAACATGGGCAAGACATGAACGAGACCACAGCCAGATAATGTAGTCATGATGGGGGAATGTAACATGGGCAAGACATGAACTAGACCACAGCCAGATAATATAGTCATGATGGGAGAATGTAACATGGGGAAGACATGAACGAGACCACAGCCAGATAATATAGTCATGATGGGGGAATGTAAAATGGGAAAGACATGAATAAGACCACAGCCAGATAATATAGTCATCATGGGGGAATGTAACATGGGCAAGACATGAATAAGACCACAGCCAGATAATAGAGTCATCATGGGGGAATGTAACATGGGTAAGACATGAACTAGACCACGGCCAGATAATATAGTCATGACAGGGGAATGTAACATGGGCAAGACATGAACGAGACAACAGCCAGATAATATCGTCATGATGGGGGAATGTAACATGGGCAAGACATGAACTAGACCACAGCCAGATAATATAGTCATGACAGGGGAATGTAACATTTGCAAGACATGAACTAGACGACAGCCAGATAATATAGTCCTGATGGGGGAATGTAAAATGGGCAATACATGCACTAGACCACAGCCAGATAATATAGTCATGATGGGGGAATTTAACATGGGCCAGACATGAACGAGACAACAGCCAGATAATATAGACATGATGGGGGAATGTAACATGGGCAAGACATGAATTAGACCACAGCCAGATAATATAGTCATGATGGGAGACTGTAACACAGGAAAGACATGAACTCGACAACAGCCAGATAATATAGTCATGATGGGGGAATGTAACATGGGCCAGACATGAACTCGACAACAGCCAGATAATATAGTCATGATGGGGGAATGTAACATGGGCAAGACATGAACTCGACAATAGTCAGATAATATAGTCATGATGGGGGAATGTAACAATTGTAACATTGGAAAAGACATGAAATCGACGACAGCCAGATAATATAGTCATGATGGCAGAATGTAACATGGGAAAGACATGATCTCGACAACAGCCAGATAATATAGTCATGATGGGGGAATGTAACAACTGTAACATGGGCAAGACATGAACTCGACAACAGCCAGATAATATAGTCATGATGGGGGAATGTAACATGGGCAAGACATGAACTAGACCACAGCCAGACAATATAGTCATGATGGGGGAATGTAACATGGGCAAGACATGAACGAGACCACAGCCAGATAATGTAGTCATGATGGGGGAATGTAACATGGGCAAGACATGAAATAGACCACAGCCAGATAATATAGTCATGATGGGAGAATGTAACATGGGCAAGACATGAACGAGACCACAGCCAGATAATATAGTCATGATGGGGGAATGTAAAATGGGAAAGACATGAATAAGACCACAGCCAGATAATATAGTCATCATGGGGGAATGTAACATGGGCAAGACATGAATAAGACCACAGCCAGATAATAGAGTCATCATGGGGGAATGTATCATGGGTAAGACATGAACTAGACCAAGGCCAGATAATATAGTCATGACAGGGGAATGTAACATGGGCAAGACATGAACGAGACAACAGCCAGATAATATAGTCATGATGGGGAAATGTAACATGGGCAAGACATGAACTAGACCACAGCCAGATATTATAGTCATGATGGGCAAATGTAACATGGGCAAGACATGAACCAGACCACAGTCAGATAATATAGTCATGACAGGGGGAATGTACCATGGGCAAGACATGAACTAGACAACAGCCAGATAAAATAGTCATGATGGGGGAATGTAACATGGGCAAGACATGAACTAGACCACAGCCAGAGAATATAGTCATGATGGGGGAATGTACCATGGGCAAGACATGAACGAGACCACAGCCAGATAATGTTGTCATGATGGGGGAATGTAACATGGGCAAGACATGAACCAGACCACAGCCAGATAATATAGTCATGATGGGAGAATGTAACATGGGCAAGACATGAACGAGACAATAGCCAGATAATATAGTCATGATGGGGGAATGTAACATGGGCAAGACATGAATAAGACCATAGCCAAATAATATAGTCATGATGGGGGAATGTAACATGGGCAAGACATGAACTAGACCACAGCCAGATAATATAGTCATGATGGGGGAATGTAACATGGGCAAGACATGAACTGGACCACAGCCAGATAATATAGTCATCATGGGGGAATGTAACATGGGCAAGACATGAATAAGTCCACAGCCAGATAATATAGTCATCATGGGGGAATGTAACATGGGCAAGACATGAATAAGACCACAGCCAGATAATATAGTCATCATGGGGGAATGAAAAATGGGCAAGACATGAACTAGACCACAGCCAGATAATATAGTCATGACAGGGGAATGTAACATGGGCAAGACATGAACGAGACAACAGCCAGATAATATAGTCATGATGGGGGGATGCAACATGGGCAAGACATGAACGAGACCACAGCCAGATAATATAGTCATGACAGGGGAATGTAACATGGGCAAGACATGAACTAGACCACAGCCAGATAATATAGTCATGATGGGGGAATGTAACATGGGCAAGACATGAACTGGACCACAGCCAGATAATATAGTCCTGATGGGGGAATGTAAAATGGGCAAGACATGAACTCGACCACAGCCAGATAATATAGTCATGATGGGGGAATTTAACATGGGCCAGACATGAACGAGACAACAGCCAGATAATAAAGACATGATGGGGGAATGTAACATGGGCAAGACATGAACTAGACCACAGCCAGATAATATAGTCATGATGGGAGAATGTAACACAGGAAAGACATGAACTTGACAACAGCCAGATAATATAGTCATGATGGGGGAATGTAACATGGGCAATACATGAACTAGACCACAGCCAGATAATATAGTCATGACAGGGGAATGTAACATGGGCAAGACATGAACGAGACAACACCCAGATAATATAGTCATGACAGGGGAATGTAACATGGGCAAGACATGAACGAGACAACAGCCAGATAATATAGTCATAATGGGAGAATGTAACATGGGCCAGACATGAACTTGACCACACCATGATAATATAGTCGTGATGGGGAAATGTAACATGGGCAAGACATGAACTGGACCACAGCCAGATAATATAGTCATGATGGGGGAATGTAACACAGGCAAGATATGAACGAGACAACAGCCAGACAATATAGTCATGATGGGGGAATGCAACATGGGCAAGACATGAACTAGACCACAGCCAGATAATATAGTCATGATGGGGGAATGTAACATGGGCAAGACATGAACTGGACCACAGCCAGATAATATAGTCATGATGGGGAAATGTAAAATGAGAAAGACATGAACTAGACAACAGCCAAATAATATAGTCATGATGGGAAAATGTAACATGGGCAAGACATGAACTAGACAACAGCCAAATAATATAGTCATCATGGGGGAATGTAACATGGGCAAGACATGAATAAGACCACAGCCAGATAATATAGTCATCATGGGGGAATGTAACATGGGCAAGACATGAACTAGACCACAGCCAGATAATATAGTCATGACAGGGGAATGTAACATGGGCAAGACATGAACTAGACAACAGCCAAATAATATAGTCATGATGGGAAAATGTAACATGGGCAAGACATGAACTAGACAACAGCCAAATAATATAGTCATGATGGGGGGAATGTAACATGGGCCAGATATGAACTCGACAACAGCCAGATAATATAGTCATGATGGGGGAATGTAACATGGGCAAGACATGAACTCGACAACAGCCAGATAATATAGTCATGATGGGAGAATGTGACATGGGAAAGAGATGTACTCGACAACAGCCAGATAATATAGTCATGATGGGGGAATGTAACAACTGTAACATGGGCAAGACATGAACTCGACAACAGCCAGATAATATAGTCATGATGGGGGAATGTAACATGGGCAAGACATGAACGAGACCACAGCCAGATAATGTAGTCATGATGGGGGAATGTAACATGGGCAAGACATGAACGAGACCACAGCCAGATAATATAGTCATGATGGGAGAATGTAACATGGGCAAGACATGAACGAGACCACAGCCAGATAATATAGTCATGATGGGGGAATGTAAAATGGGAAAGACATGAATAAGACCACAGCCAGATAATATAGTCATCATGGGGGAATGTAACATGGGCAAGAAATGAATAAGACCACAGCCAGATAATAGAGTCATCATGGGGGAATGTAACATGGGTAAGACATGAACTAGACCACGGCCAGATAATATAGTCATGACAGGGGAATGTAACATGGGAAAGACATGAACAAGACCACAGCCAGATAATATAGTCATGATGGGGGAATGTAACATGGGAAAGACATGAATAAGACCACAGCCAGATAACATAGTCATCATGGGGGAATGTAACATGGGCAAGACATGAATAAGACCACAGCCAGATAATATAGTCATCATGGGGGAATGTAACATGGGCAAGACATGAATAAGACCACAGCCAGATAATATAGTCATCATGGGGGAATGTAACATGGGCAAGACATGAACTAGACCCCAGCCAGATAATATAGTCATGACAGGGGAATGTAACATGGGCAAGACATGAACTAGACAACAGCCAAATAATATAGTCATGATGGGGGAATGTAACATGGGCCAGACATGAACTCGACAACAGCCAGATAATATAGTCATGATGGGGTTATTTAACATGGGCCAGACATGAACGAGACAACAGCCAGATAATATAGACATGATGGGGGAATGTAACATGGGCAAGACATGAACTCGACCACAGCCAGATAATATAGTCATGATGGGAGAATGTAACACAGGAAAGACATGAACTCGACAACAGCCAGATAATATATTCATGATGGGGGAATGTAACATGGGCCAGACATGAACTCGACAACAGCCAGATAATATAGTCATGATGGGGGAATGTAACAATTGTAACACGGGGAAGACATGAACTCGACAACAGCCAGATAATGTAGTCATGATGGGGGGATGCAACATAAGCAAGACATGAACTCGACAACAGCCAGACAATATCGTCATGATGGGGGAATGTAACATGGGCAAGACATGAACTAGACCACAGCCAGATAATATAGTCATGATGGGGGAATGTAACATGGGTAAGACATGAAAGAGACCACAGCGAAATAATATAGTCATGATGGGAGAATGTAACATGGGCAAGACATGAACTACACCACAGCCAGATAATATAGTCATGATGGGGGAATGTAACATGGGCAAGACATGAACAAGGCCACAGCCAGATTATATAGTCATCATGGGGGAATGTAACATGGGCAAGACATGAATAAGACCACAGCCAGATAATATAGTCATCATGGGGGAATGTAACATGGGCAAGACATGAATAAGACCACAGCCAGATCATATAGTCATCATGGGGGAATGTAACATGGGCAAGCCATGAACTAGACCACAGCCAGATAATATAGTCATGAGAGGGGAATGTAACATGGGCAAGACATGAACAAGACAACAGCCAGATAATATAGTCATGATGGGGGAATGTAACATGGGCAAGCCATGAACTAGACCACAGCCAGATAATATAGTCATGACAGGGGAATGTAACATGGGCAAGACATGAACGAGACAACAGCCAGATAATATAGTCATGACAGGGGAATGTAACATGGGCAAGACATGAACGAGACAACAGCCAGATAATATAGTCATGACAGGGGAATGTAACATGGGCAAGACATGAACGAGACAACAGCCAGATAATATAGTCATGATGGGAGAATGTAACATGGGCCAGACATGAACTCGACCACACCATGATAATATAGTCGTGATGGGGAAATGTAACATGGGCAAGACATGAACTAGACAACAGCCAGATAATATAGTCATGATGGGGGAATGTAACACAGGCAAGATATGAACGAGACAACAGCCAGATAATATAGTCATGATGGGGGAATGCAACATGGGCAAGACATGAACTAGACCACAGCCAGATAATATAGTCATGATGGGGGAATGTAACATGGGCAAGACATGAACTGGACCACAGCTAGATAATATAGTCATGATGGGGGAATGTAAAATGGGAAAGACATGAACTAGACCACAGCCAGATAACATAGTCATCATGGGGGAATGTAACATGGGCAAGACATGAATAAGACCACAGCCAGATAATATAGTCATCATGGGGGAATGTAACATGGGCAAGACATGAATAAGACCACAGCCAGATAATATAGTCATCATGGGGGAATGTAACATGGGCAAGACATGAACTAGACCACAGCCAGATAATATAGTCATGACAGGGGAATGTAACATGGGCAAGACATGAACTAGACAACAGCCAAATAATATAGTCATGATGGGAAAATGTAACATGGGCAAGACATGAACTAGACAACAGCCAAATAATATAGTCATGATGGGGGAATGTAACATGGGCCAGACATGAACTCGACTACAGCCAGATAATATAGTCATGATGGGGGAATGTAACATGGGCAAGACATGAACTCGACAACAGCCAGATAATATAGTCATGATGGGAGAATGTGACATGGGAAAGAGATGTACTCGACAACAGCCAGATAATATAGTCATGATGGGGGAATGTAACAACTGTAACATGGGCAAGACATGAACTCGACAACAGCCAGATAATATAGTCATGATGGGGGAATGTAACATGGGCAAGACATGAACTAGACCACAGCCAGACAATATAGTCATGATGGGGGAATGTAACATGGGCAAGACATGAACGAGACCACAGCCAGATAATGTAGTCATGATGGGGGAATGTAACATGGGCAAGACATGAACTAGACCACAGCCAGATAATATAGTCATGATGGGAGAATGTAACATGGGCAAGACATGAACGAGACCACAGCCAGATAATATAGTCATGATGGGGGAATGTAAAATGGGAAAGACATGAATAAGACCACAGCCAGATAATATAGTCATCATGGGGGAATGTAACATGGGCAAGACATGAATAAGACCACAGCCAGATAATAGAGTCATCATGGGGGAATGTAAAATGGGAAAGACATGAATAAGACCACAGCCAGATAATATAGTCATCATGGGGGAATGTAACATGGGCAAGACATGAATAAGACCACAGCCAGATAATAGAGTCATCATGGGGGAATGTAACATGGGTAAGACATGAACTAGACCACGGCCAGATAATATAGTCATGACAGGGGAATGTAACATGGGCAAGACATGAACGAGACAACAGCCAGATAATATCGTCATGATGGAGGAATGTAACATGGGCAAGACATGAACTAGACCACAGCCAGATAATATAGTCATGACAGGGGAATGTAACATTTGCAAGACATGAACTAGACGACAGCCAGATAATATAGTCATGATGGGGGAATGTAACATGGGCAAGACATGAACTGGACCACAGCCAGATAATATAGTCATGATGGGGGAATGTAAAATGGGCAATACATGAACTAGACCACAGCCAGATAATATAGTCATGATGGGGGAATTTAACATGGGCCAGACATGAACGAGACATGAACGAGACCACAGCCAGATAATATAGTCATGACAGGGGAATGTAACATGGGCAAGACATGAACTAGACCACAGCCAGATAATATAGTCATGATGGGGGAATGTAACATGGGCAAGACATGAACTGGACCACAGCCAGATAATATAGTCCTGATGGGAGAATGTAACATGGGCAAGACATGAACGAGACCACAGCCAGATAATATAGTCATGATGGGGGAATGTAAAATGGGAAAGACATGAATAAGACCACAGCCAGATAATATAGTCATCATGGGGGAATGTAACATGGGCAAGACATGAATAAGACCACAGCCAGATAATAGAGTCATCATGGGGGAATGTAACATGGGTAAGACATGAACTAGACCACGGCCAGATAATATAGTCATGACAGGGGAATGTAACATGGGCAAGACATGAACGAGACAACAGCCAGATAATATCGTCATGATGGGGGAATGTAACATGGGCAAGACATGAACTAGACCACAGCCAGATAATATAGTCATGACAGGGGAATGTAACATTTGCAAGACATGAACTAGAGGACAGCCAGATAATATAGTCATGATGGGGGAATGTAAAATGGGCAATACATGCACTAGACCACAGCCAGATAATATAGTCATGATGGGGGAATTTAACATGGGCCAGACATGAACGAGACAACAGCCAGATAATATAGACATGATGGGGGAATGTAACATGGGCAAGACATGAATTAGACCACAGCCAGATAATATAGTCATGATGGGAGACTGTAACACAGGAAAGACATGAACTCGACAACAGCCAGATAATATAGTCATGATGGGGGAATGTAACATGGGCCAGACATGAACTCGACAACAGCCAGATAATATAGTCATGATGGGAAAATGTAACACGGGAAAGACATGAACTCGACAATAGTCAGATAATATAGTCATGATGGGGGAATGTAACAATTGTAACATTGGAAAAGACATGAAATCGACGACAGCCAGATAATATAGTCATGATGGCAGAATGTAACATGGGAAAGACATGATCTCGACAACAGCCAGATAATATAGTCATGATGGGGGAATGTAACATGGGCCAGACATGAACTCGACAACAGCCAGATAATATAGTCATGATGGGAAAATGTAACACGGGAAAGACATGAACTCGACAATAGTCAGATAATATAGTCATGATGGGGGAATGTAACAATTGTAACATTGGAAAAGACATGAAATCGACGACAGCCAGATAATATAGTCATGATGGCAGAATGTAACATGGGAAAGACATGATCTCGACAACAGCCAGATAATATAGTCATGATGGGGGAATGTAACAACTGTAACATGGGCAAGACATGAACTCGACAACAGCCAGATAATATAGTCATGATGGGGGAATGTAACATGGGCAAGACATGAACGAGACCACAGCCAGACAATATAGTCATGATGGGGGAATGTAACATGGGCAAGACATGAACGAGACCACAGCCAGATAATGTAGTCATGATGGGGGAATGTAACATGGGCAAGACATGAACTAGACCACAGCCAGATAATATAGTCATGATGGGAGAATGTAACATGGGCAAGACATGAACGAGACCACAGCCAGATAATATAGTCATGATGGGGGAATGTAAAATGGGAAAGACATGAATAAGACCACAGCCAGATAATATAGTCATCATGGGGGAATGTAACATGGGCAAGACATGAATAAGACCACAGCCAGATAATAGAGTCATCATGGGGGAATGTATCATGGGTAAGACATGAACTAGACCACGGCCAGATAATATAGTCATGACAGGGGAATGTAACATGGGCAAGACATGAACGAGACAACAGCCAGATAATATAGTCATGATGGGGAAATGTAACATGGGCAAGACATGAACTGGACCACAGCCAGATATTATAGTCATGATGGGCAAATGTAACATGGGCAAGACATGAACCAGACCACAGTCAGATAATATAGTCATGACAGGGGGAATGTACCATGGGCAAGACATGAACTAGACAACAGCCAGATAAAATAGTCATGATGGGGGAATGTAACATGGGCAAGACATGAACTAGACCACAGCCAGAGAATATAGTCATGATGGGGGAATGTACCATGGGCAAGACATGAACGAGACCACAGCCAGATAATGTTGTCATGATGGGGGAATGTAACATGGGCAAGACATGAACCAGACCACAGCCAGATAATATAGTCATGATGGGAGAATGTAACATGGGCAAGACATGAACTAGACAATAGCCAGATAATATAGTCATGATGGGGGAATGTAACATGGGCAAGACATGAATAAGACCATAGCCAAATAATAGTCATGATGGGGGAATGTAACATGGGCAAGACATGAACTAGACCACAGCCAGATAATATAGTCATGATGGGGGAATGTAACATGGGCAAGACATGAACTGGACCACAGCCAGATAATATAGTCATCATGGGGGAATGTAACATGGGCAAGACATGAATAAGTCCACAGCCAGATAATATAGTCATCATGGGGGAATGTAACATGGGCAAGACATGAATAAGACCACAGCCAGATAATATAGTCATCATGGGGGAATGAAAAATGGGCAAGACATGAACTAGACCACAGCCAGATAATATAGTCATGACAGGGGAATGTAACATGGGCAAGACATGAACGAGACAACAGCCAGATAATATAGTCATGATGGGGGGATGCAACATGGGCAAGACATGAACGAGACCACAGCCAGATAATATAGTCATGATGGGGGAATGTAACATGGGCAAGACATGAACTGGACCACAGCCAGATAATATAGTCCTGATGGGGGAATGTAAAATGGGCAAGACATGAACTCGACCACAGCCAGATAATATAGTCATGATGGAGGAATTTAACATGGGCCAGACATGAACGAGACAACAGCCAGATAATAAAGACATGATGGGGGAATGTAACATGGGCAAGACATGAACTAGACCACAGCCAGATAATATAGTCATGATGGGAGAATGTAACACAGGAAAGACATGAACTTGACAACAGCCAGATAATATAGTCATGATGGGGGAATGTAACATGGGCAATACATGAACTAGACCACAGCCAGATAATATAGTCATGACAGGGGAATGTAACATGGGCAAGACATGAACGAGACAACACCCAGATAATATAGTCATGACAGGGGAATGTAACATGGGCAAGACATGAACGAGACAACAGCCAGATAATATAGTCATAATGGGAGAATGTAACATGGGCCAGACATGAACTCGACCACACCATGATAATATAGTCGTGATGGGGAAATGTAACATGGGCAAGACATGAACTGGACCACAGCCAGATAATATAGTCATGATGGGGGAATGAAACACAGGCAAGATATGAACGAGACAACAGCCAGACAATATAGTCATGATGGGGGAATGCAACATGGGCAAGACATGAACTAGACCACAGCCAGATAATATAGTCATGATGGGGGAATGTAACATGGGCAAGACATGAACTGGACCACAGCCAGATAATATAGTCATGATGGGGAAATGTAAAATGAGAAAGACATGAACTAGACCACAGCCAGATAATATAGTCATGATGGGGGAATGTAACATGGGAAAGACATGAATAAGACCACAGCCAGATAACATAGTCATCATGGGGGAATGTAACATGGGCAAGACATGAACTAGACCACAGCCAGATAATATAGTCATGACAGGGGAATGTAACATGGGCAAGACATGAACTAGACAACAGCCAAATAATATAGTCATGATGGGGGAATGTAACATGGGCCAGACATGAACTCGACAACAGCCAGATAATATAGTCATGATGGGGGAATGTAACATGGGCCAGACATGAACTCGACAACAGCCAGATAATATAGTCATGATGGGGGAATGTAACATGGGCAAGACATGAACTCGACAACAGCCAGATAATATAGTCATGATGGGAGAATGTGACATGGGAAAGAGATGTACTCGACAACAGCCAGATAATATAGTCATGATGGGGGAATGTAACAACTGTAACATGGGCAAGACATGAACTCGACAACAGCCAGATAATATAGTCATGATGGGGGAATGTAACATGGGCAAGACATGAACTAGACCACAGCCAGACAATATAGTCATGATGGGGGAATGTAACATGGGCAAGACATGAACGAGACCACAGCCAGATAATGTAGTCATGATGGGGGAATGTAACATGGGCAAGACATGAACGAGACCACAGCCAGATAATATAGTCATGATGGGAGAATGTAACATGGGCAAGACATGAACGAGACCACAGCCAGATAATATAGTCATGATGGGGCAATGTAAAATGGGAAAGACATGAATAAGACCACAGCCAGATAATATAGTCATCATGGGGGAATGTAACATGGGCAAGAAATGAATAAGACCACAGCCAGATAATAGTCATCATGGGGGAATGTAACATGGGTAAGACATGAACTAGACCACGGCCAGATAATATAGTCATGACAGGGGAATGTAACATGGGCAAGACATGAACGAGACAACAGCCAGATAATATAGTCATGATGGGGGAATGTAACATGGGCAAGACATGAACTAGACCACAGCCAGATAATATAGTCATGACAGGGGAATGTAACATTTGCAAGACATGAACTAGACGACAGCCAGATAATATAGTCATGATGGGGGAATGTAACATGGGCAAGACATGAACTGGACCACAGCCAGATAATATAGTCATGATGGGGGAATGTAAAATGGGCAATACATGAACTAGACCACAGCCAGATAATAAAGTCATGATGGGGGAATTTAACATGGGCCAGACATGAACGAGACAACAGCCAGATAATATAGACATGATGGGGGAATGTAACATGGGCAAGACATGAACTAGACCACAGCCAGATAATATAGTCATGACAGGGGAATGTAACATGGGCATGACATGAACGAGACAACAGCCAGATAATATAGTCATGATGGGGGAATGCAACATGGGCAAGACATGAACGAGACCACAGCCAGATAATATAGTCATGACAGGGGAATGTAACATGGGCAAGACATGAACGAGACCACAGCCAGATAATATAGTCATGATGGGGGAATGTAAAATGGGAAAGACATGAATAAGACCACAGCCAGATAATATAGTCATCATGGGGGAATGTAACATGGGCAAGACATGAATAAGACCACAGCCAGATAATAGAGTCATCATGGGGGAATGTAAAATGGGAAAGACATGAATAAGACCACAGCCAGATAATATAGTCATCATGGGGGAATGTAACATGGGCAAGACATGAATAAGACCACAGCCAGATAATAGAGTCATCATGGGGGAATGTAACATGGGTAAGACATGAACTAGACCACGGCCAGATAATATAGTCATGACAGGGGAATGTAACATGGGCAAGACATGAACGAGACAACAGCCAGATAATATCGTCATGATGGAGGAATGTAACATGGGCAAGACATGAACTAGACCACAGCCAGATAATATAGTCATGACAGGGGAATGTAACATTTGCAAGACATGAACTAGACGACAGCCAGATAATATAGTCATGATGGGGGAATGTAACATGGGCAAGACATGAACTGGACCACAGCCAGATAATATAGTCATGATGGGGGAATGTAAAATGGGCAATACATGAACTAGACCACAGCCAGATAATATAGTCATGATGGGGGAATTTAACATGGGCCAGACATGAACGAGACATGAACGAGACCACAGCCAGATAATATAGTCATGACAGGGGAATGTAACATGGGCAAGACATGAACGAGACAACAGCCAGATAATATCGTCATGATGGGGGAATGTAACATGGGCAAGACATGAACTAGACCACAGCCAGATAATATAGTCATGACAGGGGAATGTAACATTTGCAAGACATGAACTAGACGACAGCCAGATAATATAGTCATGATGGGGGAATGTAAAATGGGCAATACATGCACTAGACCACAGCCAGATAATATAGTCATGATGGGGGAATTTAACATGGGCCAGACATGAACGAGACAACAGCCAGATAATATAGACATGATGGGGGAATGTAACATGGGCAAGACATGAATTAGACCACAGCCAGATAATATAGTCATGATGGGAGACTGTAACACAGGAAAGACATGAACTCGACAACAGCCAGATAATATAGTCATGATGGGGGAATGTAACATGGGCCAGACATGAACTCGACAACAGCCAGATAATATAGTCATGATGGGGGAATGTAACATGGGCAAGACATGAACTCGACAACAGCCAGATAATATAGTCATGATGGGAAAATGTAACACGGGAAAGACATGAACTCGACAATAGTCAGATAATATAGTCATGATGGGGGAATGTAACAATTGTAACATTGGAAAAGACATGAAATCGACGACAGCCAGATAATATAGTCATGATGGCAGAATGTAACATGGGAAAGACATGATCTCGACAACAGCCAGATAATATAGTCATGATGGGGGAATGTAACAACTGTAACATGGGCAAGACATGAACTCGACAACAGCCAGATAATATAGTCATGATGGGGGAATGTAACATGGGCAAGACATGAACTAGACCACAGCCAGACAATATAGTCATGATGGGGGAATGTAACATGGGCAAGACATGAACGAGACCACAGCCAGATAATGTAGTCATGATGGGGGAATGTAACATGGGCAAGACATGAACTAGACCACAGCCAGATAATATAGTCATGATGGGAGAATGTAACATGGGCAAGACATGAACGAGACCACAGCCAGATAATATAGTCATGATGGGGGAATGTAAAATGGGAAAGACATGAATAAGACCACAGCCAGATAATATAGTCATCATGGGGGAATGTAACATGGGCAAGACATGAATAAGACCACAGCCAGATAATAGAGTCATCATGGGGGAATGTATCATGGGTAAGACATGAACTAGACCACGGCCAGATAATATAGTCATGACAGGGGAATGTAACATGGGCAAGACATGAACGAGACAACAGCCAGATAATATAGTCATGATGGGGAAATGTAACATGGGCAAGACATGAACTGGACCACAGCCAGATATTATAGTCATGATGGGCAAATGTAACATGGGCAAGACATGAACCAGACCACAGTCAGATAATATAGTCATGACAGGGGGAATGTACCATGGGCAAGACATGAACTAGACAACAGCCAGATAAAATAGTCATGATGGGGGAATGTAACATGGGCAAGACATGAACTAGACCACAGCCAGAGAATATAGTCATGATGGGGGAATGTACCATGGGCAAGACATGAACGAGACCACAGCCAGATAATGTTGTCATGATGGGGGAATGTAACATGGGCAAGACATGAACCAGACCACAGCCAGATAATATAGTCATGATGGGAGAATGTAACATGGGCAAGACATGAACTAGACAATAGCCAGATAATATAGTCATGATGGGGGAATGTAACATGGGCAAGACATGAATAAGACCATAGCCAAATAATAGTCATGATGGGGGAATGTAACATGGGCAAGACATGAACTAGACCACAGCCAGATAATATAGTCATGATGGGGGAATGTAACATGGGCAAGACATGAACTGGACCACAGCCAGATAATATAGTCATCATGGGGGAATGTAACATGGGCAAGACATGAATAAGTCCACAGCCAGATAATATAGTCATCATGGGGGAATGTAACATGGGCAAGACATGAATAAGACCACAGCCAGATAATATAGTCATCATGGGGGAATGAAAAATGGGCAAGACATGAACTAGACCACAGCCAGATAATATAGTCATGACAGGGGAATGTAACATGGGCAAGACATGAACGAGACAACAGCCAGATAATATAGTCATGATGGGGGGATGCAACATGGGCAAGACATGAACGAGACCACAGCCAGATAATATAGTCATGACAGGGGAATGTACCATGGGCAAGACATGAACTAGACCACAGCCAGATAATATAGTCATGATGGGGGAATGTAACATGGGCAAGACATGAACTGGACCACAGCCAGATAATATAGTCCTGATGGGGGAATGTAAAATGGGCAAGACATGAACTCGACCACAGCCAGATAATATAGTCATGATGGAGGAATTTAACATGGGCCAGACATGAACGAGACAACAGCCAGATAATAAAGACATGATGGGGGAATGTAACATGGGCAAGACATGAACTAGACCACAGCCAGATAATATAGTCATGATGGGAGAATGTAACACAGGAAAGACATGAACTTGACAACAGCCAGATAATATAGTCATGATGGGGGAATGTAACATGGGCAATACATGAACTAGACCACAGCCAGATAATATAGTCATGACAGGGGAATGTAACATGGGCAAGACATGAACGAGACAACACCCAGATAATATAGTCATGACAGGGGAATGTAACATGGGCAAGACATGAACGAGACAACAGCCAGATAATATAGTCATAATGGGAGAATGTAACATGGGCCAGACATGAACTCGACCACACCATGATAATATAGTCGTGATGGGGAAATGTAACATGGGCAAGACATGAACTGGACCACAGCCAGATAATATAGTCATGATGGGGGAATGAAACACAGGCAAGATATGAACGAGACAACAGCCAGACAATATAGTCATGATGGGGGAATGCAACATGGGCAAGACATGAACTAGACCACAGCCAGATAATATAGTCATGATGGGGGAATGTAACATGGGCAAGACATGAACTGGACCACAGCCAGATAATATAGTCATGATGGGGAAATGTAAAATGAGAAAGACATGAACTAGACCACAGCCAGATAATATAGTCATGATGGGGGAATGTAACATGGGAAAGACATGAATAAGACCACAGCCAGATAACATAGTCATCATGGGGGAATGTAACATGGGCAAGACATGAATAAGACCACAGCCAGATAATATAGTCATCATGGGGGAATGTAACATGGGCAAGACATGAACTAGACCACAGCCAGATAATATAGTCATGACAGGGGAATGTAACATGGGCAAGACATGAACTAGACAACAGCCAAATAATATAGTCATGATGGGAAAATGTAACATGGGCAAGACATGAACTAGACAACAGCCAAATAATATAGTCATGATGGGGGAATGTAACATGGGCCAGACATGAACTCGACAACAGCCAGATAATATAGTCATGATGGGGGAATGTAACATGGGCAAGACATGAACTCGACAACAGCCAGATAATATAGTCATGATGGGAGAATGTGACATGGGAAAGAGATGTACTCGACAACAGCCAGATAATATAGTCATGATGGGGGAATGTAACAACTGTAACATGGGCAAGACATGAACTCGACAACAGCCAGATAATATAGTCATGATGGGGGAATGTAACATGGGCAAGACATGAACTAGACCACAGCCAGACAATATAGTCATGATGGGGGAATGTAACATGGGCAAGACATGAACGAGACCACAGCCAGATAATGTAGTCATGATGGGGGAATGTAACATGGGCAAGACATGAACGAGACCACAGCCAGATAATATAGTCATGATGGGAGAATGTAACATGGGCAAGACATGAACGAGACCACAGCCAGATAATATAGTCATGATGGGGCAATGTAAAATGGGAAAGACATGAATAAGACCACAGCCAGATAATATAGTCATCATGGGGGAATGTAACATGGGCAAGAAATGAATAAGACCACAGCCAGATAATAGAGTCATCATGGGGGAATGTAACATGGGTAAGACATGAACTAGACCACGGCCAGATAATATAGTCATGACAGGGGAATGTAACATGGGCAAGACATGAACGAGACAACAGCCAGATAATATAGTCATGATGGGGGAATGTAACATGGGCAAGACATGAACTAGACCACAGCCAGATAATATAGTCATGACAGGGGAATGTAACATTTGCAAGACATGAACTAGACGACAGCCAGATAATATAGTCATGATGGGGGAATGTAACATGGGCAAGACATGAACTGGACCACAGCCAGATAATATAGTCATGATGGGGGAATGTAAAATGGGCAATACATGAACTAGACCACAGCCAGATAATAAAGTCATGATGGGGGAATTTAACATGGGCCAGACATGAACGAGACAACAGCCAGATAATATAGACATGATGGGGGAATGTAACATGGGCAAGACATGAACTAGACCACAGCCAGATAATATAGTCATGACAGGGGAATGTAACATGGGCATGACATGAACGAGACAACAGCCAGATAATATAGTCATGATGGGGGAATGCAACATGGGCAAGACATGAACGAGACCACAGCCAGATAATATAGTCATGACAGGGGAATGTAACATGGGCAAGACATGAACTAGACCACAGCCAGATAATATAGTCATGATGGGGGAATGTAACATGGGCAAGACATGAACTGGACCACAGCCAGATAATATAGTCATGATGGGGGAATGTAAAATGGGCAAGACATGAACTAGACCACAGCCAGATAATATAGTCATGATGGGGGAATTTAACATGGGCCAGACATGAACGAGACAACAGCCAGATAATATAGACATGATGGGGGAATGTAACATGGGCAAGACATGAACTAGACAATAGCCAGATAATATAGTCATGATGGGGGAATGTAACATGGGCAAGACATGAATAAGACCATAGCCAAATAATAGTCATGATGGGGGAATGTAACATGGGCAAGACATGAACTAGACCACAGCCAGATAATATAGTCATGATGGGGAAATGTAACATGGGCAAGACATGAACTGGACCACAGCCAGATATTATAGTCATGATGGGCAAATGTAACATGGGCAAGACATGAACCAGACCACAGTCAGATAATATAGTCATGACAGGGGGAATGTACCATGGGCAAGACATGAACGAGACAACAGCCAGATAAAATAGTCATGATGGGGGAATGTAACATGGGCAAGACATGAACTAGACCACAGCCAGAGAATATAGTCATGATGGGGGAATGTACCATGGGCAAGACATGAACGAGACCACAGCCAGATAATGTTGTCATGATGGGGGAATGTAACATGGGCAAGACATGAACCAGACCACAGCCAGATAATATAGTCATGATGGGAGAATGTAACATGGGCAAGACATGAACTAGACAATAGCCAGATAATATAGTCATGATGGGGGAATGTAACATGGGCAAGACATGAATAAGACCATAGCCAAATAATAGTCATGATGGGGGAATGTAACATGGGCAAGACATGAACTAGACCACAGCCAGATAATATAGTCATGATGGGGGAATGTAACATGGGCAAGACATGAACTGGACCACAGCCAGATAATATAGTCATCATGGGGGAATGTAACATGGGCAAGACATGAATAAGTCCACAGCCAGATAATATAGTCATCATGGGGGAATGTAACATGGGCAAGACATGAATAAGACCACAGCCAGATAATATAGTCATCATGGGGGAATGAAAAATGGGCAAGACATGAACTAGACCACAGCCAGATAATATAGTCATGACAGGGGAATGTAACATGGGCAAGACATGAACGAGACAACAGCCAGATAATATAGTCATGATGGGGGGATGCAACATGGGCAAGACATGAACGAGACCACAGCCAGATAATATAGTCATGACAGGGGAATGTACCATGGGCAAGACATGAACTAGACCACAGCCAGATAATATAGTCATGATGGGGGAATGTAACATGGGCAAGACATGAACTGGACCACAGCCAGATAATATAGTCCTGATGGGGGAATGTAAAATGGGCAAGACATGAACTCGACCACAGCCAGATAATATAGTCATGATGGAGGAATTTAACATGGGCCAGACATGAACGAGACAACAGCCAGATAATAAAGACATGATGGGGGAATGTAACATGGGCAAGACATGAACTAGACCACAGCCAGATAATATAGTCATGATGGGAGAATGTAACACAGGAAAGACATGAACTTGACAACAGCCAGATAATATAGTCATGATGGGGGAATGTAACATGGGCAATACATGAACTAGACCACAGCCAGATAATATAGTCATGACAGGGGAATGTAACATGGGCCAGACATGAACTCGACCACACCATGATAATATAGTCGTGATGGGGAAATGTAACATGGGCAAGACATGAACTGGACCACAGCCAGATAATATAGTCATGATGGGGGAATGAAACACAGGCAAGATATGAACGAGACAACAGCCAGACAATATAGTCATGATGGGGGAATGCAACATGGGCAAGACATGAACTAGACCACAGCCAGATAATATAGTCATGATGGGGGAATGTAACATGGGCAAGACATGAACTGGACCACAGCCAGATAATATAGTCATGATGGGGAAATGTAAAATGAGAAAGACATGAACTAGACCACAGCCAGATAATATAGTCATGATGGGGGAATGTAACATGGGAAAGACATGAATAAGACCACAGCCAGATAACATAGTCATCATGGGGGAATGTAACATGGGCAAGACATGAATAAGACCACAGCCAGATAATATAGTCATCATGGGGGAATGTAACATGGGCAAGACATGAATAAGACCACAGCCAGATAATATAGTCATCATGGGGGAATGTAACATGGGCAAGACATGAACTAGACCACAGCCAGATAATATAGTCATGACAGGGGAATGTAACATGGGCAAGACATGAACTAGACAACAGCCAAATAATATAGTCATGATGGGAAAATGTAACATGGGCAAGACATGAACTAGACAACAGCCAAATAATATAGTCATGATGGGGGAATGTAACATGGGCCAGACATGAACTCGACAACAGCCAGATAATATAGTCATGATGGGGGAATGTAACATGGGCAAGACATGAACTCGACAACAGCCAGATAATATAGTCATGATGGGAGAATGTGACATGGGAAAGAGATGTACTCGACAACAGCCAGATAACATAGTCATGATGGGGGAATGTAACAACTGTAACATGGGCAAGACATGAACTCGACAACAGCCAGATAATATAGTCATGATGGGGGAATGTAACATGGGCAAGACATGAACTAGACCACAGCCAGACAATATAGTCATGATGGGGGAATGTAACATGGGCAAGACATGAACGAGACCACAGCCAGATAATGTAGTCATGATGGGGGAATGTAACATGGGCAAGACATGAACGAGACCACAGCCAGATAATATAGTCATGATGGGAGAATGTAACATGGGCAAGACATGAACGAGACCACAGCCAGATAATATAGTCATGATGGGGCAATGTAAAATGGGAAAGACATGAATAAGACCACAGCCAGATAATATAGTCATCATGGGGGAATGTAACATGGGCAAGAAATGAATAAGACCACAGCCAGATAATAGTCATCATGGGGGAATGTAACATGGGTAAGACATGAACTAGACCACGGCCAGATAATATAGTCATGACAGGGGAATGTAACATGGGCAAGACATGAACGAGACAACAGCCAGATAATATAGTCATGATGGGGGAATGTAACATGGGCAAGACATGAACTAGACCACAGCCAGATAATATAGTCATG
This sequence comes from Myxine glutinosa, assembly GCF_964187855.1. Classification (NCBI taxonomy): domain Eukaryota; kingdom Metazoa; phylum Chordata; class Myxini; order Myxiniformes; family Myxinidae; genus Myxine; species Myxine glutinosa. The sequence continues at coordinate 111,189,863 of NC_136267.1, read as the reverse complement.
ACAGGGGAATGTAACATTTGCAAGACATGAACTAGACGACAGCCAGATAATATAGTCATGATGGGGGAATGTAACATGGGCAAGACATGAACTGGACCACAGCCAGATAATATAGTCATGATGGGGGAATGTAAAATGGGCAATACATGAACTAGACCACAGCCAGATAATAAAGTCATGATGGGGGAATTTAACATGGGCCAGACATGAACGAGACAACAGCCAGATAATATAGACATGATGGGGGAATGTAACATGGGCAAGACATGAACTAGACCACAGCCAGATAATATAGTCATGACAGGGGAATGTAACATGGGCATGACATGAACGAGACAACAGCAAGATAATATAGTCATGATGGGGGAATGCAACATGGGCAAGACATGAACGAGACCACAGCCAGATAATATAGTCATGACAGGGGAATGTAACATGGGCAAGACATGAACGAGACCACAGCCAGATAATATAGTCATGATGGGGGAATGTAAAATGGGAAAGACATGAATAAGACCACAGCCAGATAATATAGTCATCATGGGGGAATGTAACATGGGCAAGACATGAATAAGACCACAGCCAGATAATAGAGTCATCATGGGGGAATGTAAAATGGGAAAGACATGAATAAGACCACAGCCAGATAATATAGTCATCATGGGGGAATGTAACATGGGCAAGACATGAATAAGACCACAGCCAGATAATAGAGTCATCATGGGGGAATGTAACATGGGTAAGACATGAACTAGACCACGGCCAGATAATATAGTCATGACAGGGGAATGTAACATGGGCAAGACATGAACGAGACAACAGCCAGATAATATCGTCATGATGGAGGAATGTAACATGGGCAAGACATGAACTAGACCACAGCCAGATAATATAGTCATGACAGGGGAATGTAACATTTGCAAGACATGAACTAGACGACAGCCAGATAATATAGTCATGATGGGGGAATGTAACATGGGCAAGACATGAACTGGACCACAGCCAGATAATATAGTCATGATGGGGGAATGTAAAATGGGCAATACATGAACTAGACCACAGCCAGATAATATAGTCATGATGGGGGAATTTAACATGGGCCAGACATGAACGAGACATGAACGAGACCACAGCCAGATAATATAGTCATGACAGGGGAATGTAACATGGGCAAGACATGAACTAGACCACAGCCAGATAATATAGTCATGATGGGGGAATGTAACATGGGCAAGACATGAACTGGACCACAGCCAGATAATATAGTCCTGATGGGAGAATGTAACATGGGCAAGACATGAACGAGACCACAGCCAGATAATATAGTCATGATGGGGGAATGTAAAATGGGAAAGACATGAATAAGACCACAGCCAGATAATATAGTCATCATGGGGGAATGTAACATGGGCAAGACATGAATAAGACCACAGCCAGATAATAGAGTCATCATGGGGGAATGTAACATGGGTAAGACATGAACTAGACCACGGCCAGATAATATAGTCATGACAGGGGAATGTAACATGGGCAAGACATGAACGAGACAACAGCCAGATAATATCGTCATGATGGGGGAATGTAACATGGGCAAGACATGAACTAGACCACAGCCAGATAATATAGTCATGACAGGGGAATGTAACATTTGCAAGACATGAACTAGACGACAGCCAGATAATATAGTCATGATGGGGGAATGTAAAATGGGCAATACATGCACTAGACCACAGCCAGATAATATAGTCATGATGGGGGAATTTAACATGGGCCAGACATGAACGAGACAACAGCCAGATAATATAGACATGATGGGGGAATGTAACATGGGCAAGACATGAATTAGACCACAGCCAGATAATATAGTCATGATGGGAGACTGTAACACAGGAAAGACATGAACTCGACAACAGCCAGATAATATAGTCATGATGGGGGAATGTAACATGGGCCAGACATGAACTCGACAACAGCCAGATAATATAGTCATGATGGGGGAATGTAACATGGGCAAGACATGAACTCGACAACAGCCAGATAATATAGTCATGATGGGAAAATGTAACACGGGAAAGACATGAACTCGACAATAGTCAGATAATATAGTCATGATGGGGGAATGTAACAATTGTAACATTGGAAAAGACATGAAATCGACGACAGCCAGATAATATAGTCATGATGGCAGAATGTAACATGGGAAAGACATGATCTCGACAACAGCCAGATAATATAGTCATGATGGGGGAATGTAACAACTGTAACATGGGCAAGACATGAACTCGACAACAGCCAGATAATATAGTCATGATGGGGGAATGTAACATGGGCAAGACATGAACTAGACCACAGCCAGACAATATAGTCATGATGGGGGAATGTAACATGGGCAAGACATGAACGAGACCACAGCCAGATAATGTAGTCATGATGGGGGAATGTAACATCGGCAAGACATGAACTAGACCACAGCCAGATAATATAGTCATGATGGGAGAATGTAACATGGGCAAGACATGAACGAGACCACAGCCAGATAATATAGTCATGATGGGGGAATGTAAAATGGGAAAGACATGAATAAGACCACAGCCAGATAATATAGTCATCATGGGGGAATGTAACATGGGCAAGACATGAATAAGACCACAGCCAGATAATAGAGTCATCATGGGGGAATGTATCATGGGTAAGACATGAACTAGACCACGGCCAGATAATATAGTCATGACAGGGGAATGTAACATTGGCAAGACATGAACGAGACAACAGCCAGATAATATAGTCATGATGGGGAAATGTAACATGGGCAAGACATGAACTGGACCACAGCCAGATATTATAGTCATGATGGGCAAATGTAACATGGGCAAGACATGAACCAGACCACAGTCAGATAATATAGTCATGACAGGGGGAATGTACCATGGGCAAGACATGAACTAGACAACAGCCAGATAAAATAGTCATGATGGGGGAATGTAACATGGGCAAGACATGAATTAGACCACAGCCAGATAATATAGTCATGATGGGAGACTGTAACACAGGAAAGACATGAACTCGACAACAGCCAGATAATATAGTCATGATGGGGGAATGTAACATGGGCCAGACATGAACTCGACAACAGCCAGATAATATAGTCATGATGGGGGAATGTAACATGGGCAAGACATGAACTCGACAACAGCCAGATAATATAGTCATGATGGGAAAATGTAACACGGGAAAGACATGAACTCGACAATAGTCAGATAATATAGTCATGATGGGGGAATGTAACAATTGTAACATTGGAAAAGACATGAAATCGACGACAGCCAGATAATATAGTCATGATGGCAGAATGTAACATGGGAAAGACATGATCTCGACAACAGCCAGATAATATAGTCATGATGGGGGAATGTAACAACTGTAACATGGGCAAGACATGAACTCGACAACAGCCAGATAATATAGTCATGATGGGGGAATGTAACATGGGCAAGACATGAACGAGACCACAGCCAGACAATATAGTCATGATGGGGGAATGTAACATGGGCAAGACATGAACGAGACCACAGCCAGATAATGTAGTCATGATGGGGGAATGTAACATGGGCAAGACATGAACTAGACCACAGCCAGATAATATAGTCATGATGGGAGAATGTAACATGGGCAAGACATGAACGAGACCACAGCCAGATAATATAGTCATGATGGGGGAATGTAAAATGGGAAAGACATGAATAAGACCACAGCCAGATAATATAGTCATCATGGGGGAATGTAACATGGGCAAGACATGAATAAGACCACAGCCAGATAATAGAGTCATCATGGGGGAATGTATCATGGGTAAGACATGAACTAGACCACGGCCAGATAATATAGTCATGACAGGGGAATGTAACATGGGCAAGACATGAACGAGACAACAGCCAGATAATATAGTCATGATGGGGAAATGTAACATGGGCAAGACATGAACTGGACCACAGCCAGATATTATAGTCATGATGGGCAAATGTAACATGGGCAAGACATGAACCAGACCACAGTCAGATAATATAGTCATGACAGGGGGAATGTACCATGGGCAAGACATGAACTAGACAACAGCCAGATAAAATAGTCATGATGGGGGAATGTAACATGGGCAAGACATGAACTAGACCACAGCCAGAGAATATAGTCATGATGGGGGAATGTACCATGGGCAAGACATGAACGAGACCACAGCCAGATAATGTTGTCATGATGGGGGAATGTAACATGGGCAAGACATGAACCAGACCACAGCCAGATAATATAGTCATGATGGGAGAATGTAACATGGGCAAGACATGAACTAGACAATAGCCAGATAATATAGTCATGATGGGGGAATGTAACATGGGCAAGACATGAATAAGACCATAGCCAAATAATAGTCATGATGGGGGAATGTAACATGGGCAAGACATGAACTAGACCACAGCCAGATAATATAGTCATGATGGGGGAATGTAACATGGGCAAGACATGAACTGGACCACAGCCAGATAATATAGTCATCATGGGGGAATGTAACATGGGCAAGACATGAATAAGTCCACAGCCAGATAATATAGTCATCATGGGGGAATGTAACATGGGCAAGACATGAATAAGACCACAGCCAGATAATATAGTCATCATGGGGGAATGAAAAATGGGCAAGACATGAACTAGACCACAGCCAGATAATATAGTCATGACAGGGGAATGTAACATGGGCAAGACATGAACGAGACAACAGCCAGATAATATAGTCATGATGGGGGGATGCAACATGGGCAAGACATGAACGAGACCACAGCCAGATAATATAGTCATGATGGGGGAATGTAACATGGGCAAGACATGAACTGGACCACAGCCAGATAATATAGTCCTGATGGGGGAATGTAAAATGGGCAAGACATGAACTCGACCACAGCCAGATAATATAGTCATGATGGAGGAATTTAACATGGGCCAGACATGAACGAGACAACAGCCAGATAATAAAGACATGATGGGGGAATGTAACATGGGCAAGACATGAACTAGACCACAGCCAGATAATATAGTCATGATGGGAGAATGTAACACAGGAAAGACATGAACTTGACAACAGCCAGATAATATAGTCATGATGGGGGAATGTAACATGGGCAATACATGAACTAGACCACAGCCAGATAATATAGTCATGACAGGGGAATGTAACATGGGCAAGACATGAACGAGACAACACCCAGATAATATAGTCATGACAGGGGAATGTAACATGGGCAAGACATGAACGAGACAACAGCCAGATAATATAGTCATAATGGGAGAATGTAACATGGGCCAGACATGAACTCGACCACACCATGATAATATAGTCGTGATGGGGAAATGTAACATGGGCAAGACATGAACTGGACCACAGCCAGATAATATAGTCATGATGGGGGAATGAAACACAGGCAAGATATGAACGAGACAACAGCCAGACAATATAGTCATGATGGGGGAATGCAACATGGGCAAGACATGAACTAGACCACAGCCAGATAATATAGTCATGATGGGGGAATGTAACATGGGCAAGACATGAACTGGACCACAGCCAGATAATATAGTCATGATGGGGAAATGTAAAATGAGAAAGACATGAACTAGACCACAGCCAGATAATATAGTCATGATGGGGGAATGTAACATGGGAAAGACATGAATAAGACCACAGCCAGATAACATAGTCATCATGGGGGAATGTAACATGGGCAAGACATGAACTAGACCACAGCCAGATAATATAGTCATGACAGGGGAATGTAACATGGGCAAGACATGAACTAGACAACAGCCAAATAATATAGTCATGATGGGGGAATGTAACATGGGCCAGACATGAACTCGACAACAGCCAGATAATATAGTCATGATGGGGGAATGTAACATGGGCCAGACATGAACTCGACAACAGCCAGATAATATAGTCATGATGGGGGAATGTAACATGGGCAAGACATGAACTCGACAACAGCCAGATAATATAGTCATGATGGGAGAATGTGACATGGGAAAGAGATGTACTCGACAACAGCCAGATAATATAGTCATGATGGGGGAATGTAACAACTGTAACATGGGCAAGACATGAACTCGACAACAGCCAGATAATATAGTCATGATGGGGGAATGTAACATGGGCAAGACATGAACTAGACCACAGCCAGACAATATAGTCATGATGGGGGAATGTAACATGGGCAAGACATGAACGAGACCACAGCCAGATAATGTAGTCATGATGGGGGAATGTAACATGGGCAAGACATGAACGAGACCACAGCCAGATAATATAGTCATGATGGGAGAATGTAACATGGGCAAGACATGAACGAGACCACAGCCAGATAATATAGTCATGATGGGGCAATGTAAAATGGGAAAGACATGAATAAGACCACAGCCAGATAATATAGTCATCATGGGGGAATGTAACATGGGCAAGAAATGAATAAGACCACAGCCAGATAATAGTCATCATGGGGGAATGTAACATGGGTAAGACATGAACTAGACCACGGCCAGATAATATAGTCATGACAGGGGAATGTAACATGGGCAAGACATGAACGAGACAACAGCCAGATAATATAGTCATGATGGGGGAATGTAACATGGGCAAGACATGAACTAGACCACAGCCAGATAATATAGTCATGACAGGGGAATGTAACATTTGCAAGACATGAACTAGACGACAGCCAGATAATATAGTCATGATGGGGGAATGTAACATGGGCAAGACATGAACTGGACCACAGCCAGATAATATAGTCATGATGGGGGAATGTAAAATGGGCAATACATGAACTAGACCACAGCCAGATAATAAAGTCATGATGGGGGAATTTAACATGGGCCAGACATGAACGAGACAACAGCCAGATAATATAGACATGATGGGGGAATGTAACATGGGCAAGACATGAACTAGACCACAGCCAGATAATATAGTCATGACAGGGGAATGTAACATGGGCATGACATGAACGAGACAACAGCCAGATAATATAGTCATGATGGGGGAATGCAACATGGGCAAGACATGAACGAGACCACAGCCAGATAATATAGTCATGACAGGGGAATGTAACATGGGCAAGACATGAACGAGACCACAGCCAGATAATATAGTCATGATGGGGGAATGTAAAATGGGAAAGACATGAATAAGACCACAGCCAGATAATATAGTCATCATGGGGGAATGTAACATGGGCAAGACATGAATAAGACCACAGCCAGATAATAGAGTCATCATGGGGGAATGTAAAATGGGAAAGACATGAATAAGACCACAGCCAGATAATATAGTCATCATGGGGGAATGTAACATGGGCAAGACATGAATAAGACCACAGCCAGATAATAGAGTCATCATGGGGGAATGTAACATGGGTAAGACATGAACTAGACCACGGCCAGATAATATAGTCATGACAGGGGAATGTAACATGGGCAAGACATGAACGAGACAACAGCCAGATAATATCGTCATGATGGAGGAATGTAACATGGGCAAGACATGAACTAGACCACAGCCAGATAATATAGTCATGACAGGGGAATGTAACATTTGCAAGACATGAACTAGACGACAGCCAGATAATATAGTCATGATGGGGGAATGTAACATGGGCAAGACATGAACTGGACCACAGCCAGATAATATAGTCATGATGGGGGAATGTAAAATGGGCAATACATGAACTAGACCACAGCCAGATAATATAGTCATGATGGGGGAATTTAACATGGGCCAGACATGAACGAGACATGAACGAGACCACAGCCAGATAATATAGTCATGACAGGGGAATGTAACATGGGCAAGACATGAACGAGACAACAGCCAGATAATATCGTCATGATGGGGGAATGTAACATGGGCAAGACATGAACTAGACCACAGCCAGATAATAGTCATGACAGGGGAATGTAACATTTGCAAGACATGAACTAGACGACAGCCAGATAATATAGTCATGATGGGGGAATGTAAAATGGGCAATACATGCACTAGACCACAGCCAGATAATATAGTCATGATGGGGGAATTTAACATGGGCCAGACATGAACGAGACAACAGCCAGATAATATAGACATGATGGGGGAATGTAACATGGGCAAGACATGAATTAGACCACAGCCAGATAATATAGTCATGATGGGAGACTGTAACACAGGAAAGACATGAACTCGACAACAGCCAGATAATATAGTCATGATGGGGGAATGTAACATGGGCCAGACATGAACTCGACAACAGCCAGATAATATAGTCATGATGGGGGAATGTAACATGGGCAAGACATGAACTCGACAACAGCCAGATAATATAGTCATGATGGGAAAATGTAACACGGGAAAGACATGAACTCGACAATAGTCAGATAATATAGTCATGATGGGGGAATGTAACAATTGTAACATTGGAAAAGACATGAAATCGACGACAGCCAGATAATATAGTCATGATGGCAGAATGTAACATGGGAAAGACATGATCTCGACAACAGCCAGATAATATAGTCATGATGGGGGAATGTAACAACTGTAACATGGGCAAGACATGAACTCGACAACAGCCAGATAATATAGTCATGATGGGGGAATGTAACATGGGCAAGACATGAACTAGACCACAGCCAGACAATATAGTCATGATGGGGGAATGTAACATGGGCAAGACATGAACGAGACCACAGCCAGATAATGTAGTCATGATGGGGGAATGTAACATGGGCAAGACATGAACTAGACCACAGCCAGATAATATAGTCATGATGGGAGAATGTAACATGGGCAAGACATGAACGAGACCACAGCCAGATAATATAGTCATGATGGGGGAATGTAAAATGGGAAAGACATGAATAAGACCACAGCCAGATAATATAGTCATCATGGGGGAATGTAACATGGGCAAGACATGAATAAGACCACAGCCAGATAATAGAGTCATCATGGGGGAATGTATCATGGGTAAGACATGAACTAGACCACGGCCAGATAATATAGTCATGACAGGGGAATGTAACATGGGCAAGACATGAACGAGACAACAGCCAGATAATATAGTCATGATGGGGAAATGTAACATGGGCAAGACATGAACTGGACCACAGCCAGATATTATAGTCATGATGGGCAAATGTAACATGGGCAAGACATGAACCAGACCACAGTCAGATAATATAGTCATGACAGGGGGAATGTACCATGGGCAAGACATGAACTAGACAACAGCCAGATAAAATAGTCATGATGGGGGAATGTAACATGGGCAAGACATGAACTAGACCACAGCCAGAGAATATAGTCATGATGGGGGAATGTACCATGGGCAAGACATGAACGAGACCACAGCCAGATAATGTTGTCATGATGGGGGAATGTAACATGGGCAAGACATGAACCAGACCACAGCCAGATAATATAGTCATGATGGGAGAATGTAACATGGGCAAGACATGAACTAGACAATAGCCAGATAATATAGTCATGATGGGGGAATGTAACATGGGCAAGACATGAATAAGACCATAGCCAAATAATAGTCATGATGGGGGAATGTAACATGGGCAAGACATGAACTAGACCACAGCCAGATAATATAGTCATGATGGGGGAATGTAACATGGGCAAGACATGAACTGGACCACAGCCAGATAATATAGTCATCATGGGGGAATGTAACATGGGCAAGACATGAATAAGTCCACAGCCAGATAATATAGTCATCATGGGGGAATGTAACATGGGCAAGACATGAATAAGACCACAGCCAGATAATATAGTCATCATGGGGGAATGAAAAATGGGCAAGACATGAACTAGACCACAGCCAGATAATATAGTCATGACAGGGGAATGTAACATGGGCAAGACATGAACGAGACAACAGCCAGATAATATAGTCATGATGGGGGGATGCAACATGGGCAAGACATGAACGAGACCACAGCCAGATAATATAGTCATGACAGGGGAATGTACCATGGGCAAGACATGAACTAGACCACAGCCAGATAATATAGTCATGATGGGGGAATGTAACATGGGCAAGACATGAACTGGACCACAGCCAGATAATATAGTCCTGATGGGGGAATGTAAAATGGGCAAGACATGAACTCGACCACAGCCAGATAATATAGTCATGATGGAGGAATTTAACATGGGCCAGACATGAACGAGACAACAGCCAGATAATAAAGACATGATGGGGGAATGTAACATGGGCAAGACATGAACTAGACCACAGCCAGATAATATAGTCATGATGGGAGAATGTAACACAGGAAAGACATGAACTTGACAACAGCCAGATAATATAGTCATGATGGGGGAATGTAACATGGGCAATACATGAACTAGACCACAGCCAGATAATATAGTCATGACAGGGGAATGTAACATGGGCAAGACATGAACGAGACAACACCCAGATAATATAGTCATGACAGGGGAATGTAACATGGGCAAGACATGAACGAGACAACAGCCAGATAATATAGTCATAATGGGAGAATGTAACATGGGCCAGACATGAACTCGACCACACCATGATAATATAGTCGTGATGGGGAAATGTAACATGGGCAAGACATGAACTGGACCACAGCCAGATAATATAGTCATGATGGGGGAATGAAACACAGGCAAGATATGAACGAGACAACAGCCAGACAATATAGTCATGATGGGGGAATGCAACATGGGCAAGACATGAACTAGACCACAGCCAGATAATATAGTCATGATGGGGGAATGTAACATGGGCAAGACATGAACTGGACCACAGCCAGATAATATAGTCATGATGGGGAAATGTAAAATGAGAAAGACATGAACTAGACCACAGCCAGATAATATAGTCATGATGGGGGAATGTAACATGGGAAAGACATGAATAAGACCACAGCCAGATAACATAGTCATCATGGGGGAATGTAACATGGGCAAGACATGAATAAGACCACAGCCAGATAATATAGTCATCATGGGGGAATGTAACATGGGCAAGACATGAATAAGACCACAGCCAGATAATATAGTCATCATGGGGGAATGTAACATGGGCAAGACATGAACTAGACCACAGCCAGATAATATAGTCATGACAGGGGAATGTAACATGGGCAAGACATGAACTAGACAACAGCCAAATAATATAGTCATGATGGGAAAATGTAACATGGGCAAGACATGAACTAGACAACAGCCAAATAATATAGTCATGATGGGGGAATGTAACATGGGCCAGACATGAACTCGACAACAGCCAGATAATATAGTCATGATGGGGGAATGTAACATGGGCAAGACATGAACTCGACAACAGCCAGATAATATAGTCATGATGGGAGAATGTGACATGGGAAAGAGATGTACTCGACAACAGCCAGATAATATAGTCATGATGGGGGAATGTAACAACTGTAACATGGGCAAGACATGAACTCGACAACAGCCAGATAATATAGTCATGATGGGGGAATGTAACATGGGCAAGACATGAACTAGACCACAGCCAGACAATATAGTCATGATGGGGGAATGTAACATGGGCAAGACATGAACGAGACCACAGCCAGATAATGTAGTCATGATGGGGGAATGTAACATGGGCAAGACATGAACGAGACCACAGCCAGATAATATAGTCATGATGGGAGAATGTAACATGGGCAAGACATGAACGAGACCACAGCCAGATAATATAGTCATGATGGGGCAATGTAAAATGGGAAAGACATGAATAAGACCACAGCCAGATAATATAGTCATCATGGGGGAATGTAACATGGGCAAGAAATGAATAAGACCACAGCCAGATAATAGTCATCATGGGGGAATGTAACATGGGTAAGACATGAACTAGACCACGGCCAGATAATATAGTCATGACAGGGGAATGTAACATGGGCAAGACATGAACGAGACAACAGCCAGATAATATAGTCATGATGGGGGAATGTAACATGGGCAAGACATGAACTAGACCACAGCCAGATAATATAGTCATGACAGGGGAATGTAACATTTGCAAGACATGAACTAGACGACAGCCAGATAATATAGTCATGATGGGGGAATGTAACATGGGCAAGACATGAACTGGACCACAGCCAGATAATATAGTCATGATGGGGGAATGTAAAATGGGCAATACATGAACTAGACCACAGCCAGATAATAAAGTCATGATGGGGGAATTTAACATGGGCCAGACATGAACGAGACAACAGCCAGATAATATAGACATGATGGGGGAATGTAACATGGGCAAGACATGAACTAGACCACAGCCAGATAATATAGTCATGACAGGGGAATGTAACATGGGCATGACATGAACGAGACAACAGCAAGATAATATAGTCATGATGGGGGAATGCAACATGGGCAAGACATGAACGAGACCACAGCCAGATAATATAGTCATGACAGGGGAATGTAACATGGGCAAGACATGAACGAGACCACAGCCAGATAATATAGTCATGATGGGGGAATGTAAAATGGGAAAGACATGAATAAGACCACAGCCAGATAATATAGTCATCATGGGGGAATGTAACATGGGCAAGACATGAATAAGACCACAGCCAGATAATAGAGTCATCATGGGGGAATGTAAAATGGGAAAGACATGAATAAGACCACAGCCAGATAATATAGTCATCATGGGGGAATGTAACATGGGCAAGACATGAATAAGACCACAGCCAGATAATAGAGTCATCATGGGGGAATGTAACATGGGTAAGACATGAACTAGACCACGGCCAGATAATATAGTCATGACAGGGGAATGTAACATGGGCAAGACATGAACGAGACAACAGCCAGATAATATCGTCATGATGGAGGAATGTAACATGGGCAAGACATGAACTAGACCACAGCCAGATAATATAGTCATGACAGGGGAATGTAACATTTGCAAGACATGAACTAGACGACAGCCAGATAATATAGTCATGATGGGGGAATGTAACATGGGCAAGACATGAACTGGACCACAGCCAGATAATATAGTCATGATGGGGGAATGTAAAATGGGCAATACATGAACTAGACCACAGCCAGATAATATAGTCATGATGGGGGAATTTAACATGGGCCAGACATGAACGAGACATGAACGAGACCACAGCCAGATAATATAGTCATGACAGGGGAATGTAACATGGGCAAGACATGAACTAGACCACAGCCAGATAATATAGTCATGATGGGGGAATGTAACATGGGCAAGACATGAACTGGACCACAGCCAGATAATATAGTCCTGATGGGAGAATGTAACATGGGCAAGACATGAACGAGACCACAGCCAGATAATATAGTCATGATGGGGGAATGTAAAATGGGAAAGACATGAATAAGACCACAGCCAGATAATATAGTCATCATGGGGGAATGTAACATGGGCAAGACATGAATAAGACCACAGCCAGATAATAGAGTCATCATGGGGGAATGTAACATGGGTAAGACATGAACTAGACCACGGCCAGATAATATAGTCATGACAGGGGAATGTAACATGGGCAAGACATGAACGAGACAACAGCCAGATAATATCGTCATGATGGGGGAATGTAACATGGGCAAGACATGAACTAGACCACAGCCAGATAATATAGTCATGACAGGGGAATGTAACATTCGCAAGACATGAACTAGACGACAGCCAGATAATATAGTCATGATGGGGGAATGTAAAATGGGCAATACATGCACTAGACCACAGCCAGATAATATAGTCATGATGGGGGAATTTAACATGGGCCAGACATGAACGAGACAACAGCCAGATAATATAGACATGATGGGGGAATGTAACATGGGCAAGACATGAATTAGACCACAGCCAGATAATATAGTCATGATGGGAGACTGTAACACAGGAAAGACATGAACTCGACAACAGCCAGATAATATAGTCATGATGGGGGAATGTAACATGGGCCAGACATGAACTCGACAACAGCCAGATAATATAGTCATGATGGGGGAATGTAACATGGGCAAGACATGAACTCGACAACAGCCAGATAATATAGTCATGATGGGAAAATGTAACACGGGAAAGACATGAACTCGACAATAGTCAGATAATATAGTCATGATGGGGGAATGTAACAATTGTAACATTGGAAAAGACATGAAATCGACGACAGCCAGATAATATAGTCATGATGGCAGAATGTAACATGGGAAAGACATGATCTCGACAACAGCCAGATAATATAGTCATGATGGGGGAATGTAACAACTGTAACATGGGCAAGACATGAACTCGACAACAGCCAGATAATATAGTCATGATGGGGGAATGTAACATGGGCAAGACATGAACTAGACCACAGCCAGACAATATAGTCATGATGGGGGAATGTAACATGGGCAAGACATGAACGAGACCACAGCCAGATAATGTAGTCATGATGGGGGAATGTAACATCGCAAGACATGAACTAGACCACAGCCAGATAATATAGTCATGATGGGAGAATGTAACATGGGCAAGACATGAACGAGACCACAGCCAGATAATATAGTCATGATGGGGGAATGTAAAATGGGAAAGACATGAATAAGACCACAGCCAGATAATATAGTCATCATGGGGGAATGTAACATGGGCAAGACATGAATAAGACCACAGCCAGATAATAGAGTCATCATGGGGGAATGTATCATGGGTAAGACATGAACTAGACCACGGCCAGATAATATAGTCATGACAGGGGAATGTAACATTGGCAAGACATGAACGAGACAACAGCCAGATAATATAGTCATGATGGGGAAATGTAACATGGGCAAGACATGAACTGGACCACAGCCAGATATTATAGTCATGATGGGCAAATGTAACATGGGCAAGACATGAACCAGACCACAGTCAGATAATATAGTCATGACAGGGGGAATGTACCATGGGCAAGACATGAACTAGACAACAGCCAGATAAAATAGTCATGATGGGGGAATGTAACATGGGCAAGACATGAACTAGACCACAGCCAGAGAATATAGTCATGATGGGGGAATGTACCATGGGCAAGACATGAACGAGACCACAGCCAGATAATGTTGTCATGATGGGGGAATGTAACATGGGCAAGACATGAACCAGACCACAGCCAGATAATATAGTCATGATGGGAGAATGTAAAATGGGCAAGACATGAACTAGACAATAGCCAGATAATATAGTCATGATGGGGGAATGTAACATGGGCAAGACATGAATAAGACCATAGCCAAATAATAGTCATGATGGGGGAATGTAACATGGGCAAGACATGAACTAGACCACAGCCAGATAATATAGTCATGATGGGGGAATGTAACATGGGCAAGACATGAACTGGACCACAGCCAGATAATATAGTCATCATGGGGGAATGTAACATGGGCAAGACATGAATAAGTCCACAGCCAGATAATATAGTCATCATGGGGGAATGTAACATGGGCAAGACATGAATAAGACCACAGCCAGATAATATAGTCATCATGGGGGAATGAAAAATGGGCAAGACATGAACTAGACCACAGCCAGATAATATAGTCATGACAGGGGAATGTAACATGGGCAAGACATGAACGAGACAACAGCCAGATAATATAGTCATGATGGGGGGATGCAACATGGGCAAGACATGAACGAGACCACAGCCAGATAATATAGTCATGACAGGGGAATGTACCATGGGCAAGACATGAACTAGACCACAGCCAGATAATATAGTCATGATGGGGGAATGTAACATGGGCAAGACATGAACTGGACCACAGCCAGATAATATAGTCCTGATGGGGGAATGTAAAATGGGCAAGACATGAACTCGACCACAGCCAGATAATATAGTCATGATGGAGGAATTTAACATGGGCCAGACATGAACGAGACAACAGCCAGATAATAAAGACATGATGGGGGAATGTAACATGGGCAAGACATGAACTAGACCACAGCCAGATAATATAGTCATGATGGGAGAATGTAACACAGGAAAGACATGAACTTGACAACAGCCAGATAATATAGTCATGATGGGGGAATGTAACATGGGCAATACATGAACTAGACCACAGCCAGATAATATAGTCATGACAGGGGAATGTAACATGGGCAAGACATGAACGAGACAACACCCAGATAATATAGTCATGACAGGGGAATGTAACATGGGCAAGACATGAACGAGACAACAGCCAGATAATATAGTCATAATGGGAGAATGTAACATGGGCCAGACATGAACTCGACCACACCATGATAATATAGTCGTGATGGGGAAATGTAACATGGGCAAGACATGAACTGGACCACAGCCAGATAATATAGTCATGATGGGGGAATGAAACACAGGCAAGATATGAACGAGACAACAGCCAGACAATATAGTCATGATGGGGGAATGCAACATGGGCAAGACATGAACTAGACCACAGCCAGATAATATAGTCATGATGGGGGAATGTAACATGGGCAAGACATGAACTGGACCACAGCCAGATAATATAGTCATGATGGGGAAATGTAAAATGAGAAAGACATGAACTAGACCACAGCCAGATAATATAGTCATGATGGGGGAATGTAACATGGGAAAGACATGAATAAGACCACAGCCAGATAACATAGTCATCATGGGGGAATGTAACATGGGCAAGACATGAATAAGACCACAGCCAGATAATATAGTCATCATGGGGGAATGTAACATGGGCAAGACATGAACTAGACCACAGCCAGATAATATAGTCATGACAGGGGAATGTAACATGGGCAAGACATGAACTAGACAACAGCCAAATAATATAGTCATGATGGGAAAATGTAACATGGGCAAGACATGAACTAGACAACAGCCAAATAATATAGTCATGATGGGGGAATGTAACATGGGCCAGACATGAACTCGACAACAGCCAGATAATATAGTCATGATGGGGGAATGTAACATGGGCAAGACATGAACTCGACAACAGCCAGATAATATAGTCATGATGGGAGAATGTGACATGGGAAAGAGATGTACTCGACAACAGCCAGATAATATAGTCATGATGGGGGAATGTAACAACTGTAACATGGGCAAGACATGAACTCGACAACAGCCAGATAATATAGTCATGATGGGGGAATGTAACATGGGCAAGACATGAACAAGACCACAGCCAGACAATATAGTCATGATGGGGGAATGTAACATGGGCAAGACATGAACGAGACCACAGCCAGATAATGTAGTCATGATGGGGGAATGTAACATGGGCAAGACATGAACGAGACCACAGCCAGATAATATAGTCATGATGGGAGAATGTAACATGGGCAAGACATGAACGAGACCACAGCCAGATAATATAGTCATGATGGGGCAATGTAAAATGGGAAAGACATGAATAAGACCACAGCCAGATAATATAGTCATCATGGGGGAATGTAACATGGGCAAGAAATGAATAAGACCACAGCCAGATAATAGAGTCATCATGGGGGAATGTAACATGGGTAAGACATGAACTAGACCACGGCCAGATAATATAGTCATGACAGGGGAATGTAACATGGGCAAGACATGAACGAGACAACAGCCAGATAATATAGTCATGATGGGGGAATGTAATATGGGCAAGACATGAACTAGACCACAGCCAGATAATATAGTCATGACAGGGGAATGTAACATTTGCAAGACATGAACTAGACGACAGCCAGATAATATAGTCATGATGGGGGAATGTAACATGGGCAAGACATGAACTGGACCACAGCCAGATAATATAGTCATGATGGGGGAATGTAAAATGGGCAATACATGAACTAGACCACAGCCAGATAATAAAGTCATGATGGGGGAATTTAACATGGGCCAGACATGAACGAGACAACAGCCAGATAATATAGACACGATGGGGGAATGTAACATGGGCAAGACATGAACTAGACCACAGCCAGATAATATAGTCATGACAGGGGAATGTAACATGGGCATGACATGAACGAGACAACAGCCAGATAATATAGTCATGATGGGGGAATGCAACATGGGCAAGACATGAACGAGACCACAGCCAGATAATATAGTCATGACAGGGGAATGTAACATGGGCAAGACATGAACTAGACCACAGCCAGATAATATAGTCATGATGGGGGAATGTAACATGGGCAAGACATGAACTGGACCACAGCCAGATAATATAGTCATGATGGGGGAATGTAAAATGGGCAAGACATGAACTAGACCACAGCCAGATAATATAGTCATGATGGGGGAATTTAACATGGGCCAGACATGAACGAGACAACAGCCAGATAATATAGACATGATGGGGGAATGTAACATGGGCAAGACATGAACTAGACCACAGCCAGATAATATAGTCATGATGGGAGAATGTAACACAGGAAAGACATGAACTCGACAACAGCCAGATAATATAGTCATGATGGGGGAATGTAACATGGGCCAGACATGAACTCGACAACAGCCAGATAATATAGTCATGATGGGGGAATGTAACATGGGCAATACATGAACTACACCACAGCCAGATAATATAGTCATGACAGGGGAATGTAACATGGGCAAGACATGAACGAGACAACAGCCAGATAATATAGTCATAATGGGAGAATGTAACATGGGCCAGACATGAACTCGACCACACCATGATAATATAGTCGTGATGGGGAAATGTAACATGGGCAAGACATGAACTAGACAACAGCCGTCAGCCAGATAATATAGTCATGATGGGGGAATGTAACACAGGCAAGATATTAACGAGACAACAGCCAGATAATATAGTCATGATGGGGGAATGCAACATGGGCAAGACATGAACTAGACCACAGCCAGATAATATAGTCATGATGGGGGAATGTAACATGGGCAAGACATGAACTGGACCACAGCCAGATAATATAGTCATGATGGGGAAATGTAAAATGAGAAAGACATGAACTAGACCACAGCCAGATAATATAGTCATGATGGGGGAATGTAACATGGGAAAGACATGAATAAGACCACAGCCAGATAACATAGTCATCATGGGGGAATGTAACATGGGCAAGACATGAATAAGACCACAGCCAGATAATATAGTCATCATGGGGGAATGTAACATGGGCAAGACATGAATAAGACCACAGCCAGATAATATAGTCATCATGGGGGAATGTAACATGGGCAAGACATGAACTAGACCACAGCCAGATAATATAGTCATGACAGGGGAATGTAACATGGGCAAGACATGAACTAGACAACAGCCAAATAATATAGTCATGATGGGAAAATGTAACATGGGCAAGACATGAACTAGACAACAGCCAAATAATATAGTCATGATGGGGGAATGTAACATGGGCCAGACATGAACTCGACAACAGCCAGATAATATAGTCATGATGGGGGAATGTAACATGGGCAAGACATGAATAAGACCACAGCCAGATAATATAGTCATCATGGGGGAATGTAACATGGGCAAGACATGAATAAGACCACAGCCAGATAATATAGTCATCATGGGGGAATGTAACATGGGCAAGACATGAATAAGACCACAGCCAGATAATATAGTCATGATGGGGGAATGTAACAAATGTAACATGGGCAAGACATGAACTCGACAACAGCCAGATAATATAGTCATGATGGGGGAATGTAACATGGGCAAGACATGAACTAGACCACAGCCAGACAATATAGTCATGATGGGGGAATGTAACATGGGCAAGACATGAACGAGACCACAGCCAGATAATATAGTCATGATGGGGGAATGTAACATGGGCAAGACATGAACTCGACAACAGCCAGATAATATAGTTATGATGGGAGAATGTGACATGGGAAAGAGATGTACTCGACAACAGCCAGATAATATAGTCATGATGGGGGAATGTAACAACTGTAACATGGGCAAGACATGAACTCGACAACAGCCAGATAATATAGTCATGATGGGGGAATGTAACATGGGCAAGACATGAACTAGACCACAGCCAGACAATATGGTCATGATGGGGGAATGTAACATGGGCAAGACATGAACGAGACCACAGCCAGATAATGTAGTCATGATGGGGGAATGTAACATGGGCAAGACATGAACTAGACCACAGCCAGATAATATAGTCATGATGGGAGAATGTAACATGGGCAAGACATGAACGAGACCACAGCCAGATAATATAGTCATGATGGGGGAATGTAAAATGGGAAAGACATGAATAAGACCACAGCCAGATAATATAGTCATCATGGGGGAATGTAACATGGGCAAGACATGAATAAGACCACAGCCAGATAATAGAGTCATCATGGGGGAATGTAACATGGGTAAGACATGAACTAGACCACGGCCAGATAATATAGTCATGACAGGGGAATGTAACATGGGCAAGACATGAACGAGACAACAGCCAGATAATATCGTCATGATGGGGGAATGTAACATGGGCAAGACATGAACTAGACCACAGCCAGATAATATAGTCATGACAGGGGAATGTAACATTTGCAAGACATGAACTAGACGACAGCCAGATAATATAGTCATGATGGGGGAATGTAACATGGGCAAGACATGAACTGGACCACAGCCAGATAATATAGTCATGATGGGGGAATGTAAAATGGGCAATACATGAACTAGACCACAGCCAGATAATATAGTCATGATGGGGGAATTTAACATGGGCCAGACATGAACGAGACAACAGCCAGATAATATAGACATGATGGGGGAATGTAACATGGGCAAGACATGAATTAGACCACAGCCAGATAATATAGTCATGATGGGAGACTGTAACACAGGAAAGACATGAACTCGACAACAGCCAGATAATATAGTCATGATGGGGGAATGTAACATGGGCCAGACATGAACTCGACAACAGCCAGATAATATAGTCATGATGGGGGAATGTAACATGGGCAAGACATGAACCCGACAACAGCCAGATAATATCGTCATGATGGGAAAATGTAACACGGGAAAGACATGAACTCGACAATAGTCAGATAATATAGTCATGATGGGGGAATGTAACAATTATAACATTGGAAAAGACATGAACTCGACGACAGCCAGATAATATAGTCATGATGGCAGAATGTAACATGGGAAAGACATGATCTCGACAACAGCCAGATAATATAGTCATGATGGGGGAATGTAACAACTGTAACATGGGCAAGACATGAACTCGACAACAGCCAGATAATATAGTCATGATGGGGGAATGTAACATGGGCAAGACATGAACTAGACCACAGCCAGACAATATAGTCATGATGGGGGAATGTAACATGGACAAGACATGAACGAGACCACAGCCAGATAATGTAGTCATGATGGGGGAATGTAACATGGGCAAGACATGAACTAGACCACAGCCAGATAATATAGTCATGATGGGAGAATGTAACATGGGCAAGACATGAACGAGACCACAGCCAGATAATATAGTCATGATGGGGGAATGTAAAATGGGAAAGACATGAATAAGACCACAGCCAGATAATATAGTCATCATGGGGGAATGTAACATGGGCAAGACATGAATAAGACCACAGCCAGATAATAGAGTCATCATGGGGGAATGTATCATGGGTAAGACATGAACTAGACCACGGCCAGATAATATAGTCATGACAGGGGAATGTAACATGGGCAAGACATGAACGAGACAACAGCCAGATAATATAGTCATGATGGGGAAATGTAACATGGGCAAGACATGAACTAGACCACAGCCAGATATTATAGTCATGATGGGCAAATGTAACATGGGCAAGACATGAACCAGACCACAGTCAGATAATATAGTCATGACAGGGGGAATGTACCATGGGCAAGACATGAACTAGACAACAGCCAGATAAAATAGTCATGATGGGGGAATGTAACATGGGCAAGACATGAACTAGACAACAGCCAGATAATATCGTCATGATGGGGGAATGTAACATGAGCAAGACATGAACTAGACCACAGCCAGAGAATATAGTCATGATGGGGGAATGTACCATGGGCAAGACATGAACGAGACCACAGCCAGATAATGTTGTCATGATGGGGGAATGTAACATGGGCAAGACATGAACCAGACCACAGCCAGATAATATAGTCATGATGGGGGAATGTAACATGGGCAAGACATGAACTAGACCACAGCCAGATAATATAGTCATGATGGGGGAATGTAACATGGGCAAGACATGAACTGGACCACAGCCAGATAATATAGTCATCATGGGGGAATGTAACATGGGCAAGACATGAATAAGACCACAGCCAGATAATATAGTCATCATGGGGGAATGTAACATGGGCAAGACATGAATAAGACCACAGCCAGATAATATAGTCATCATGGGGGAATGAAAAATGGGCAAGACATGAACTAGACCACAGCCAGATAATATAGTCATGACAGGGGAATGTAACATGGGCAAGACATGAACGAGACAACAGCCAGATAATATAGTCATGATGGGGGGATGCAACATGGGCAAGACATGAACGAGACCACAGCCAGATAATATAGTCATGACAGGGGAATGTAACATGGGCAAGACATGAACTAGACCACAGCCAGATAATATAGTCATGATGGGGGAATGTATCATGGGCAAGACATGAACTGGACCACAGCCAGATAATATAGTCCTGATGGGGGAATGTAAAATGGGCAAGACATGAACTAGACCACAGCCAGATAATATAGTCATGATGGGGGAATGTAACATGGGCAAGACATGAACGAGACCACAGCCAGATAATGTAGTCATGATGGGGGAATGTAACATGGGCAAGACATGAACTAGACCACAGCCAGATAATATAGTCATGATGGGAGAATGTAACATGGGCAAGACATGAACGAGACCACAGCCAGATAATATAGTCATGATGGGGGAATGTAAAATGGGAAAGACATGAATAAGACCACAGCCAGATAATATAGTCATCATGGGGGAATGTAACATGGGCAAGACATGAATAAGACCACAGCCAGATAATAGAGTCATCATGGGGGAATGTATCATGGGTAAGACATGAACTAGACCACGGCCAGATAATATAGTCATGACAGGGGAATGTAACATGGGCAAGACATGAACGAGACAACAGCCAGATAATATAGTCATGATGGGGAAATGTAACATGGGCAAGACATGAACTGGACCACAGCCAGATATTATAGTCATGATGGGCAAATGTAACATGGGCAAGACATGAACCAGACCACAGTCAGATAATATAGTCATGACAGGGGGAATGTACCATGGGCAAGACATGAACTAGACAACAGCCAGATAAAATAGTCATGATGGGGGAATGTAACATGGGCAAGACATGAACTAGACCACAGCCAGAGAATATAGTCATGATGGGGGAATGTACCATGGGCAAGACATGAACGAGACCACAGCCAGATAATGTTGTCATGATGGGGGAATGTAACATGGGCAAGACATGAACCAGACCACAGCCAGATAATATAGTCATGATGGGAGAATGTAACATGGGCAAGACATGAACTAGACAATAGCCAGATAATATAGTCATGATGGGGGAATGTAACATGGGCAAGACATGAATAAGACCATAGCCAAATAATAGTCATGATGGGGGAATGTAACATGGGCAAGACATGAACTAGACCACAGCCAGATAATATAGTCATGATGGGGGAATGTAACATGGGCAAGACATGAACTGGACCACAGCCAGATAATATAGTCATCATGGGGGAATGTAACATGGGCAAGACATGAATAAGTCCACAGCCAGATAATATAGTCATCATGGGGGAATGTAACATGGGCAAGACATGAATAAGACCACAGCCAGATAATATAGTCATCATGGGGGAATGAAAAATGGGCAAGACATGAACTAGACCACAGCCAGATAATATAGTCATGACAGGGGAATGTAACATGGGCAAGACATGAACGAGACAACAGCCAGATAATATAGTCATGATGGGGGGATGCAACATGGGCAAGACATGAACGAGACCACAGCCAGATAATATAGTCATGACAGGGGAATGTAACATGGGCAAGACATGAACTAGACCACAGCCAGATAATATAGTCATGATGGGGGAATGTAACATGGGCAAGACATGAACTGGACCACAGCCAGATAATATAGTCCTGATGGGGGAATGTAAAATGGGCAAGACATGAACTCGACCACAGCCAGATAATATAGTCATGATGGAGGAATTTAACATGGGCCAGACATGAACGAGACAACAGCCAGATAATAAAGACATGATGGGGGAATGTAACATGGGCAAGACATGAACTAGACCACAGCCAGATAATATAGTCATGATGGGAGAATGTAACACAGGAAAGACATGAACTTGACAACAGCCAGATAATATAGTCATGATGGGGGAATGTAACATGGGCAATACATGAACTAGACCACAGCCAGATAATATAGTCATGACAGGGGAATGTAACATGGGCAAGACATGAACGAGACAACACCCAGATAATATAGTCATGACAGGGGAATGTAACATGGGCAAGACATGAACGAGACAACAGCCAGATAATATAGTCATAATGGGAGAATGTAACATGGGCCAGACATGAACTCGACCACACCATGATAATATAGTCGTGATGGGGAAATGTAACATGGGCAAGACATGAACTGGACCACAGCCAGATAATATAGTCATGATGGGGGAATGAAACACAGGCAAGATATGAACGAGACAACAGCCAGACAATATAGTCATGATGGGGGAATGCAACATGGGCAAGACATGAACTAGACCACAGCCAGATAATATAATCATGATGGGGGAATGTAACATGGGCAAGACATGAACTGGACCACAGCCAGATAATATAGTCATGATGGGGAAATGTAAAATGAGAAAGACATGAACTAGACCACAGCCAGATAATATAGTCATGATGGGGGAATGTAACATGGGAAAGACATGAATAAGACCACAGCCAGATAACATAGTCATCATGGGGGAATGTAACATGGGCAAGACATGAATAAGACCACAGCCAGATAATATAGTCATCATGGGGGAATGTAACATGGGCAAGACATGAATAAGACCACAGCCAGATAATATAGTCATCATGGGGGAATGTAACATGGGCAAGACATGAACTAGACCACAGCCAGATAATATAGTCATGACAGGGGAATGTAACATGGGCAAGACATGAACTAGACAACAGCCAAATAATATAGTCATGATGGGAAAATGTAACATGGGCAAGACATGAACTAGACAACAGCCAAATAATATAGTCATGATGGGGGAATGTAACATGGGCCAGACATGAACTCGACAACAGCCAGATAATATAGTCATGATGGGGGAATGTAACATGGGCAAGACATGAACTCGACAACAGCCAGATAATATAGTCATGATGGGAGAATGTGACATGGGAAAGAGATGTACTCGACAACAGCCAGATAATATAGTCATGATGGGGGAATGTAACAACTGTAACATGGGCAAGACATGAACTCGACAACAGCCAGATAATATAGTCATGATGGGGGAATGTAACATGGGCAAGACATGAACTAGACCACAGCCAGACAATATAGTCATGATGGGGGAATGTAACATGGGCAAGACATGAACGAGACCACAGCCAGATAATGTAGTCATGATGGGGGAATGTAACATGGGCAAGACATGAACGAGACCACAGCCAGATAATATAGTCATGATGGGAGAATGTAACATGGGCAAGACATGAACGAGACCACAGCCAGATAATATAGTCATGATGGGGCAATGTAAAATGGGAAAGACATGAATAAGACCACAGCCAGATAATATAGTCATCATGGGGGAATGTAACATGGGCAAGAAATGAATAAGACCACAGCCAGATAATAGAGTCATCATGGGGGAATGTAACATGGGTAAGACATGAACTAGACCACGGCCAGATAATATAGTCATGACAGGGGAATGTAACATGGGCAAGACATGAACGAGACAACAGCCAGATAATATAGTCATGATGGGGGAATGTAACATGGGCAAGACATGAACTAGACCACAGCCAGATAATATAGTCATGACAGGGGAATGTAACATTTGCAAGACATGAACTAGACGACAGCCAGATAATATAGTCATGATGGGGGAATGTAACATGGGCAAGACATGAACTGGACCACAGCCAGATAATATAGTCATGATGGGGGAATGTAAAATGGGCAATACATGAACTAGACCACAGCCAGATAATAAAGTCATGATGGGGGAATTTAACATGGGCCAGACATGAACGAGACAACAGCCAGATAATATAGACATGATGGGGGAATGTAACATGGGCAAGACATGAACTAGACCACAGCCAGATAATATAGTCATGACAGGGGAATGTAACATGGGCATGACATGAACGAGACAACAGCCAGATAATATAGTCATGATGGGGGAATGCAACATGGGCAAGACATGAACGAGACCACAGCCAGATAATATAGTCATGACAGGGGAATGTAACATGGGCAAGACATGAACTAGACCACAGCCAGATAATATAGTCATGATGGGGGAATGTAACATGGGCAAGACATGAACTGGACCACAGCCAGATAATATAGTCATGATGGGGGAATGTAAAATGGGCAAGACATGAACTAGACCACAGCCAGATAATATAGTCATGATGGGGGAATTTAACATGGGCCAGACATGAACTCGACAACAGCCAGATAATATAGTCATGATGGGGGAATGTAACATGGGCCAGACATGAACTCGACAACAGCCAGATAATATAGTCATGATGGGGGAATGTAACATGGGCAATACATGAACTACACCACAGCCAGATAATATAGTCATGACAGGGGAATGTAACATGGGCAAGACATGAACGAGACAACACCCAGATAATATAGTCATGACAGGGGAATGTAACATGGGCAAGACATGAACGAGACAACAGCCAGATAATATAGTCATAATGGGAGAATGTAACATGGGCCAGACATGAACTCGACCACACCATGATAATATAGTCGTGATGGGGAAATGTAACATGGGCAAGACATGAACTAGACAACAGCCGTCAGCCAGATAATATAGTCATGATGGGGGAATGTAACACAGGCAAGATATGAACGAGACAACAGCCAGATAATATAGTCATGATGGGGGAATGCAACATGGGCAAGACATGAACTAGACCACAGCCAGATAATATAGTCATGATGGGGGAATGTAACATGGGCAAGACATGAACTGGACCACAGCCAGATAATATAGTCATGATGGGGAAATGTAAAATGAGAAAGACATGAACTAGACCACAGCCAGATAATATAGTCATGATGGGGGAATGTAACATGGGAAAGACATGAATAAGACCACAGCCAGATAACATAGTCATCATGGGGGAATGTAACATGGGCAAGACATGAATAAGACCACAGCCAGACAATATAGTCATCATGGGGGAATGTAACATGGGCAAGACATGAATAAGACCACAGCCAGATAATATAGTCATCATGGGGGAATGTAACATGGGCAAGACATGAACTAGACCATAGCCAGATAATATAGTCATGACAGGGGAATGTAACATGGGCAAGACATGAACTAGACAACAGCCAAATAATATAGTCATGATGGGAAAATGTAACATGGGCAAGACATGTACTAGACAACAGCCAAATAATATAGTCATGATGGGGGAATGTAACATGGGCCAGACATGAACTCGACAACAGCCAGATAATATAGTCATGATGGGGGAATGTAACATGGGCAAGACATGAATAAGACCACAGCCAGATAATATAGTCATCATGGGGGAATGTAACATGGGCAAGACATGAATAAGACCACAGCCAGATAATATAGTCATCATGGGGGAATGTAACATGGGCAAGACATGAATAAGACCACAGCCAGATAATATAGTCATGATGGGGGAATGTAACAAATGTAACATGGGCAAGACATGAACTCGACAACAGCCAGATAATATAGTCATGATGGGGGAATGTAACATGGGCAAGACATGAACTAGACCACAGCCAGACAATATAGTCATGATGGGGGAATGTAACATGGGCAAGACATGAACGAGACCACAGCCAGATAATATAGTCATGATGGGGGAATGTAACATGGGCAAGACATGAACTCGACAACAGCCAGATAATATAGTTATGATGGGAGAATGTGACATGGGAAAGAGATGTACTCGACAACAGCCAGATAATATAGTCATGATGGGGGAATGTAACAACTGTAACATGGGCAAGACATGAACTCGACAACAGCCAGATAATATAGTCATGATGGGGGAATGTAACATGGGCAAGACATGAACTAGACCACAGCCAGACAATATGGTCATGATGGGGGAATGTAACATGGGCAAGACATGAACGAGACCACAGCCAGATAATGTAGTCATGATGGGGGAATGTAACATGGGCAAGACATGAACTAGACCACAGCCAGATAATATAGTCATGATGGGAGAATGTAACATGGGCAAGACATGAACGAGACCACAGCCAGATAATATAGTCATGATGGGGGAATGTAAAATGGGAAAGACATGAATAAGACCACAGCCAGATAATATAGTCATCATGGGGGAATGTAACATGGGCAAGACATGAATAAGACCACAGCCAGATAATAGAGTCATCATGGGGGAATGTAACATGGGTAAGACATGAACTAGACCACGGCCAGATAATATAGTCATGACAGGGGAATGTAACATGGGCAAGACATGAACGAGACAACAGCCAGATAATATCGTCATGATGGGGGAATGTAACATGGGCAAGACATGAACTAGACCACAGCCAGATAATATAGTCATGACAGGGGAATGTAACATTTGCAAGACATGAACTAGACGACAGCCAGATAATATAGTCATGATGGGGGAATGTAACATGGGCAAGACATGAACTGGACCACAGCCAGATAATATAGTCATGATGGGGGAATGTAAAATGGGCAATACATGAACTAGACCACAGCCAGATAATATAGTCATGATGGGGGAATTTAACATGGGCCAGACATGAACGAGACAACAGCCAGATAATATAGACATGATGGGGGAATGTAACATGGGCAAGACATGAATTAGACCACAGCCAGATAATATAGTCATGATGGGAGACTGTAACACAGGAAAGACATGAACTCGACAACAGCCAGATAATATAGTCATGATGGGGGAATGTAACATGGGCCAGACATGAACTCGACAACAGCCAGATAATATAGTCATGATGGGGGAATGTAACATGGGCAAGACATGAACTCGACAACAGCCAGATAATATCGTCATGATGGGAAAATGTAACACGGGAAAGACATGAACTCGACAATAGTCAGATAATATAGTCATGATGGGGGAATGTAACAATTATAACATTGGAAAAGACATGAACTCGACGACAGCCAGATAATATAGTCATGATGGCAGAATGTAACATGGGAAAGACATGATCTCGACAACAGCCAGATAATATAGTCATGATGGGGGAATGTAACAACTGTAACATGGGCAAGACATGAACTCGACAACAGCCAGATAATATAGTCATGATGGGGGAATGTAACATGGGCAAGACATGAACTAGACCACAGCCAGACAATATAGTCATGATGGGGGAATGTAACATGGACAAGACATGAACGAGACCACAGCCAGATAATGTAGTCATGATGGGGGAATGTAACATGGGCAAGACATGAACTAGACCACAGCCAGATAATATAGTCATGATGGGAGAATGTAACATGGGCAAGACATGAACGAGACCACAGCCAGATAATATAGTCATGATGGGGGAATGTAAAATGGGAAAGACATGAATAAGACCACAGCCAGATAATATAGTCATCATGGGGGAATGTAACATGGGCAAGACATGAATAAGACCACAGCCAGATAATAGAGTCATCATGGGGGAATGTATCATGGGTAAGACATGAACTAGACCACGGCCAGATAATATAGTCATGACAGGGGAATGTAACATGGGCAAGACATGAACGAGACAACAGCCAGATAATATAGTCATGATGGGGAAATGTAACATGGGCAAGACATGAACTAGACAACAGCCAGATAAAATAGTCATGATGGGGGAATGTAACATGGGCAAGACATGAACTAGACAACAGCCAGATAATATCGTCATGATGGGGGAATGTAACATGAGCAAGACATGAACTAGACCACAGCCAGAGAATATAGTCATGATGGGGGAATGTACCATGGGCAAGACATGAACGAGACCACAGCCAGATAATGTTGTCATGATGGGGGAATGTAACATGGGCAAGACATGAACCAGACCACAGCCAGATAATATAGTCATGATGGGGGAATGTAACATGGGCAAGACATGAACTAGACCACAGCCAGATAATATAGTCATGATGGGGGAATGTAACATGGGCAAGACATGAACTGGACCACAGCCAGATAATATAGTCATCATGGGGGAATGTAACATGGGCAAGACATGAATAAGACCACAGCCAGATAATATAGTCATCATGGGGGAATGTAACATGGGCAAGACATGAATAAGACCACAGCCAGATAATATAGTCATCATGGGGGAATGAAAAATGGGCAAGACATGAACTAGACCACAGCCAGATAATATAGTCATGACAGGGGAATGTAACATGGGCAAGACATGAACGAGACAACAGCCAGATAATATAGTCATGATGGGGGGATGCAACATGGGCAAGACATGAACGAGACCACAGCCAGATAACATAGTCATGACAGGGGAATGTAACATGGGCAAGACATGAACTAGACCACAGACAGATAATATAGTCATGATGGGGGAATGTATCATGGGCAAGACATGAACTGGACCACAGCCAGATAATATAGTCCTGATGGGGGAATGTAAAATGGGCAAGACATGAACTAGACCACAGCCAGATAATATAGTCATGATGGGGGAATTTAACATGGGCCAGACATGAACGAGACAACAGCCAGATAATAAAGACATGATGGGGGAATGTAACATGGGCAAGACATGAACTAGACCACAGCCAGATAATATAGTCATGATGGGAGAATGTAACACAGGAAAGACATGAACTCGACAACAGCCAGATAATACAGTCATGATGGGGGAATGTAACATGGGCAATACATGAACTAGACCACAGCCAGATAATATAGTCATGACAGGGGAATGTAACATGGGCAAGACATGAACGAGACAACACCCAGATAATATAGTCATGACAGGGGAATGTAACATGGGCAAGACATGAACGAGACAACAGCCAGATAATATAGTCATAATGGGAGAATGTAACATGGGCCAGACATGAACTCGACCACACCATGATAATATAGTCGTGATGGGGAAATGTAACATGGGCAAGACATGAACTGGACCACAGCCAGATAATATAGTCATGATGGGGGAATGTAACACAGGCAAGATATGAACGAGACAACAGCCAGACAATATAGTCATGATGGGGGAATGCAACATGGGCAAGACATGAACTAGACCACAGCCAGATAATATAGTCATGATGGGAGAATGTAACATGGGCAAGACATGAACTGGACCACAGCCAGATAATATAGTCATGATGGGGAAATGTAAAATGAGAAAGACATGAACTAGACCACAGCCAGATAATATAGTCATGATGGGGGAATGTAACATGGGAAAGACATGAATAAGACCACAGCCAGATAACATAGTCATCATGGGGGAATGTAACATGGGCAAGACATGAATAAGACCACAGCCAGATAATATAGTCATCATGGGGGAATGTAACATGGGCAAGACATGAATAAGACCACAGCCAGATAATATAGTCATCATGGGGGAATGTAACATGGGCAAGACATGAACTAGACCACAGCCAGATAATATAGTCATGACAGGGGAATGTAACATGGGCAAGACATGAACTAGACAACAGCCAAATAATATAGTCATGATGGGAAAATGTAACATGGGCAAGACATGAACTAGACAACAGCCAAATAATATAGTCATGATGGGGGAATGTAAAATGGGCCAGACATGAACTCGACAACAGCCAGATAATATAGTCATGATGGGGGAATGTGACATGGGAAAGAGATGTACTCGACAACAGCCAGATAATATAGTCAT
This sequence comes from Myxine glutinosa, assembly GCF_964187855.1. Classification (NCBI taxonomy): domain Eukaryota; kingdom Metazoa; phylum Chordata; class Myxini; order Myxiniformes; family Myxinidae; genus Myxine; species Myxine glutinosa. The sequence goes on along the minus strand of NC_136267.1, from coordinate 111,157,540 downwards.
GATGGGGGAATGTAACAACTGTAACATGGGCAAGACATGAACTCGACAACAGCCAGATAATATAGTCATGATGGGGGAATGTAACATGGGCAAGACATGAACTAGACAACAGCCAGATAATATAGTCATGATGGGGGAATGTCACATGGGCAAGACATGAATGAGACAACAGCCAGATAATATAGTCATGACAGGGGAATGTAACATGGGCAAGACATGAACGAGACAACAGCCAGATAATATAGTCATGATGGGGGAATGTAATATGGGCAAGACTTGAAATAGACCACACCATGATAACATAGTCATGATGGGGGAATGTAACATGGGCAAGACTTGAACTAGACAACAGCCAGATAATATAGTCATGATGGGGGAATGTAACACAGGCAAGACATGAACGAGACAACAGCCAGATAATATAGTCATGATGGGGGAATGTAACATGGGCAAGACATGAACTAGACCACACCATGATAATATAGTCATGATGGGGGAATGTAACATGGGCAAGACATGAAATAGACAACAGCCAGATAATATTGTCATGATGGGGGAATGTAACACAGGCAAGACATGAACGAGACAACAGCCAGATAATATAGTCATGATGGGGGAATGTAACATGGGCAAGACATGAACTAGACCACAGCCAGGCAATATAGTCATGACAGGGGAATGTAACATGGGCAAGACATGAACAAGACAACAGCCAGATATTATAGTCATGACAGGGGAATGTAACATGGGCAAGACATGAACGAGACAACAGCCAGATAATATAGTCATGATGGGAGAATGTAACATGGGAAAGACATGAACTAGACCACAGCCATATAATATCTTCATGACAGGGGAATGTAACATGGGCAAGACATGAACAAGACAACAGCCAGATATTATAGTCATGACAGGGGAATGTAACATGGGCAAGACATGAACGAGACAACAGCCAGATAATATAGTCATGATGGGAGAATGTAACATGGGCCAGACATGAACTAGACCACATCATGATAATATAGTCATGACGGGGAAATGTAACATGGGCAAGACATGAACTAGACAACAGCCAGATAATATAGTCATGATGGGGGAATGTCACATGGGCAAGACATGAATGAGACAACAGCCAGGTCATATAGTCAAGACAGGGGAATGTAACATGGGCAAGACATGAATGAGACAACAGCCAGATAATATAGTCATGATGGGAGAATGTAACATGGGCCAGACATGAACAAGACCACACCATGATAATATAGTCATGATGGGGAAATGTAACATGGGAAAGACATGAACTAGACAACAGCCAGATAATATAGTCATGATGGGGGAATGTAACATGGGCAAGACATGAATGAGACAACAGCCAGATAATATAGTCATGACAGAGGAATAAAACATGGGCAAGACATGAACGAGACAACAGCCAGATAATATAGTCATGATGGGGGAATGTAACATGGGCAAGACTTGAACTAGACCACACCATGATAATATAGTCATGATGGGGCAATGTAACATGGGCAAGACTTGAACGAGACAACAGCCAGATAATATAGTCATGATCGGGGAATGTAACACAGGCAAGACATGAACGAGACAACAGCCAGATAATATAGTCATGATGGGGGAATGTAACATGGGCAAGACATGAACTAGACCACACCATGATAATATCGTCATGATGGGGGAATGTAACATGGGCAAGACATGAACTAGACAACAGCCAGATAATATTGTCATGATGGGGGAATGTAACACAGGCAAGACATGAACGAGACAACAGCCAGATAATATAGTCATGATGGGGGAATGTAACATGGGCAAGACATGAACTAGACCACAGCCAGGCAATATAGTCATGACAGGGGAATGTAACATGGGCAAGATATGAACGAGACAACAGCCAGATAATATAGTCATGATGGTGGAATGCAACATGGGCAAGACATGAACTAGACCACAGCCAGATAATATAGTCATCGTGGGGGAATGTAACATGGGAAAGACATGAATAAGACCACAGCCAGATAATATAGTCATCATGGGGGAATGTAACATGGGCAAGACATGAATAAGACCACAGCCAGATCATATAGTCATCATGGGGGAATGTAACATGGGCAAGCCATGAACTAGACCACAGCCAGATAATATAGTCATGAGAGGGGAATGTAACATGGGCAAGACATGAACTAGACAATAGCCAGATAATATAGTCATGATGGGGGAATGTAACATGGGCAAGACATGAACTGGACAACAGCCAGATAATATAGTCATCATGGGGGAATGTAACATGGGCAAGACATGAATAAGACCACAGCCAGATAATATAGTCATCATGGGGGAATGTAACATGGGCAAGACATGAATAAGACCACAGCCAGATAATATAGTCATCATGGGGGAATGTAACATGGGCAAGACATGAACTGGACAACAGCCAGATAATATAGTCATGATGGGAGAATGTGACATGGGCAAGACATGAACTAGACCTTAGCCAGATAATATAGTCATGATGGGGAAATGTAAAATGAGAAAGACATGAACTAGACCACAGCCAGATAATATAGTCATGATGGGGGAATGTAACATGGGAAAGACATGAATAAGACCACAGCCAGATAACATAGTCATCATGGGGGAATGTAACATGGGCAAGACATGAATAAGACCACAGCCAGACAATATAGTCATCATGGGGGAATGTAACATGGGCAAGACATGAATAAGACCACAGCCAGATAATATAGTCATCATGGGGGAATGTAACATGGGCAAGACATGAACTAGACCACAGCCAGATAATATAGTCATGACAGGGGAATGTAACATGGGCAAGACATGAACTAGACAACAGCCAAATAATATAGTCATGATGGGAAAATGTAACATGGGCAAGACATGAACTAGACAACAGCCAAATAATATAGTCATGATGGGGGAATGTAACATGGGCCAGACATGAACTCGACAACAGCCAGATAATATAGTCATGATGGGGGAATGTAACATGGGCAAGACATGAATAAGACCACAGCCAGATAATATAGTCATCATGGGGGAATGTAACATGGGCAAGACATGAATAAGACCACAGCCAGATAATATAGTCATCATGGGGGAATGTAACATGGGCAAGACATGAATAAGACCACAGCCAGATAATATAGTCATGATGGGGGAATGTAACAAATGTAACATGGGCAAGACATGAACTCGACAACAGCCAGATAATATAGTCATGATGGGGGAATGTAACATGGGCAAGACATGAACTAGACCACAGCCAGACAATATAGTCATGATGGGGGAATGTAACATGGGCAAGACATGAACGAGACCACAGCCAGATAATATAGTCATGATGGGGGAATGTAACATGGGCAAGACATGAACTCGACAACAGCCAGATAATATAGTTATGATGGGAGAATGTGACATGGGAAAGAGATGTACTCGACAACAGCCAGATAATATAGTCATGATGGGGGAATGTAACAACTGTAACATGGGCAAGACATGAACTCGACAACAGCCAGATAATATAGTCATGATGGGGGAATGTAACATGGGCAAGACATGAACTAGACCACAGCCAGACAATATGGTCATGATGGGGGAATGTAACATGGGCAAGACATGAACGAGACCACAGCCAGATAATGTAGTCATGATGGGGGAATGTAACATGGGCAAGACATGAACTAGACCACAGCCAGATAATATAGTCATGATGGGAGAATGTAACATGGGCAAGACATGAACGAGACCACAGCCAGATAATATAGTCATGATGGGGGAATGTAAAATGGGAAAGACATGAATAAGACCACAGCCAGATAATATAGTCATCATGGGGGAATGTAACATGGGCAAGACATGAATAAGACCACAGCCAGATAATAGAGTCATCATGGGGGAATGTAACATGGGTAAGACATGAACTAGACCACGGCCAGATAATATAGTCATGACAGGGGAATGTAACATGGGCAAGACATGAACGAGACAACAGCCAGATAATATCGTCATGATGGGGGAATGTAACATGGGCAAGACATGAACTAGACCACAGCCAGATAATATAGTCATGACAGGGGAATGTAACATTTGCAAGACATGAACTAGACGACAGCCAGATAATATAGTCATGATGGGGGAATGTAACATGGGCAAGACATGAACTGGACCACAGCCAGATAATATAGTCATGATGGGGGAATGTAAAATGGGCAATACATGAACTAGACCACAGCCAGATAATATAGTCATGATGGGGGAATTTAACATGGGCCAGACATGAACGAGACAACAGCCAGATAATATAGACATGATGGGGGAATGTAACATGGGCAAGACATGAATTAGACCACAGCCAGATAATATAGTCATGATGGGAGACTGTAACACAGGAAAGACATGAACTCGACAACAGCCAGATAATATAGTCATGATGGGGGAATGTAACATGGGCCAGACATGAACTCGACAACAGCCAGATAATATAGTCATGATGGGGGAATGTAACATGGGCAAGACATGAACTCGACAACAGCCAGATAATATCGTCATGATGGGAAAATGTAACACGGGAAAGACATGAACTCGACAATAGTCAGATAATATAGTCATGATGGGGGAATGTAACAATTATAACATTGGAAAAGACATGAACTCGACGACAGCCAGATAATATAGTCATGATGGCAGAATGTAACATGGGAAAGACATGATCTCGACAACAGCCAGATAATATAGTCATGATGGGGGAATGTAACAACTGTAACATGGGCAAGACATGAACTCGACAACAGCCAGATAATATAGTCATGATGGGGGAATGTAACATGGGCAAGACATGAACTAGACCACAGCCAGACAATATAGTCATGATGGGGGAATGTAACATGGACAAGACATGAACGAGACCACAGCCAGATAATGTAGTCATGATGGGGGAATGTAACATGGGCAAGACATGAACTAGACCACAGCCAGATAATATAGTCATGATGGGAGAATGTAACATGGGCAAGACATGAACGAGACCACAGCCAGATAATATAGTCATGATGGGGGAATGTAAAATGGGAAAGACATGAATAAGACCACAGCCAGATAATATAGTCATCATGGGGGAATGTAACATGGGCAAGACATGAATAAGACCACAGCCAGATAATAGAGTCATCATGGGGGAATGTATCATGGGTAAGACATGAACTAGACCACGGCCAGATAATATAGTCATGACAGGGGAATGTAACATGGGCAAGACATGAACGAGACAACAGCCAGATAATATAGTCATGATGGGGAAATGTAACATGGGCAAGACATGAACTAGACAACAGCCAGATAAAATAGTCATGATGGGGGAATGTAACATGGGCAAGACATGAACTAGACAACAGCCAGATAATATCGTCATGATGGGGGAATGTAACATGAGCAAGACATGAACTAGACCACAGCCAGAGAATATAGTCATGATGGGGGAATGTACCATGGGCAAGACATGAACGAGACCACAGCCAGATAATGTTGTCATGATGGGGGAATGTAACATGGGCAAGACATGAACCAGACCACAGCCAGATAATATAGTCATGATGGGGGAATGTAACATGGGCAAGACATGAACGAGACCACAGCCAGATAATATAGTCATGATGGGGGAATGTAACATGGGCAAGACATGAACTGGACCACAGCCAGATAATATAGTCATCATGGGGGAATGTAACATGGGCAAGACATGAATAAGACCACAGCCAGATAATATAGTCATCATGGGGGAATGTAACATGGGCAAGACATGAATAAGACCACAGCCAGATAATATAGTCATCATGGGGGAATGAAAAATGGGCAAGACATGAACTAGACCACAGCCAGATAATATAGTCATGACAGGGGAATGTAACATGGGCAAGACATGAACGAGACAACAGCCAGATAATATAGTCATGATGGGGGGATGCAACATGGGCAAGACATGAACGAGACCACAGCCAGATAACATAGTCATGACAGGGGAATGTAACATGGGCAAGACATGAACTAGACCACAGACAGATAATATAGTCATGATGGGGGAATGTATCATGGGCAAGACATGAACTGGACCACAGCCAGATAATATAGTCCTGATGGGGGAATGTAAAATGGGCAAGACATGAACTAGACCACAGCCAGATAATATAGTCATGATGGGGGAATTTAACATGGGCCAGACATGAACGAGACAACAGCCAGATAATAAAGACATGATGGGGGAATGTAACATGGGCAAGACATGAACTAGACCACAGCCAGATAATATAGTCATGATGGGAGAATGTAACACAGGAAAGACATGAACTCGACAACAGCCAGATAATATAGTCATGATGGGGGAATGTAACATGGGCAATACATGAACTAGACCACAGCCAGATAATATAGTCATGACAGGGGAATGTAACATGGGCAAGACATGAACGAGACAACACCCAGATAATATAGTCATGACAGGGGAATGTAACATGGGCAAGACATGAACGAGACAACAGCCAGATAATATAGTCATAATGGGAGAATGTAACATGGGCCAGACATGAACTCGACCACACCATGATAATATAGTCGTGATGGGGAAATGTAACATGGGCAAGACATGAACTGGACCACAGCCAGATAATATAGTCATGATGGGGGAATGTAACACAGGCAAGATATGAACGAGACAACAGCCAGACAATATAGTCATGATGGGGGAATGCAACATGGGCAAGACATGAACTAGACCACAGCCAGATAATATAGTCATGATGGGAGAATGTAACATGGGCAAGACATGAACTGGACCACAGCCAGATAATATAGTCATGATGGGGAAATGTAAAATGAGAAAGACATGAACTAGACCACAGCCAGATAATATAGTCATGATGGGGGAATGTAACATGGGAAAGACATGAATAAGACCACAGCCAGATAACATAGTCATCATGGGGGAATGTAACATGGGCAAGACATGAATAAGACCACAGCCAGATAATATAGTCATCATGGGGGAATGTAACATGGGCAAGACATGAATAAGACCACAGCCAGATAATATAGTCATCATGGGGGAATGTAACATGGGCAAGACATGAACTAGACCACAGCCAGATAATATAGTCATGACAGGGGAATGTAACATGGGCAAGACATGAACTAGACAACAGCCAAATAATATAGTCATGATGGGAAAATGTAACATGGGCAAGACATGAACTAGACAACAGCCAAATAATATAGTCATGATGGGGGAATGTAAAATGGGCCAGACATGAACTCGACAACAGCCAGATAATATAGTCATGATGGGGGAATGTGACATGGGAAAGAGATGTACTCGACAACAGCCAGATAATATAGTCATGATGGGGGAATGTAACAACTGTAACATGGGCAAGACATGAACTCGACAACAGCCAGATAATATAGTCATGATGGGGGAATGTAACATGGGCAAGACATGAACTAGACAACAGCCAGATAATATAGTCATGATGGGGGAATGTCACATGGGCAAGACATGAATGAGACAACAGCCAGATAATATAGTCATGACAGGGGAATGTAACATGGGCAAGACATGAACGAGACAACAGCCAGATAATATAGTCATGATGGGGGAATGTAATATGGGCAAGACTTGAAATAGACCACACCATGATAACATAGTCATGATGGGGGAATGTAACATGGGCAAGACTTGAACTAGACAACAGCCAGATAATATAGTCATGATGGGGGAATGTAACACAGGCAAGACATGAACGAGACAACAGCCAGATAATATAGTCATGATGGGGGAATGTAACATGGGCAAGACATGAACTAGACCACACCATGATAATATAGTCATGATGGGGGAATGTAACATGGGCAAGACATGAAATAGACAACAGCCAGATAATATTGTCATGATGGGGGAATGTAACACAGGCAAGACATGAACGAGACAACAGCCAGATAATATAGTCATGATGGGGGAATGTAACATGGGCAAGACATGAACTAGACCACAGCCAGGCAATATAGTCATGACAGGGGAATGTAACATGGGCAAGACATGAACAAGACAACAGCCAGATATTATAGTCATGACAGGGGAATGTAACATGGGCAAGACATGAACGAGACAACAGCCAGATAATATAGTCATGATGGGAGAATGTAACATGGGAAAGACATGAACTAGACCACAGCCAGATATTATAGTCATGACAGGGGAATGTAACATGGGCAAGACATGAACGAGACAACAGCCAGATAATATAGTCATGATGGGAGAATGTAACATGGGCCAGACATGAACTAGACCACATCATGATAATATAGTCATGATGGGGAAATGTAACATGGGCAAGACATGAACTAGACAACAGCCAGATAATATAGTCATGATGGGGGAATGTCACATGGGCAAGACATGAATGAGACAACAGCCAGGTCATATAGTCAAGACAGGGGAATGTAACATGGGCAAGACATGAATGAGACAACAGCCAGATAATATAGTCATGATGGGAGAATGTAACATGGGCCAGACATGAACAAGACCACACCATGATAATATAGTCATGATGGGGAAATGTAACATGGGAAAGACATGAACTAGACAACAGCCAGATAATATAGTCATGATGGGGGAATGTAACATGGGCAAGACATGAATGAGACAACAGCCAGATAATATAGTCATGACAGAGGAATAAAACATGGGCAAGACATGAACGAGACAACAGCCAGATAATATAGTCATGATGGGGGAATGTAACATGGGCAAGACTTGAACTAGACCACACCATGATAATATAGTCATGATGGGGCAATGTAACATGGGCAAGACTTGAACGAGACAACAGCCAGATAATATAGTCATGATCGGGGAATGTAACACAGGCAAGACATGAACGAGACAACAGCCAGATAATATAGTCATGATGGGGGAATGTAACATGGGCAAGACATGAACTAGACCACACCATGATAATATCGTCATGATGGGGGAATGTAACATGGGCAAGACATGAACTAGACAACAGCCAGATAATATTGTCATGATGGGGGAATGTAACACAGGCAAGACATGAACGAGACAACAGCCAGATAATATAGTCATGATGGGGGAATGTAACATGGGCAAGACATGAACTAGACCACAGCCAGGCAATATAGTCATGACAGGGGAATGTAACATGGGCAAGATATGAACGAGACAACAGCCAGATAATATAGTCATGATGGTGGAATGCAACATGGGCAAGACATGAACTAGACCACAGCCAGATAATATAGTCATCGTGGGGGAATGTAACATGGGAAAGACATGAATAAGACCACAGCCAGATAATATAGTCATCATGGGGGAATGTAACATGGGCAAGACATGAATAAGACCACAGCCAGATCATATAGTCATCATGGGGGAATGTAACATGGGCAAGCCATGAACTAGACCACAGCCAGATAATATAGTCATGAGAGGGGAATGTAACATGGGCAAGACATGAACTAGACAATAGCCAGATAATATAGTCATGATGGGGGAATGTAACATGGGCAAGACATGAACTGGACAACAGCCAGATAATATAGTCATCATGGGGGAATGTAACATGGGCAAGACATGAATAAGACCACAGCCAGATAATATAGTCATCATGGGGGAATGTAACATGGGCAAGACATGAATAAGACCACAGCCAGATAATATAGTCATCATGGGGGAATGTAACATGGGCAAGACATGAACTGGACAACAGCCAGATAATATAGTCATGATGGGAGAATGTGACATGGGCAAGACATGAACTAGACAATAGCCAGATAATATAGTCATGATGGGGGAATGTAACATGGGCAAGACATGAATAAGACCTTAGCCAGATAATATAGTCATGATGGGGGAATGTAAAATGGGCAAGACATGAACTAGACCACAGCCAGATAATATAGTCATGATGGGGGAATGTAACATGGGCAAGACATGATCTAGACCACAGCCAGATAATATAGTCATGATGGGGGAATGTAACATGGGCAAGACATGAACTGGACAACAGCCAGATAATATAGTCATGATGGGAGAATGTGACATGGGCAAGACATGAACTAGACAATAGCCAGATAATATAGTCATGATGGTCGCACGAAACCGTAACAATATATATATATATACTGTATATATATATATACGAGGTGTGTTCAAAAAGTATCCGACCTTTGTTCATAAAAAATACTCGTATCCAGATACAACAAACTTACACTAATCTCCTTCAAAGTAGTCCCCTTGGGCTGCCACACACTTCTCCCAACGATTCTGCCACTGTCGGAAGCAGCGCTGGAACGCCTCTTTTGGGATGGCGCGCAGCTGGTCCGTCGCATTCCGCATGATGTCTTCTCTGGACTGAAATCTGGTCCCTTTCAGGGGCATTTTCAGCTTGGAGAAAAGCCAGAAGTCACACGGAGCCATGTCGGGAGAGTAGGGAGCCTGACGAAGCACAGGTGTGTTGTGTTTGGCCAAGAAACTCTGTATCAAATGTGAAGAATGGGCGGGTGCGTTATCGTGATGGAGCTGCCAATTGCCCGCTGCCCACAGGTCCGGCCATTTGCGTCGCACAGCGTCACGAAGGCGACGCAGAACCTCTTGGTAATACTCCTTGGTGATGGTTGTGCCGTGTGGTGCGTACTCGTGATGAACCACGCCACTGGAGTCGAAGAAGACGGTCAGCATGACTTTGACATTGCTGCGGACCTGCCTTGCTTTTTTTGGCCTCGGGGATGTTGGATGCTTCCATTGTGATGACTGCAACTTGGTTTCTGGGTCGTACCCATAAACCCAGGACTCATCGCCAGTGATCACTGTGTTGAGGAAGCTGGGATCGCTGTTCACAGTCTCCAGCATGTCCTGTGCGATCTCCAAACGGAGTTGCTTCTGCTCAATCGTTAGCAGCTTTGGTACGAACTTCGCTGAGATTCTCCTGAAGCCCAAATCCTCCTTCATAATGGAATGAACGGATCCAATGCTGACGCCCACCTCGTCTGCAAGTTCTCTGATCGTGATTCGACGATCCTGCATCACCAGGGTCCTCAATTGGTCAATGACGATCTCATTTCGGGATGTTGAGGGCCTACCCGAACGTGCTTCACTCTCCACTGATGTGCGGCCATCTTTGAAGCGGTTGTACCACTCCTTTATCTGTGTGGTGCTCATTGCTTCGTCCCCGAAGGCCTGTTGAATCTTGCGGATCGTTTCCACTTGGGAATCGCCAAGCTTTACACAAAATTTGATGCAGTAGCGTTGTTCAAGTTTTTCCGTCATTTTGTCAAAAACGAAAATCCGACGGCACTCACTTACACTTCCTCACTCATCGGCGGTCTGCCGTCGAATGACAGCTTCTGCAGGTGGGGAAAAATTCACGCATGCGCATTAGGATCGCCTACATACGTGCACCAATCAACGCCTCCCACCCTCCCTAGCTTCATTTGTTTACGCACGACAAATTAAGGTCGCATTAAAGCGCGGCGTTACGCGCGCTGCTTGTGAGCAAGGAGGAAGCGGACAAGCGGTAACATATAAACGTCTTTATTGTAAGACTACACTGTAACTCTGAACTCCTCCGGGCTGGTCGCCCGGTGTATCATGAGGCCACGCCTACCCCTCGGGCGTGGCCACCGCCCACTTGGTGCGTGGAATGATGTCACCACGCCAGTGGGCTTTTGTGTCCACCACACGCGCCCCCCCAGAATTCCCGCGCACCTGGAGGGCCAGTTTGTGGGGCAGTCGAATGACCCGGCCGAAGCGCCCCCTGGCGATCGGCGGCGTCCGGGGTGCAGGGATACCAGGTGGGATGCCCCTGGCTGCCCCTGGGATGGGTGCAGGACCGGGGGGCGCCGTGGCGGCGGGGCTGGGCGGTGCCGGGGGTCCGCCCGCAGGAGGGCGGCCCCGACGTGGGGGTCGGGCCACTGGCGGTGGATGGTCCACATCGAGGTGGGCCGGCTTGAGGCGGTCTACCGAAACGCGGTCAGGAGTACCGCCGATGTCCAGGGTGAAGTGCTTCGCCCCGGTCTCCAGCACGCGGAAAGGCCCGTCGTACGGGGGCCGCAGTGGTGTCCGATGGGCATCGTGGCGGACGAAGACGTACTCCGCCGTGCGAAGCTCCGGGGCGACGTGCGTCGGTGGGTGCCCGTGGCATGCCGTTGGCACCGGGGCGAACCTCTGGGCGGTCTCTTGCAGAGCGGAGCGCTGCTGTGCCGCGGACCATGGTGCCGTGGAGTCGGGGAGGAACTCGCCCGGCACCCGCAGCGGTTGCCCGAAGACCAACTCCGCCGCGGATGCGCGCAGGTCCTCCTTGGGCGCCGTCCGGAGGCCCAGCAGGACCCAGGGGAGCCTGTCGACCCAGCCGCCGTCGCGGAGGGTGGCCCGGAGCGCGGCCTTCAATGAGCGGTGAAATCGCTCACACAGGCCGTTAGCCTGGGGGTGGTAGGCCGTGGTTCGGTGCAGCCGGACCCCGAGCCCCTGCGCAACCGCCCCCCAGAGCTCCGAGGTGAACTGGGGGCCGCGGTCGGATGAGATGTCTGAGGGGGCGCCGAACCGGGCGACCCAGGTGGCGATGAAAGCCTGCGCGACATCGGCCGCCGTTGTCGACGCCAAGGGCACGGCCTCCGGCCACCGGGTGGTGCGGTCCACCATGGTGAGGACGTGGGTGAAACCCCGCGAGGGGGGCAGAGGTCCCACCAGGTCCACGTGGACGTGGTCAAACCGGCGTTCCGGCACCGTGAACGGGGCCAACGGGGCCTGGGTGTGCCGGTGCACCTTGGCGCGCTGGCACGCGAGGCATGTCCTGGCCCAGCCGCGGACGGCCTTCCGGAGGCCATGCCAGACGAACTTGTCGGCGATCAGCCTTTGGGAGGCCCTCGCGCCCGGGTGGGACAGGCCGTGGATGGCGTCAAACACCTGGCGCTGCCAGCCCGCGGGCACAATGGGGCGAGGACGCCCGAGGGAGACGTCGCACAAGAGGGCCGCGCCCGCGCCGTCGAACGGCACCTCGGTGACGCGGAGGCCCGTGACGGCGGTCCGCAAGGCCTGGACGTCGGGGTCAGCGGCCTGGTCCGCTGCCATCCGGGCATAGTCGATGCCGAGGTGGACTGCGTGGGCGACGGCCCGGGAAAGGCAATCCGCAACCGGGTTGTCCTTCCCCGCGACGTGCTGGATGTCCGTCGTGTACTCGGACACGGCCGAGAGGTGACGCTGCTGCCGGGCCGACCACGGCTTGGTGACCTTGCCCATCGCGAAGATCAGCGGCTTGTGGTCGACGAAGGCAGTGAACGCCCGGCCCTCGAGCAGATGGCGGAAGTGCCTGACCGCCAAGTGAAGTCCGAGCAACTCGCGGTCGAAGGTACTGTAACGGCGTTCGGGCGGGCGAAGCTGCCGGCTAAAGAACGCCAGCGGTTGCCAAGCTCCACGCACCCATTGCTCGTGCACCGCGCCCACCACGTAGTCCGAGGCATCGGTGGTGAGGGCGATCGGTGCATCGGGCGCCGGGTGCGCGAGCATGGTGGCGTTAGCCAAGGCGAGCTTCGCGCCCGTGAACGCCGTGTCCATCTGCTCGGTCCAGGTAACGTCGCCTTTGCCCGGCTTACCTCGGAGAGCTTCGTGCAGGGGGCGCAGGAGCTGGGCGATACGGGGCAGGAACCGATGGTAAAAGTTCACCATGCCCAGGAACTCCTGCAGCCCTCTGATCGTGCGGGGGCGCGGAAACCCCTTCACCGCCTCCACCTTGGCCGGCAGGGGGACGGCTCCGTGCCTGGTGACACGGTGCCCCAGAAAATCGATTGTGGCGGCGCCGAACCGGCACTTTGCGGGGTTCACAATCAGGCCATGCTGGCCCAGGCGTTCGAAGAGCGTGCGGAGGTGGCGTAGGTGCTCTTCGCGGGACGCGCTGGCGACGAGGATATCGTCCAGGTAGACGTAGACAAAATCCAAGTCACGCAGGACGCTGTCCATCAGTCGCTGGAACGCCTGAGCCGCATTCTTCAGACCGAAGGGCATGCGCAGGAACTCGAAGAGTCCGAATGGCGTGATGACCGCCGTCTTCGGGACGTCCTCCGGCCTGACGGGGACCTGATGGTAGCCGCGTATGAGGTCCACCTTCGAGAAGAAGGACCTGCCCGCCAAACGGGCGGAAAAGTCCTGAATGTGGGGGACGGGGTAGCGGTCGGGAGTCGTGGCGTCATTGAGACGGCGATAGTCCCCGCACGGTCGCCATCCCCCGCCGGGCTTTGGCACGATGTGCAGCGGCGACGCCCAAGCGCTCTCTGAGCGCCGAACGATGCCGAGTCGCTCCAGGGTAGCGAACTCCGCTTTTGCCACCGCCAGCTTCGTCGGCTCGAGGCGGCGTGCCCGGGCGTAGACCGGTGGCCCGACGGTGGGGATGTGATGGGCCACCCCGTGCTTGACGGCCCCCGCCGAGAAGGTGGGCCGCGTGAGGGCCGGGAAGCCGGCGAGGAGGCGGGTGAATGCGTCCGCTGCCGGAAGCGTACAGACCAACGTGGCCGGAACCGAATCGTTCGGCAAGCCGCTTGGCAAGCCGCTCGTTGAGCTGGGCAACGCACATGCGAGCGAGCTGAACGTCTCGGCCTGGACAAGCCGTCTGCGCTTGACGTCGACCAGGAGCCCATTAGCGCACAGGAAGTCCGCGCCAAGCAGTGCCATGGGCACGTCGGCGGTGACGAACGTCCATCGGAAAACCTGCCCTCCAAACCGCAGAGAGAGGCAGCGTTTTCCGTACGTACGGATGGGCGTCCCGTTCGCGGCAAGCAGCGCGGGGCCCCCACCCGCGGCGTGCTTGTCTGACGTGCCGGCGGGAATGACACTCACCTGTGCTCCCGTGTCGCACAGGTAACGGCGCCCGGAGAAGGTGTCCGTTATGAACAGCAGGCTGCTCGAACGGCCGGCGCTCATCGCCACAATTGAGCGCCGGCCCGGGCGTTTCCCGACCCGTTGAAGGAGCACGGCGGATGACACCGCCGAGCTTCGTGGCCGAACTTGGCGTGGAACCAGCACCAGGTGGTGGAGCTGGAGGAGCGCGGCTGGCTCCGCCAGGCCGGTGGAGTCGACGGGTTTCCCCGCGGTGGCGGTTTTCGCCGCGGCGGTGGGCGGGGCGTGGCGGCGTTCACGAGGTGCGTATCAGCATGCTGCTGAACTTCAGCGTGCTGTAGAAGATGATGCTGTGGAACATCAGCGTCGAAGGCCGTGACGGCCACGCCAACGCTCGCCCGCGTGTCCGAAGCGGCGAAGTACTTGTCCGCCTCGGCCGCCAATGCTCGGGGTTCCGTTAGCCCGGTCCCGGCCAACGCGAGGCGAACCTGCGCTGGAAGTTGGCGACGGAAAAGCGCCCGGAATAGCGAACCGGGGGCTTCGTCGCCCAACAGTGACAGCATATGGTCCATTCGGACCGACGGGCGCGTCTCACCGAGCTCGGGGAGATCCAGGAGGCGATCGGCCCGTGCGTCGTCTGTGAGGCCGAACGTGGCTAGGAGTAGCCGCTTGAGTGCCTCGTACTTGTGGCCGTCCGGTGGGTGGCGAAGGACGGACACAACTCGAGCGGCCGTGCCGGGCCCGAGGGAGGCGACGACATGGCAGTAGCGCAGGTCGTCGTTGGTGAGGCGCCGAAGCTGAAATTGGGCTTCGGCTTGAACGAACCAGACTTCGGCCTGGGCCTCCCAAAATTCGGGAAGTTTAATCGCCATTGCCTTGTCGTTGGCCATTGCAATGGCGTCGTGTTCGGAAGGATCGCTACGGCAGATCCAACGTCGAGGGTCACCAGTAAAGCGCGGCGTTACGCGCGCTGCTTGTGAGCAAGGAGGAAGCGGACAAGCGGTAACATATAAACGTCTTTATTGTAAGACTACACTGTAACTCTGAACTCCTCCGGGCTGGTCGCCCGGTGTATCATGAGGCCACGCCTACCCCTCGGGCGTGGCCACCGCCCACTTGGTGCGTGGAATGATGTCACCACGCCAGTGGGCTTTTGTGTCCGCCACAGCATACTTTTTGAACACACCTCGTGTATATATATATATATATATATATATATATATATATATATATATAATGGTATCTGTAATCTGGTTCTCCAACCTAATGAGTGGACAACATGACGTCATCGCCATGCACGTCCGCCTTGCCTGCAAAGTTCCAGAGGAACCATCTAGCAGTGCGTCATTACGGATTATAAATACATTACGGCCTTTTTGAGGAATCACAACATCCAGATCCTGCCATGGCCCTCCAGGTCTCCAGATTTAAACCCAATCGAACATTTATGGGATGCACTGGATTAACGACTGCGAGCACGTCACCAACAACCACAGAACCTCCGACAGTTGGCACAAGCACTGCAGGCAGAGTGGGTGAACATTCACCAGGCCACAATTCGGGATCTGACTGCTTCCATGGGATGACGATGCCAGTCAGTTTTGGACTCTAATGGTGGCCATACAAGATATTGAGCACAGATGACCTTCACCTTGAAAATCTACTGTTCCATGTGTGCCATATGGAACCTGGGTCAATGAGAATGATATGTGCCAATTTTGAACAATCGATTACCATCTGTTGATTATGTATACTAGGGCATTGCCCGTACTATATCTATATCTAAAATTATATCCCCCCCCTCTATTTACATGAAATGGTTTGGTCCAAAGCGAACGGCTTGCGAGTACGGTGACAATCCCCCCCTCTATTTACATGCAATGGTTTGGTCCAAAGCGAACGGCTTCCGGAGTTTGGTAAAGAAATCGCCATCGCGTGCACAAACGCGCAGGAAAGCGAATAATAATAATAATAATAATGCATTTATTTTATATAGCGCTTTTCAGGAAGCCCAAAGACGCTTTGACAGAGTGCAAAACATAACGCATAGCAAAACATAAAGACAATTGCAAAAAAAGAAGAATCAATAGGGAAATATTCAAAGCACAAAGGAGGGAGAAGGAGAGGAGATAGTCAGGGGTTAGATGCTGTGGGTTAAATGTTGAATGCAGTGTTGAACAGGTGGGTCTTGAGTGATGTTTTGAATGTGGTGAGTGAGGAGGAGTCTCTGATGGTGTGAGGTAGCGAGTTCCAGAGGGTGGGAGCAGCGATGGAGAAGGCCCTGTCCCCCCAGGATCTAAATTTGGTCCGGATGGGGGGGGTCAGGAGGTTGGTACCAGCAGAGCGGAGGTTGCGGGTGGGAGTGTGTCTGGAGAGGAGGTCAGCCAGGTAGGATGGGGCCAGGTTATGGAGGGCTTTGTAGGTCAAGAGGAGGATTTTGTACTGGATTCTCTGGGAGATGGGGAGCCAGTGAAGCTTGTAAAGGACGGGGGTGATGTGGTCACGGGTCCGGGAATGGGTGAGTAGACGGGCAGCGGAGTTCTGAATGTATTGGAGTTTATTGGTGATTGTTGAGGGTGAACCATAAAGGAGGCTATTGCAGTAGTCCAGACGGGAAGTGATGAAGGCGTGGATGAGGGTTTCTGCAGCCACAGAGGAGAGGGATGGACGGAGACGGGCGATGTTTTTCAGGTGGAAGAAGGCTGTCTTTGTGATCTGTTTAGTGTATTTGTCGAAGGAGAGGGTTTGGTCAAAGATGATGCCAAGATTCCGGATGTGAGGGGAGGTGGACACTGGGAAACCGTCGATGTTGAGGGCAAAGTTATGGGTGGACTTGGTGAGCGTTTTTGGGCCAATGATGATTATTTCAGATTTATCACAGTTAAGTTTGAGGAAGTTGATTTGAAGCCAGGATTTTATTTCAGTGATGCAGTTTGTCAGGATAGAGTGGGTGGCGGTGGAGATGGACTTGGTGGAGATGAAAAGCTGGATGTCATCGGCGAAGCAGTGGAATTGGAGACCATGACGGCGGATTAAGTGACCGAGGGGGGACAGGTAAAGGATAAAGAGGAGGGGGCCAAGAACTGAACCTTGGGGGACACCTTGGGGGAGGGGAGCAGTGGGGGATTTGCAGTTATTGATGGAGATGAACTGACGTCTGTCAGAGAGGTATGATTTAATCCAAGAGAGGGCAGTGCCGGTAATGTTAAAGGTGGTTTCAAGTCGGGTGAGGAGGATGGTGTGATCGATGGTGTCAAAGGCAGCGCTGAGGTCGAGGAGGATGAGAATGTTGAGGTTGCCAGCATCAGAGGAGAGGAGAAGGTCGTTGGTGATTTTGAGGAGAGCAGTTTCAGTACTGTGGTTGGACCGGAATCCGGATTGGAATGTTTCATACAGGTTATTGGCAGAGAGGTGATGCTTGAGTTGAGTGGCTACAGCGCGTTCCAAAACCTTTGACAGAAAGGGTAGGTTGGAGATGGGTCTGAAGTTATTTAGGGTGTCAGGGTTTAGTCCAGGTTTTTTCAGAATGGGGGTAACAGCAGCAATTTTGAGGGATGGTGGGACGATGCCTGTAGACAGGGAGGAGTTTATTGTTGCAATGATAAGTGGAGAAAGAGCAGGAAGGGAGGCCTTGACAAAGCTGGAGGGGATGGGGTCAAGAGTGCAGGTGGCAGTTTTCATTCCGATGAGGAGTTCAGAGAGGTCAGTAGGGGAGACTGGGGAGAATTGAGACAGGGGATGGCAGGATAAGGGGGGGCAGGTGGTTTGAGGGGGAGCGGGTGCGGCGGTGGTCAAGCTGTTGTAGATGTTTTCAATTTTGCGTTGGAAGAATGAAAGGAAGGAGATGCAGTTGTCTATTGTGAATGACTGGGTGGTGGTGTTCAGGGGGCTGAGGAGTTTGTTTATTGTAGAGAAGAGTGCTTTTGGGTTTCCGGAGCCAGAGTGGATAATTTGAGAGTAGTAGGCGGAGCGGGCGCGGGAGAGGGCATCTTTATAGTGTTGTATGTGGTCCTTGTAGGCCTGGGAGTGAACTGTGAGACCTGTTTTATTGCGGAGTCTTTCAAGTTGGCGAGCACGAGTTTTCATTAGGCGGAGCTCAGGGGTAAACCAGGGAGCAGAATGGGTGAAAGAAACTGTTTTGGTTTTTATAGGCGCAATTTGGTCAAGGCAGGAAGAGAGAGTGTGGTTGTAGTAGTCAGTGAGGTCAGAAGGGGTGTGGAGGTCAACGAAGGGAGAAGTGGACATTTTTTCAGAGAGGGTCGATGAGAATGAGGCAGGTGAAAAAGCGTTTAGCTTACGGAAGTTGATAGTGCGATAATGCCTTGGTGCTGGGGTGGGGATGTTGATGGTCAGAGTGATGGCTAGGTGGTCAGAGAGAGTGAGGTCGGAGCCAGAGAGATGGTGCAAAATTAGTCCAGTAGAGCAGACAAGGTCCAAAATGTGACCACGGTTATGGGTAGGAAAGTTGACATGTTGAGTGAGGTTAAAGCAGGTGAGTAAATCAGTGAAGTCAGTGGTTAGCGTGGAGTCAGTGGAGTCCATGTGGATATTGAAATCACCAAGGAGGAGGATTGAGGGGGAGAGGGAACATAGCTGGGTCAGAAAGTAGGAGAAGTCAGACAGGAATGATGGGTGTGGTTTGGGAGGGCGGTAGACAACAGCCATGACTGACTGTGTGTGACCAGAGAGTTTAAAAGCCAGGTGTTCAAATGATGGAGCAGATGAGATGGAGATGAGGTTGGTCTTGATGTCTTGTCGGTGAATAACGGCAATTCCACCACCTCGGCCCTCCGAGCGTGGTTTATTGATGTAAGAATATCCATTGGGTGTGGTGAGGTTGAGCGTGTAGTAGTCCAGTGGTTGTTGCCAGGTCTCAGTGAGACAGAGAAAGTCCAGTTTATTTTCCAGGATGTAGTCGTTCAGGATGAGGCATTTGTTGTTGAGGGACCGGGTATTGAACAGGGTGAGCTTGATGTTGTTTTGTACGGCGGGTATGAATCCAGGTGATTTGGCCAGGGTTCGCAGACAGGAGGTGCGATTTTGTGCGTTGTTGTGACCAGGTGTGTTGGGACGATGAGTGGGAGTGCGCTGAGCCGACCAGAGGATGGGGATGGAGTGACCTGATTGTAAATAAACAAACTTACGACCGGAGCCACGGTGAATGTACCTGGGTCGACGCAGGAGTCCATTCGATCTGATTGCAGAGATGCATGATGGGGTGGAGTGGGTTTTAAGCAGGAGAAGCCTTGCGGCAGAGTACCGCAGAGCCATGCCAGCAGGAGCGAAGGCAAAGCGAGCACGCGGCCAAGGGTGAGGAGGCGAAACAATCGACACAACCAACGGGAGTGGGCCCGAGGAAACAGCGATGGAGCCGAGCAGGTGAAGCCCGGAGCAGCAGAGCAGAGCCGGGACCGCGCAGAGGAAGACTCAATGGCCATAAATCCGCCACGACCACCAGGAAAGCAAGACACGGACAATGGTCCAGTCAGAGAAGCGGCGAGCAAACGACGCCAGCGTCCTCTCACGACCGGACCGGAAAACGGAAGTCAAGTCACGACTCTATTCGAATGAATCGCAAATTCGTTTTTATTAGTTTTAAAACGTAGTTTAACGCCAACATAGTTTGCAAACGTGAAATAAATGAATACGCTCTCAAATGTGCCATCCGAGGCAGAGTGTGTCCTCCACGTTCGGCACACGCGATCGTTCGCTGCTCTCTGATTGGTTGAATCGTTTTTTGGACATAGCTCGGTAAGTAATTGTCCGATTAATATGAAACCTTGAAAAGGCACATCCTCGGGTCCCCAGCAATATACCTGGCAAGTTAAAAGTATATCGGACCCGTGGTTGTCGAGAAACAGCGGTCACAGACAAACGTACAAACAGAGATTACTGGAATTATAGATAGACTAGGGCATGCCCGTACTATATCTATATCTAAAATTATATCCCCCCCTCTATTTACATGAAATGGTTTGGTCCATGAAATGTTTTGGTTCATTCGCAACGCCAAAGCGAACGGCGAACGCTTTACATGAAATGGTTTGGTGCATGAAATGTGTTGGTCCATTCGCAACGCCAAAGCGAACGGCGAACGGCTTGCGAGTACAGTGACAATCCCCCCGGGGTTTTTATTAGTTTTAAAACATAGTTTAACGCCAACATAGCGCCAACATAGTTTGCAAACGTGAAATAAATGAATACGCTCTCAAATGTGCCATCCGAGGCAGAGTGTGTCCGCCACGTTCGGCACACGCGATAGCTCGCTGCTCTCTGATTGGTTGAATCGTTTTTTGGACATAGCTCGGTAAGTAATTGTCCGATTAATATGAAACCTTGAAAAGGCACATCCTCGGGTCCCCAGCAATATACCTGGCAAGTTAAAAGTATATCGGACCCGTGGTTGTCGAGAAACAGCGGTCACAGACAAACGTACAAACGTACAAACGTACAGACAGAGATTACTGGAATTATAGATAGATGATATATAAAATATACATCTAAAATCACTTTTGCGTTTCTTTTTTTTGCAGTTTTGCGTTTCTTTTTTTGCAGGGTATATATATATATATATATATATATATATATATATATATATATAATTATATATATATACATATATATATATATATATATATATATATATATATATATATATATATATATATATATATATATATATATATATATATATATATATATACTGAAACGCAAAAGAAACTTACCACCTTTGAAACCTTTAAATATCAACAATAACACTGCGTGTAGTAAATGTGTGAACTTATTTGTGGACAATAGTGTCCTCACTGTCAGACAAAACGGTCACAGATGGTCACTTGAACCTTCAATGGTCACTTCATAGCACAGCTGTTGAACAGCCGTTTTGACTGTCAGTGATTAGCCATGGGGTACGGGATGATTTTAATGAGCTGCACGTGATGTCTTGATATTGGCTTTAAAAAGGCCAGTGCAAAATGGGCATTTCAATCAACATGCCACGATTGTCAAGGGATCAACGGCAGCGTGCCCTGGGCATGCTGTAAGGCGGACTGAGCTACCGTGAGGTGGCACGTCGCCTTGGCTGTTCACACCAGACGATATCGGCCCTGGTGGACAGAGACACCCTCCACAACTCTGCAGATGACAGACCTCGATCAGGGAGGCCAAGAGTCACCACTGCAAGGCAGGACAGGCAGATGGTCCGAAGTCACCTGCGGGATCGATTCCGTCCAGCATCCCGCACTGCGGCAGAAACTCCGGGGCGTGCAAACCCACGGATCTCCAATGATACTGCACGAAGACGACTGCATGACTATGGTCTGACTGCCAGAAGACCATACAGAGGCCCCGTGATGACGGCTGCCCATCGCCGCAACCGACAGAGATGGTGCCAGCAGCATCAGCGGTGGACCTTGGCGCAGTGGAATGAGGTCGCTTTCAGCGATGAGTCAAG
Source organism: Myxine glutinosa (assembly GCF_964187855.1). Taxonomy (NCBI): domain Eukaryota; kingdom Metazoa; phylum Chordata; class Myxini; order Myxiniformes; family Myxinidae; genus Myxine; species Myxine glutinosa. The sequence goes on along the minus strand of NC_136267.1, from coordinate 111,135,152 downwards.
GTTCTGTGTGGACAGTCCTGATGGGCGTGAGCGTGTCTGGAGAAGAACTGGCGAGCGATATGCCGATTGTTGCGTGCGTCAAGCCAACAGGTGGGGTGGCCCAAGTGTGATGGTGTGGGCCGCCATATCAGGCCGGTACAGGACGCCACTGGTGGTTGTGGATGGGAATGTTAACGCCCAGCGGTTTGTGGATAACATCCTGCGACCTCATCTGCTGCCATTCCTGCGAGACCACCCAGAACTGAGAACCTTTCAGCATGACAACGCTCGTCCCCATGCTGCTTGCTTTACCATTGCATTTCTCCAAGGCGAGAACATCAACACCATGCAGTGGCCTGCGCTCTCCCCTGACCTGAATCCCATAGAGCACCTGTGGGATGAGCTTGGGAGACGCATAGTTGGCAGGGCCAGGACACGGGCAGAGCTGCTTCAGACATTGAGGACTGAGTGGGACAGAATCCAGCAGCAATCCATCCAAAGACTGGTAGGCAGTATATGCCGACGATGCACTGCCTGTATCCAAAACAATGGTGGCCACACACGCTATTGAAAGGCGACTGACATTGCATCCTGTGCTGTTCTGTACTGTAGAACAAACTGATGAGATGGTGTATCTTGGTCAAAAACTTGACATGTCATCAATAAAATGCCAATGTTTCAATTAGCAATTGTTGGTTTGTTTTATTTTGAACTGTTACAATTTTATTACATTTCAAACAAGTGGTAAGTTTCTTGCATGACTGCAATAGTCATGCAGTCGTCTTCGTGCAGCATCATTGGAGATCCGTGGATTTGCACGCCCCGGAGTTTCTGCCGCAGTGCGGGATGCTGGACAGAATCGATCCCGCAGGTGACTTCGGACCATCTGCCTGTCCTGCCTTGCAGTGGTGACTCTTGGCCTCCCTGATCGAGGTCTGTCATCTGCAGAGTTGTGGAGGGTGTCTCTGTCCACCAGGGCCGATATCGTCTGGTGTGAACAGCCAAGGCGACGTGCCACCTCACGGTAGCTCAGTCCGCCTTGCAGCATGCCCAGGGCACGCTGCCATTGATCCCTTGACAATCGTGGCATGTTGATTGAAATGCCCATTTTGCACTGGCCTTTTTAAAGCCAATATCAAGACATCAAGTGCAGCTCATTAAAATCATCCCGTACCCCATGGCTAATCACTGACAGTCAAAACGGCTGTTCAACAGCTGTGCTATGAAGTGACCATTGAAGGTTCAAGTGACCATCCGTGACCGTTTTGTCTGACAGTGAGGACACTATTGTCCACAAATAAGTTCACACATTTACTACACGCAGTGTTATTGTTGATATTTAAAGGTTTCAAAGGTGGTAAGTTTCTTTTGCGTTTCAGTATATATATATATATATATATATATATATATATATATATATATATATATATATATATATATATATATATATTGTTGCGGATATGGGATTTGCATCCATCCATATCCGCTTGTAAATATTCCCCTATTTCCTCAATACTTCCCAACTATCCCCAATCCCCCATTCCCTCGTCCCATTTTCTGTAAACAACACTCTGTAGACCCGACCTCCCCCTATTTTCCCCATTAAATGTCGCACCCAGGTTCACCGCATCTCATGTAAGACAACTATAGGACATCTTGCTAGTTATTCTTAGTCTATGTCAGTTAAGGACTCGTTTCCATTAATTCTGACTCTTCGTTGCACCAGAATGTGATTGTATGGCACCGTTAGGAAGTTTAGGACCTCCCAATACCTCCCCGCAGCTCTTCCTCACGGTTCAGCAACAACAACAACAACAACAACAACAACAACAGCAGCGGCGGGCGTGGGGAGTGCGCGTCCTCACTCCGGCTTGGTTGGTAGGGGGTGTTGGGAGGGCACCAGGCCTTTCCAACGAGCCGCCATCGAACATGTGCTCGACGGGGTTACCAAATAGGGGCTCCATGTCAGCTCCTCGTCAAGGGCGGAGCCCGGTAACCCCCGCACCCAATAGAAGCGGCGGACCGGTCCCATCTGGGGCGGAGCCAACCAGACGAGGGCGTGTCACTCCCCGCTGAGCATGCGCAGGAAGAGGGAGGTGACGTCAGATGCGCGCTGAGCTTGGAGAAAGAAAGACGCCACCTCCGAGCGCTGTGAGGCCTCCCTGCATCTATTGGACCGTGCTTGATCCTGTCCCCGAGCCAAGGTGCACCTTGTGCTATCGACTGCCTGTCCCTTCCTGCCATCAATCCCTGTGTAAGTCAGCCTTGTCCCGTTTGTCTGTGGTCTGTCTGGGATAAAATAAGACTGTAACTAAGTGCCCATCTCTTCTGTGTCTTTTACCTCACTCTACCTTGTAATCTACCCCTTTTCTCCACCACTAATTATATCCTCCTCCGGAGGTCTTGAGAACTGTACCCCTTGCGTCGTTTCATCTATCCCAGTCGTTGTGTCCTTTCCATCATTGATTTAGCGTAGCGCGATTTGGCCAACGTTCGAGTGGAATCGGGTGAGTTGGGGAAGAATCGGGGGAACTGTTAGGTCGCGGTGGACCATCCGCTCGGCCCATAATAACATCTAATCCGCGATCCGTAACAATTGGTGTCAGGAAGTGAGATTGGACCCGAAGCGCGTTTCACGCGCTCGAAATTATTAACTGTGAAATTTGTTTTGTTTAAAAAAAAAAAAACCCGAATTTTGAAAGCCGCGCTATGGCAGATCAAGACGGCTGGGTTCCGGTAGAGGAGAGTGAGGCAGGGTCGATCCAGGACCAAATTGAGGGACATGAGGAGAGCGAAGCAGTGAGGGCGGCAGGTTCGCAAAATGGCGTCCTCGCGCACGAGGTTACGGGCGCGCAAAATGGCGCCTTGCACATGGCTACGGCGACCGTGCCCGCGACCGTAGCAGCGCCGTTGGTGGATTTGAACCTTTTTTTTATACAAATGAAGGCCCTTATGGACAAGAATAGTGAAGAAATGGAAAGCAGAATGATGGGGGTAATGGGGAACCGGATGGATGCTCAGAGTGAGCAAATGAGGGCTGATAGTGAGCGATTGGGGGGCAGAATGGGGGGCAAAATGGGAGAAATGGGGGAACGGTTAGAACAAAGGATGGGGTCCAATCGCGAGAAATTGAGGGATGACATGGGAAACCAGATCGGGGGTTTAAGGAATGACATGGGGGCCCAGATCGGAGGGTTAGGGAGTAGAATAGAGGGATTAGACAATAGATTAGGGGAAATACAGGAGGGGTTAACGGGGGTAGAAAACAGAATGGCCGCTCAAGAGAATCAAATGGAAGGGATGAAAAAGGGGTTAGAGGGGTTAGAAAACAGTATGGAAGGCAAATTGAGGGACATGAGGACCCACGCGGAAAGGGAAGTTAAAAAAATGGGGCAGCAGATAGAGGGGGTCAGAATGGGGGTAGAAACTAAATTGGATGCTCACAGGGAGGAAATGGAGCAGATGAGGGTGGCATCTGGGCAGGAGATGCAAGTGATGGGAGAGGAGATCAGAAGAGGTGTGAGTGAGGAGGTCGGAGGAGTGAGCGAGGAGGTGAGGCACTGTAAGGAGCGCATGGAGAAGGAGGTGAGAAAGGGGACTGTAAAATTGCAAGGTGGTATAGAGGAGTTGACGCTGGGAGTAGAACAACTGACAGTGGGACAAAAGGAGTTGGGGGACCAGGTAAAGAAGAACACAGCGGTAATAGAGGGTTTAAAATCGACACAGAAGGAGATGAAAAAGGACGTAGGGGTAATTAAAAAAGAGTGTCAGACGGTACATGAGGACCTGACGAGGAAAATGAACAAGGTGGTAGAGGTGATGGAGGTTAAAGAGCGGGAGGTGCGGGAGCACATAGAAAAAAACAAGGTGGAGTTAGAGGAAGAACTTAAGGGGGCGCACGAGGAGATAAAGGAGGTGAAGCAGAAATTAGAAGAAGTGGAAGAAGGGGTGAGTGAAATTAAGAAGCGACGGAGAGAGGATAAGAAAGAGATAAAGGAGGAAGTAAAAGAATTGGTCCAAAGTCTGTGTTCGGATCGTGATGATGTGCTCATTAACCGGATGAGGGATTCGCAGGTGATGGAGGAGAAGCGAAGAGAAAGAGGACCCGGTGTAAGTGGTGACCAATATGGTCGTGCGTATGATGCGCCAGGTGATTTAATAAGCTTGGGGGTCGAGATGGACCCGGATGTTCGTGAGAGGCCAAGAGTGAGGTGTATGGCTGGTCCGGAGGGTATGGAACGAGGGTGCGAGCGAGAGGGTCCGGTGATTGGAGAGGTGCGAGGTGTGAGTGAGCAAGGTTGTGGTGGTATGGAATGGGTAGCGGGTTGCGGAAGTGTGAACCATGCATCGACACCAACAGGGGTAGTTTTTAGAGGGACAGGGGAGGCACGGGATTGGGGGTAATGTACTGTGGGGGCCCGGCCGGTTCGGCCCCGCGCTGACCCCGCAAGGGGCGACGCACGGGGTCCGGCAGGCGGGCAGCGACTCACATACGAGGTGGTCCCACAAGGTCCCACTCGCGCCGTATGACGGTGGGTAAGGGTGGCATCCCTGCCACCCTTCCCATGAGTGGGGCAAATGCGCTATAGTTTAGGGGGTTTATGGCAGTGAAAACTAGCCCGGGTGGGTTAGGATATTGTGTGTAGGGATCTAGCGAAGATGACATTAGGTAACGTTAAGGTTTAGATAGTGACTGATACCTGTAGTGGGGACGTAGTAGCTTAGTGTTTGATAATGACGTGGGAGCGCAATAGTTTAAAGGGACGACTGGGAAGCGCAAGTTTCAGAGGGGAGTAGTTAGATGAGATGATGCTGTGTGAGAACTGGACAGGTGTGTGGAGCAGTGTATGAGTAGTGAGTGTTGTGGATCAGCGCGAATGCGCTTGGGGGAGAGAAGGGTGCAGGCGGCACCAAGTATGAGAGCACAGGTGTGCAAGTACAGGTGTGTGGAATACATGGAGTATTGGAATGAGTGGTGTGGAGAGAGTTGGGAGTAAGTGGTACGGAGTGGTGTGCATGGTGCGAAGGTGTGGATGGGGGAAGAGTGGACCCCTTTTCACGAGTACCCGGGGAGGGTAGTTTAAAGATAGTTAGAAGGTATAGGTAAATTGTGGTTGGAGATTGGCATTTGTGGTGCGGATGCAGAATGGTATTGTGGATGGGTGCATTGGTGTGGTGAAATTGGCTGGTCGTGTGGCCTGTTAGTATGAGTGTGAATGGTTGGGCACTCCGCCACTGTTAGATGTCGGCCAGGTGAGGCCGCAGTTGGGCTCTGGGAGCCGTTAGTGTCAGTGGGTGCCTGAGGATCCCGGGTGTGGATCGGGCAGCCCATGCCAGAGAGGGCACTGAGGGGGTGAGAGTGCGAGAGGGCCTTCCCCAGTTAGTTAGGTTAGGGTGAGGAGCAGGTGAGCTCGGTAGGCAACAACAGTGGTGGAGGTGTGCAGGTGGGCGGACCAACTGGGAGCGTCACACGACCCAGCCACCGAAATTGTGCGGGGGCACCGAGTGATGAATCGGGGGAGTGAGACCCCAACTTGAGAAGCACCACAGTTTGGTCAATGGGAATTGGTTTTTAGAACCCATAGTGTAAGTTGGCCAATGGATTGGCAGGGAAAGACCCTGGGTAATGTAAAGTTGTTAAAGTCATTTAGGAAATAGTTAGGATTTATGAACCTGTCGCACCATACGCAGCCACTTACCTGAGGTGATGATGATGACTCCACACCTGTGTTTTCTTTGTTTTGTGTTGCAGGAAAGGAGAATTGCTGTGTGGATTTGTGAGACGCATCACGACGTGGATGAGACGTTGGGGTGATTCCATCTCTCCCTCCTTAGGAGGGACTGATGATGAATTGGTGATGGCAAATTTTGATGTTGAGTTGGAGATGGCAAATTTTGATGAGAGTTGGAAATGGCAAATTTGATTGGTTAGGAGGGAGAGAAGACGAATTTGGTTTATGGGAGGAACGGGGAAGACAGTAGGGACGTTTGTTGATGTGTAAAGTAGATGTTTATGGGTAGTGTTGTGTGTTGTGGATACAGTAAGGGGTAAGGGAGGGGCAATGTAGGTTACCTGGTGGGGGGGGAGGCGTACGGTAGGAACGTACCTGTCTCACCTGGTTCCCATGTGCCCCCAGTGTGCATTACCTTGAATTGCGTGCACTTTTGCGCCCTTACCACCTTACTCACTTGTCTTCTTTTGTCTCCCACCTCCGAGGATCTGGCTTTGGGGCAGAGAGAGAGGAGAGAGAGGTGCTGGCTCCGCAGTTGTGGGCCTGTACTTCCGCTGCTTGCTGCCTGGATCGATACACCATATGGACCGCAATTTTGGTGGCCGCCCACAATGGACCGCAGTTCTTTGGCGGTCAAGCACCACCCGTGGATGGACCTCTGGGTCAACGTGGCACCTATGCCATACAGGTGAACCACTTTTAGTTGGCCCCCCTGACGGCCACAATTTAGAAATGGACGCGGTTGGCGCCTTTCTTTATTTCTAAAGAAGCCAGAAGGCCAAGTGCACTCCATGAAGGCAAGACCAGCGGCAGAACATCGGCCGGCTGCGACACCACCGGTGACCATGGACACTTAATTGTGCATTGTTACTGAACACTTTATTGGTGCACCGGATGGTGCTGACTGTGCGTATGGGGTGGTGCTTTTGGTGCTTGGACGGGGTGCTCTGCACATTATTAAAGGCCGTAGGGCCACAGGGCACTCGTGGGTTGGTGTATCGATGCTGGCATGCGTGCTCTCTCCATGCATAACATCTGCATGTGTTCCTCAAAGAACAGGTCCTGGATCGTAGTGTAAATATCAGTGTAGTGTTGTATAAATAATGCTCCCTACCGGCTGTATGTTTAGTTTGAGGATGCTTTCCGCGATTCGGTTATCCTGTGGGTGTGTTTCTGTTAGGAGAAGGGTGCAACGTCGCAGGGGGACATATTTACTCATTTGTGAACATCTGTAAAACTGTCGCACTCAGGGTTGAGTTAATAGTAGAGGGAACTACATCTGAGTGCCACACTAACGTAGGTAAAAATTTATCGGGTCGGGACGCCCCGAGGTAGAGAAGGGTGCAATGTTGCGGATATGGGATTTGCATCCATCCATATCCGCTTGTAAATATTCCCCTATTTCCTCAATACTTCCCAACTATCCCCAATCCCCCATTCCCTAGTCCCATTTTCTGTAAACAACACTCTGTAGACCCGACCTCCCCCTATTTCCCCCATTAAATGTCGCACCCAGGTTCACCGCATCTCATGTAAGACAACTATAGGACATCTTGCTAGTTATTCTTAGTCTATGTCAGTTAAGGACTCGTTTCCATTAATTCTGACTCTTCGTTGCACCAGAATGTGATTGTATGGCACCGTTAGGAAGTTTAGGACCTCCCAATACCTCCCCGCAGCTCTTCCTCACGGTTCAGCAACAACAACAACAACAACAACAACAGCAGCGGCGGGCGCGGGGAGTGCGCGTCCTCACTCCGGCTAGGTTGGTAGGGGGTGTTGGGAGGGCACCAGGCCTTTCCAACGAGGCGCCATCGAACATGTGCTCGACGGGGTTACCAAATAGGGGCTCCATGTCAGCTCCTCGTCAAGGGCGGAGCCCGGTAACCCCCGCACCCAATGGAAGCGGCGGACCGGTCCCATCTGGGGCGGAGCCAACCAGACGAGGGCGTGTCACTCCCCGCTGAGCATGCGCAGGAAGAGGGAGGTGACGTCAGATGCGCGCTGAGCTTGGAGAAAGAAAGACGCCGCCTCCGAGCGCTGTGAGGCCTCCCTGCATCTATTGGACCGTGCTTGATCCTGTCCCCGAGCCAAGGTGCACCTTGTGCTATCGACTGCCTGTCCCTTCCTGCCATCAATCCCTGTGTAAGTCAGCCTTGTCCCGTTTGTCTGTGGTCTGTCTGGGATAAAATAAGACTGTAACTAAGTGCCCATCTCTTCTGTGTCTTTTACCTCACTCTACCTTGTAATCTACCCCTTTTCTCCACCACTAATTATATCCTCCTCCGGAGGTCTTGAGAACTGTACCCCTTGCGTCGTTTCATTAATCCCAGTCATTGTGTCCTTTCCATCATTGATTTAGCGTAGCGCGATTTGGCCAACGTTCGAGTGGAATCGGGTGAGTTGGGGAAGAATCGGGGGAACTGTTAGGTCGCGGTGGACCATCCGCTCGGCCCATAATAACATCTAATCCACGATACGTATATACAGTCATCCCTCGCTATATCGCGGTTCACTTTTCGCGGCTTCGGTACATCGCGGGTTTTTCTCGCTAGTATATGTAAAATTATATCGCGGATTTTTCGCTATATCGCGGGATTTTGCGGTATAAATGTATTTTTATATACTATTATTTTAAATATTTTTGTGGTAAAATAAGCATTTTCTAGCCTAAAAAATTAAAAAACGTAAAAAAAATAAGAAAAATACAGTAATTAAAACATATTACAAGAAATAAAATACTGTACATAGTGTACAGTAGAAGAGTAGACAAAGAGACAAAGTCGTGCGTATGGAAAACGCAGATGCGGCAGCTTCCACTTGCGCTAGTTACCCACGTAATGGGTAACTGTAATGCTCTTTCTGGCTGTGCAGTACATTCATCATCGTCATCACCTTCATCGTCATCAGTACTGCACAGCTAATTCATCATCATCTTCATCACGCCAGTTGTAGTATTGAAGAGCCGGGGCTCTTGCTTGATACGGACGAAATGACGGGCAAGACACAAACTCGTCCGAGAAGATATTTATTCTCAAAACCAACTCGGGAACACTGAAAAGCCCGTTTATCGGGCTGCATTATAAAGCACAACCAGAAACCGAAAGCCACGCCTCTCGAGCGTGGCGTGCTTCGGTGGTCACGTGATCAACAGGTGTAGCTGATTATACCCGCACGCGCGGCACGCTTTAGCGGTCACGTGACCAGCCACTCTGGCGCCGGGGATCCCCGCCGGTGACGTCACCGGCTGGAGCAAGGAGATTCTGATGCTGGTCTTGCTTGGGGGACCCATGGGTAGCTACAGTATCTTCAATGGTGAGTACCCATTAGAATTTTATATGTTGTTAAAATTACGTATGTTTAAGAGTGTAAAAAGTGTTTAAGAGTATAGGAAGTGTTTATAAGAGTATGGGAAAGGTTAATAAGAGTGTGGGGAGGGTCATAAAGCTTTAAAATATATATAAATAATAAAATAAAAATATGGTCGCTACTTCGCGGATTTTCGTCTATCGCGGGGGGTTCTGGAATGTAACCCCCGCGATAAACGAGGGATCACTGTATATATATATATAAAATATATATATATATACTGAAACGCAAAAGAAACTGCCAATGTTTGCAACATTGGCAGTTTGAAACTATAAAATATATATATATTAAATATATATATATTAGGGTGAAAAATTTGAAGATTGGATTTTCATTTCTCCACAAGCCTGCCCCTATTCCTATTGAAGAAAGTAGTTTGTGGTGAAAATTTGAGCTTGATTGGACGTTATTTAGAGAATGCTCAAAATGTTGACAAATTTTAATAAATAATATGATACAGAATTTTTAGCATCATACATCAATTCATAGATAATTATCTATTTTCAATTACCCAAATTATTTATTATTGTTATTGTTGTTGTTTGTTTGTAAACTAATAAATAATTATGCACAATGTACCATTGTACAATGCACATGTATGTTCAATTGTTAATTGTTCATTGTTCAATGTTCATTCATATAGTCAAATTAAGATTAAAAACAAAACAGTAGATTAAACATTCATGTATTAATTTGACAACAAATCATTTATCGGAAAAAATAAATCATCCATCAGAAAATATAAAATATCGATCAGAGACGATAAAACAAATCTATCAGAACAATTAAAACAAAGTAAGCATCAGAATACACATAATTTGAATGATTTTATGTAACTTTATTTTCAGAAACTTGTGTTTCAAAACATTGCCTACTTCTTAGTAGTTAGAGTCTCGGTAGCATGTTTCTTCTTTCTTTTATCTTCATTCTCAAGCCTGATACGCTTTCTGTTCTCCTTCACTGCCAGAGTGTTGTTCACAGATCCCATACGTGAACTTGAGGGATCCTCTCGCTGCATGATAAGGAATGCTTTGTCTTCTCCATTCGTCATTTTCTCAAGCGCATCATTTGGTGAGATATCGAAGAGGGATTGAAGATCATCTTTGAACATCTGCTCCTTCACTCTATAGTTTTCGAATGTCTTGGTTCTATTTTTCTCTACCAGTTTGTAGGCATCATACAACTTCAAAAGTTGGCGCTCACAGGAATCCACTCTCTGCACTGGAATTCGTGCTTTCTCCCAGTATGCACACACAGCTTGTACACTAAGTTTGGCACTTTCACGAACTGTATGGTGTTCTTTTATGTGATGGTACACCATTTTCTGCAATGTGTGTCCTTTGGTTGGTAGTCCCCCACATATTATTTCCTTTTCAGACTTGCCCAGCAACCAAACTGTGGAAGAGCTGCGAGTTTCTGCCATCTGAAAAAAACAGGATAAATTACAAATGTTATTTTTGAGCAACCTCTAAATAAGTTCCAATTGACCTCATATTTGGTTACTATGATCTTTATAAACATGGGGACAAGGGCAGCCCTGTGGAGCATGGATTTTTAAAAGCATTAAACATTACACACAGTCACATGAAAAAGTAAGTACACCCCATGTAAAGTTTTGACTTTTTCAACATATTTCAACATACAGCTATTTGATCTTCATTTAAACAATATTGACAGATAAAGGTGATATAATATAACAAATATCATGAAACATTTACATTTTGTAGTCCATTGTAGAATTTAAATAAACATAAATGCAAATTCCGCATGTGGAAAAAGTAAGTATGTACACCCTTGGCTCTAATAGGTGGTATTGCCCCCTTTGGCAGAAACAACCTCAAGTAAGCGTTTCTTACAACTGTCTACCAGTCTCTGACATCGACTGGGAGAATTTTTTTCCCACTCCTCCATGCAGAATTCTTTCAGCTGTGCGATGTTTGAGGGGTTTCTTGCATGCACAGCTCGTTTCAAATCCCCCCACAACATCTCGATGGGATTTAGATCCAGGCTTTGACTTGGCCATTCCAAAACCCTCCATTTCTTTCTTTTCAGCCATTCCTTGGTGGATTTACTGGTATGTTTAGGGTCATTGTCATGTTGCAAGGTCCACCTTCGGTTGAGCTTCAACTTTCTGACAGATGGCCTCACATTATCCTCAAGCACCCTGTGGTACAATGAAGAATTCATAGTGGATTCTATGATGGTGAGCTGCCCAGGCCCTGATGCAGCAAAGCTGCCCCAAACCATAATATTTCCACCACCATGCTTTACAGTTGGTATCAGATTCTTGTGGTCAAATGCTGTCTTTGGTTTTCGCCAAACATTTCTTCTGGTACTGTGGCCAAATAGCTTGACCTTTGACTCATCTGTCCAGAGCACATTGTTCCAGAAGTGCTGGTCTTTGCCTAGGTGTTCATTGGCAAACTTTAGTTTTGCTCTGATGTTCTTTCTGGACAGCAAAAGTTTCCTGGCACACCTCCCATGTAGATCAAATGTATGCAGCCTCTTTCTCATGGTAGACTCGTGCACTTTGACATCAACAGTGGCAAGAGCTACCTGTAGGTCCCGTGATGACATTCTGGGGTTCTTAGAGACTTCTTTCAGCATCTTGCGGTCTGCTCTCAGGCTGAACTTGCTGGGGCGGCCTGGCCTGAACAAGTTGGCAGTTGTTTGGCATCTTCTCCACTTGTGGATGATCTTCCGGACAGTCAAATGATTGATTTCAAATTGTTTGGAGATCTTTTTAAATCCCTTTCCAGACTCGTAGGCATCTATAACTTTCTTTCTGAAGGCCTCAGAGAGCTCTTTTGATCTAGGCATGGTGAAGCCGCACACTACAACAACAAAGAGCAAACCAAGCGAAATGTCTGAGGTTTAAATAAGACAGGTTCCTCCAAGATCCTCTCTAACGATGTTCTAATCATTTGCACCTGAGCTGGTCCACCTGATTCTAATTTTAGGTATTTGAAGTAGTGATAAATGTAGGGGTGTACTTACTTTTTCCACATGTGAAATTTGCATTTATGTTTATTTAAATTATACAATGGACGACAAAATGTAAATGTTTCATGATATTTGTTATATTATATCACCTTTATCTATCAATATTGTTGAAATGAAGATCAAATAGCTGTATGTTGAAATATGTTGAAAAAGTCAAAACATTACATGGGGTGCACTTACTTTTTCACATGACTATATCTGTGGACCACCCTGATATATATATATATATATGTGTATATATATATATATAGTATATATAGTATATATATATATATATATATATATATATATATATATATATATATATATATATATATATATATATATACACAGTGCATTCAGAAAGTATTCAGACACCTTCACTTTTTTCACATTTTGTTATGTTGCAGCCTTTTGCTGAAATCGTTTAAATTCATTTTTTCCCTCATCAATCTGCACTCAGTACCCCATAATGACCAAGAGAAAACAGGATTTTAGAAAGTTTTGCAAATTTATCAAAAAGAAAAAACTGAAATATCACATTGACATAAGTATTCAGACCCTTAACTCAGTACTTCGTTGAAGCACCTTTGGCAGCGATTACAGCCTCGAGACTTCTTGGGTATGACGTGACAAGCTTTGTACACCTGGATTTGGGGATTTTCTGTCATTCTTCTCTGCAGATCCTCTCAAGCTCTGTCGGGTTGGATGGGGATCGTCGGTGGACAGCCATTTTCAGGTCTCTCCAGAGATGTTCGATTGGGTTCAAGTCAGGGCTCTGGCTGGGCCACTCAAGAACCTTCACATAGTTGTCCCTAAGCCACTCCTGCGTTGTCTTGGCTGTATTCTTTGGGTCATTGTCCTGTTGGAAGGGGAACCTTCGGCCCAGTCTGAGGTCCTGAGCGTTCTGTTTCAGGTTTTCATTAAGGATATCTCTGTACTTTGCTCCGTTCATTGTTCCCTCAACCATGACCAGTCCCCCAGTCCCTGCTGCTGAAAAACACCCCCACAACATGATGCTGCCACCACTATGCTTCACCGTTTGGATGATATTGGGCAGGTGATGAGCGGTGCCTGGTTTCCTCCAGACATGACGCTTAGAATTGAGGCCAAACAGTTCAATCTTGGTTTCATCAGACCACAGAATCTTGTTTGTCACAGTCTGAGAGTCCTTTAGGTGCTTTTTTGCAAACTCCAAGCGGGCTTTCATGTGTTTTTCACTGAGGAGAGGCTCCCGTCTGGCCACTCTGCCATAAAGCCCAGATCGGTGGAGTGTTGCAGTGATGGTTGTCCTTCTGGAAGTTTCTCCCATCTCCACACAGGATCTCTGGAGCTCAGCCAGAGTGACCATCGGGTTCTTGGTCACCTCTCTTACCAAGGCCCTTCTTCCCCGATTGCTCAGTTTGGCCGGGCGGCCAGCTCTAGGAAGAGTCCTGGTTGTTCCAAACTTCTTCCATTTAAGAATTATGGAGGCCACTGTGCTTTTGGGAACCTTCAATGCAGCAGGAATTTTTTTTTGTAGGCTTTCCGAGATCTTTGCCTCGACACAATCCTGTCTCTGAGCTCTGGAGGCAGTTCCTTCGACCTCATGGCTTGGTTTTTGCTCTGATATGCATTGTCAGCTGTGAGACCTTATATAGACAGGTGTGTGCCTTTCCAAATCATGTCAATCAATTTAATTTACCACAGGTGGACTCCAATCAAGGTGAAGAAACATCTCAAAGATGATCAAGAGAAATGGGAGGCACCTGAGCTAAATTTCAAGTGTCATAGCAAAGGGTATGAATACTTATGTCAATGTGATATTTCAGTTTTTTCTTTTTAATAAATTTGCAAAACTTTCTAAAATCCTGTTTTCTCTTTTTCATTATGGGGTATTAAGGTAGATTGATGAGGGAAAAAATGAATTTAAACGATTTCAGCATAAGGCTGCAACATAACAAAATGTGAAAAAAGTGAAGGTCTGAATACTTTCTGAATGCACTGTATATATATATATATATATATATATATATATATATATATATATATATATATATATAAAAATATAAATATTGTTTCTCTCCACAAAATGTATATGCATCTTAATATAATTCACCAAATGTCCGTCTGTCTGTTCGAAGGTACCGTAAAAACTGCTGAACCAATCGCAAATATATTTTGGGTGGGTAATCCTGAGACCCCTGGGGAGTAAAATAGGCTATTTCGTTTTCCCAATTTCAACTTTGGTCTCCAGCATTCTCAGGTTTGGACTCCCGCATAACATTCGCGTTCGCATAACGTTCATTTTTTTTTTTTTTTTTTTTTTTTTTTTTGTATACTGAATCGAGGCTCGTGAAAGAGCTGACATTTACTTCACAAACAAATCAACCAGACAAACAAAATATATAAAAAGAGGGAGCGGAAGACAAGAGAATGGGAAGCACGCAAACACTTGAGAGCACACAACATTTAAGAGCAGGGAGATGTGTGGGAGGGAGAGGGCTTGGGGGGAGGAGGCGTGGGAAGGGGGGGGGGGGGGGGTGGGAGAAGTATAAAACACAAGGACACCAAGGACTTCCAGGACAGAAGTTGATATTTCAAAAAGTGGAATTGGGGTGAAATTATCGGGGATAGAAAAGATCAAGGTTTTGGATGGGGGAAGATAAGAGATGGTGGTGAACAGCTGTTTTAAAGACCTGGAGGGTGGAGTGGGATTGAAGAGAGTGAGGGAGTTTGTTCCAGAGGTGGGAGAAAAGAGGCATGAAGGAGTGAAGGTGAGCAGAGAGTCTTGATTTTGGCAGTTTAACCATAAGAGGGTTGCAGGCAGATCTTGTGTGACCTGTAGGAATATTTGCGGGACAGAGCCCAGAGAGAGCTGGGGGGGCAAGGCCAGAGAGGAGTCGGTAGAAGACGGAAAGACCACCAACCTGCCTGCGGTGAGTGAGTGAGAGGCCCTTGGAGTTAGCTTCATCGCAGGAGATTCCAATGATTCTGAATGCTTTGCTTTCAACAGCGTGAAGACGAGCTAGATGTGAGGCAGGAGCACCAGCCCAGAGGGGAGAGCAGTATTCCATTGAGCTGCGGATGAAAGCCTTGTACGTGGTGAGGAGCTCAGGTGTGCCAAGGAAGGACTTCGCACGACGGAGGATGCCCAGTTGGCGACTGGCTTTGGAGGCCAGATATGAAATGTGGTTTTCCCAGGAAAGATCATGGCAGATAGTGAGACCCAAAAGTTTGAGTGACAGAACTTCTTGGAGAGGATTATTCAGAAAGTAGATGGGAGGGTTGTCCAGTCGGTCTTTTCGGAGAGACATCGTAAGAGTGTGAGATTTGTCAGGATTGAAAGACATGTTCCACTTGTTTGCCCAGTCTGTTATTTTGTCCAGGTCTGCAGAGAGTGAGGAGGCTGCAGACTGCCGATCTGAGGGATGAAGAATGGAGCGACAGAGAGTAGAGTCATCAGCAAAGAGATAGTGAGGATTTTCAAGAGAGTCGGAGAGATCATTGATGAAGACCAGAAAAAGCACAGGGCCCAGAACACTGCCTTGGGGAACTCCAGCCTGAACAGGAAGAGGAGATGAGAGAAACCCATTCAGGGCCACACATTGGCTACGACTAGAGAGGAAGTCCGCCAGCCATGCGTGGAGATTTCCATGGATACCAACAGAGGAGAGTTTGGTGAGCAGAGCGGGGTGCCAGACCGTATCGAAGGCACGTGATATGTCAAGGGAGACAGCTCTAATTTCCTGTTTGGCATTGAGGACCTCCATCCATTGCTGAGAAAGCAGTAGCAGCATGTCCAGAGTAGAGTGACCAGGTCTGAAACCAAATTGATGATCAGAGATCAAGCCATTGGAGAAGAGGAAAGATTTCATATCTGAAGCAATGATGGATTCCATGACTTTACTGATAATTGAGAGAAGGCTGATTGGTCTGTAGTTGCTGGGATCTATTTTTGCACCTTTTTTGTGCAAAGCGGTGATGTTGGCTGATTTCCAAGGAGATGGCAGATAACCTTGAGCAAAAGAGAGTGTGAAGAGAACAGAGAGAGGGAGTGAAAGAGCGGAAGAACAAGATTTTAGGACCCGTGGGCTGATGCTGTCAGGTCCAGTTGCAGAATCAGAGTCGAGGGTTGACAGAAACTTTTCCACCTTGTCAGGAGGAGAGGACACAGAGTCCAGGAGCAGCTGGGTACGACTGGGTACGGTGGGTACATAGAGGGATGGGTTTGGGACACAAGATTTTGAGGCAAACACAGAGTTGAGGCATTCAGCTTTTTCACGCGCGAAGTCAGCGGTGTGGCCATTTGAGGTGAGGGAGGCAATGGAGGGGGAACAAACCCCAGAAACAGATTTGACCAGACGCCACCAGGATTTGGAAGAGGGAGACAGATAAGAGAGTTCTGTCCTGAGAACGGAGAGATATTGTTTCCTGGCTCTCCTGAGGGTGGACACACACTTGTTTCGGGCTTTGTGAAAGGAAATGAGATTTCCTTCCGTTGGATTTGCTTTCCAGGAGACGAAAGCAAGTTGTTTCTGGGCAATAGCCTCACCACAAGATTCCGTGTACCATGGACGGGAGGAAGGGTATGACAACTGAAGACGAGATGGGATAAATCTGTGCATGAGAGAGAGCAGTTTACTTTGGAAGAATTCCCAGGATGAGTTGATGTCAGAGGCAGTAGAGATGGGAGACCAGTACAGATGATTGATGGCTGCTTGAAGACCATGCCAGTTGGCCTGAGTGAAATGCCAGACTCGCCGACGCTGAGGAGGCTCTCTGAGAATGGTCAGAGAGATGTCCACTTTAACAAGCACATGATCAGATGAGTCGATTGGAGCAGAAGAAGAGCAGCAGACATTTTCAGGAAAGTTAGTAATAACCGAGTCCAGAAGAGAAGATGCTCCGTTGATTGAGATCCGGGTCGGGAAATTGACAGATTGTGTCAGTCCCAGTGAGTCACAGAAGTCCTTTGCTGAAGAGCCATGGCTGGTGAGAGAGGTACCCACACCCAGCCAACTGGCATGGTGACAATTGAAATCACCACATATGAGGAAGAGAGAGTTGGGATGGGTAGATAGACGTTGGTCCATGTTATCAGACAGCGAGATGTAGATGGAGTCATCACTGTTTGGTGGACGGTACAACACACATATTGTCCATGTTATCAGACAGCGAGATGTAGATGGAGTCATCACTGTTTGGTGGACGGTACAACACACATATGAACAAAAGGTGGGAGCGAAGGGGAAGCCGTAGCCAAAGGTATTCCTGGGGGTGAGGTGGAGAGAGGGCAGTGCAGGGCGAGTGAGGAAGAGAGTTTTTTTATAAAGATAGCAACCCCCCCTCCAGGACGAGGCTCAGGTCGATCATACCGGAGGAGGGAGTAACCTGGGAGAGATACCAAGGAATCAGAGACATCATGAAGGAGGAAAGTTTCTGTTAAGCAGATCACGTCTGGTTTGTCAGAAGCAACCTGTATGGAGAGATCAGTCAAGTTTGAGCGAAGGCCCCGGATGTTTGAGGTCCATACTGTTAAAGAAGAGGAAGGGGGAGCATCGGATACAGAACAGGGGGGGGGAGCGGTAGGGTATGATGTGGAAGAGGAGGAAGAGGTAGGGAGAGCTGTTGAAGGTGTGTCAGAGATTTCAGAACAGTTTGGAGAAAGGGAAGAATGGGGCGGACAAAAGGTTTGATGGTGATTGGGTGAGGCGCAGTGAGGTGTTGTTTGAGGAGGGGGAAGAGTGAGGCAGAAGGTTGAGGGAGATGAAGGTGAGAGTTGGAAGGGGGAAGAAGTGGGGAGGACGCTTTGAGGAGGAGGGGTGAGAGGGGAGTCTAGGAGGGGAGGAGTGAGGGAGGGTCTCAGAGGGGAGGGGTGTGGGGGGAGTTTAGGAGGGAAGGGGCAAGGGGGGAGATCTGAAAGGGATGGGCGATGGGGAAGATTTGGAGGGGAGGGGCAAGGGGGAAGATTGTGACGATGTTCTCATTGTGACGATGTTGTAACCATGTATGTGTTCACGGTAGTCTTTGACGTGACGGTGTGAACGTAATTTCGTAATGTTTTTCGTTTCGTAATCCTTTAATGAACGTTTAATGTTTAATGAACGTTTAATGTTTCATGAACGTTTAATGCCCTTCGATGTCCGGGGCCGCATGCGCGCTACAGCCGCTACACTGGACGGTCCAGCGTGTACCTTGCCCTTCGCCGTCATGCTCGGGTAAACCGCTGAGCCCCATCCGTGATGGGGACTGGGGCTTGAGACAGTGTCCCACGAACGAGGAATTCCCAGTAAGCACGAGTCATCAGCTCGCGTTGATTAAGTCCCTGCCCTTTGTACACACCGCCCGTCGCTACAACCGATCGGACGGTTTGGTGAGATCCTCGGATCAGCCCCTGCACGGGCCGTTCTCGGATCGTGCCGGTGCACCGAAAAGATGAGCGAACTTGACTGTCTAGAGGAAGTAAAAATCGTAACAAGGTTTCCGTCGGTGAACCTGCGGAAGGATCATTATCGGGACAACATGAGTGCGAGCGAGACGCGAGACGTACGTGGTACGTGATCGTCCATGTACTGTTTAGCCATGTACTGTTTAGATTTTGATGATTTGCGTGTGATATGATTCAACGGATGTTTATATGAATCGTTTAAAATAAAAAAGCCTTCAATTTCTGATATTTTACCTTTTCATTTGGGCTTCCCAATTGAAGCCTCGCCCGTAGGGCGGGTACTGTTGCTAGTATAACATAATATAATGAGTAAGATTGACAAAACCTATTTTTCTCCAATCTCTAGAAATTTTAATTGAACCATTAGCCATGTTTTATTTTTCCAGCTATATATTTATCAGCCACTTGTGCACCGATCAATCCTTGCAAAATCAAAGGAGGCATTTTGTTACAAGCCAGTTTTTTAGATATATAAAGTTTATTTTCATGGAAGAGCAGGCAGGTAACTAAGGGTTGGGGGAGGGAGGAGAAAGGCAATATGGAGACAGTGGGAAGGTACATTTGAAAAGCAACGGAATGAATAATGAAAGCAAAAGGGAGAGGGGAGAGGGGAGTATTTACTGTTTTCTCAAATTTCCGGCTCTGATGACAAGATTTCCGGCACTTCAAATGGATTATATAACTGGGTGCACTGTAATGCGGTTTGCAGAAGGAATGAGGACAGCCGGCAACTTGGTCTTCTCGAAGCTTCTCACGAGTTTATATATATATTTAATCTCCTGATTCGTGCTAAGCGTCCGCAATCGGTGCCGTGCTCTCGACGCACCTGCACGGCATTCTATGCACCTGCTATCCATGTACACAGATATACAGAAGCTCCTGTAAATAAATAGTCAAAACGCACTTTGAAAGCATTGCATTACCAATGGAGTAGGTTACAGAGTTAAAATGACTTAGTTTGAAAATTGTATCTGCACCAGTGGTCGAGTTTCATTACCGGCTGAGAGCATAATCCGGAGCATCGGGCGCACTCCAAGCGCTGATCCGTCGTCGCAAATTGTCGGTTGTGTGGGAAATGGACCCATCAGCAATGGTATGTATCTGTAATGATGTCTGAGTCTATTTGACAAGTGTACACAGTGTACTCCCGAAAATGGAAATAATAAGTCAAATTAACATAAAGGCTGAAAGTCCCCTGAGAAATTGTCTACATTTCAGAAGATGGTACGCAAGAGACCTTACACATGAAACCATTATGTGTGTGTGTGTGTGTGTGTGTGTGTGTGTGTGTGTATGTGTGTGTGTGTGTGTGTGTGTGTATGTGTGTGTGTGTGTGTGTGTGTGTGTGTGTGTGTATGTGTGTGTGTGTGTGTGTGTGTGTGTGTGTGTGTGTGTGTGTGTATATATGTGTTTATATGCCTGTATTACATATCCGAGCTAAGTATGGATTGGACCCAAACGCGCCGCTCTTACTCCGCACGTCGTCAGAGGCAAACTTGTGGAGCGAATGAGTCCAGTGGAGAGATGTCGCGGAACTAGGCTCCTACCTTCGGTTATCTAGCTTTATGACGACCAGAGCTCTCATACAGCTAGATAACCAAAGACAGCAACCGGCTCGGCTCCCTTGCGTCCTCGATCCACGAGATCCTCTTCATCTGCCGTGCCATGTCGCCTCCACAAACGTTCCGCGGGCACCTGGAGCGGAGCAAACACCGAGGCTCGTCCCACGCGGTGTCTTTTTCCTCGCATCCCTCGGCATCTCCGACATCATCCCTCGCCTCAAGGGCGAGCATCGTGGATTTGGCCAATTTGTATGTCCTCGTTGCCACGCGTCACGCCGCCGGCTGGCTATATCAGTCTCTAGGGATCTGGGGCCAGCAGCGTCATTGCCAATGCAGATTAGGCCGTCGCGGCCGGCTGTGTGCTGGGCGAGCCCCTGGAGAGGAGGGCGGATGTCCGACTAGTGGACGCGCGCCCTCTCTGTCCAACTTTGTGCACCTGTCTCATCTCCCGAATACCTCTGATTGCATGTTCAAAACGTTTTGGTGCATTTTGTTAATGATTCATTTACCATCTTCACCTGTATGTAGTTTCACAACGAAATTATTGTCTTTCAAGATTTACCAACCCCTAATTGCAGACCACCTGTCTGTGCACCTGTCTTTCTTCACAGTATGCCCATCCATCAGGCCCTATTTGACTGCAGCGCAATTAGAACACTTTTTCACTTTTAATACTCATTTGCATGTAAGTGTATTTTCAGGCGTCTGTGGGTAAAGCCGATAATTCTTGTCCCAAAATATGGGGCCAGTGTTTGCTTTAAAACGCACACTCATTTACCTGGCTGGTGACGGTACAACCTCTTGAAGATGCTGGGCTCATGTCGCCTCTTTAACGAGGTGGTACGTGATGCCGGGGGAGATGGATCATGGGGCGCCGACGTTTTGCAAAATCTCTCCTTGTTCCCCATCCTCCATCTATGAAGAACCGAGGAAAAGGCCTCAGAGAAAATCCCGCAGGATCTGCAAGTTCCATAGAGAAAAGGGGGCAGAGGTCGACACGGTGCGAAAGGCAATTATGAGCACATAAGACACCTCGGCAGAGTGCGCC
Source organism: Myxine glutinosa (assembly GCF_964187855.1). Lineage (NCBI taxonomy): Eukaryota > Metazoa > Chordata > Myxini > Myxiniformes > Myxinidae > Myxine > Myxine glutinosa. Next base: position 111,114,050 of record NC_136267.1, on the reverse strand, counting down.
CAATTTGGGTTATTAATAAGCGGGGGTAGACAGTTTGCTTGGAACGCGACCGGATTATCCGCTCAAATTCAAGTGTCAGGTGCACCCATGTATGCACTGTAGCCTCTAATACTCTTGGGGGTGGGGGGTAGCAACTACTTGTTCAATATATAATGTTGTGACGTGGTAGAATAATATGACAGGAATAAAGTTTGTCAATGGAACAATGTCTGTTATGCAGGTGAGATAACGACTTTTTAGGAAAACCTTCATAAGCCATTCAATAACAAGAAAAAGAGCAATCAGAGATGGCAAACCCTCGCCAGGATGTATTTTCAGGGGTTTTTAAGGCTTTTGCGTAAAAACAAATATGGTGGCCGAACCACGTGACCGATGACATCATCATTTTTTTTTTTGAACTAATTTATTCCTAGATTATGCCCAAGAAATTTCATCTTGAACGGATGAAGTTTTGTACTTATCGAATTATGACGTCATAATGGAGGCACCTATGACATCATCATCAACATATTTTATTCCCCATGGAGAGTTCTTTACAATGAGCCATGTATCAAATTTTTTCTATTCGGCACTTTCGGAGATATGGAGGTGCAAAGTTTTTCGGTGTTTCCAAGATGGCGGCTGAACCACGTGATCTATGACATCATAATTATCATTAAAAAATTATACAGGTGGAGTTGCACCTATGGTGAAGATTTCCTGTCAATCGGACCAACGGTTGCAGAGAAAATCGTATTTATTCTGTGCGGACAAACAAACAGACAAACAAACAGACAGACAAACAAACAGACAAACAAACGGACTCAAATGCAATACCCTCTCCTCTGGCGAGGGTAATAAGGCCCAATCAAGGTATAAATATCTAATACCTATACCAAATGACTTCAGCTATGACAATTGTGCTTCTTGAGAAGTAAAGAAAATTTTAACGCAAATTTCGAAAATGGAGTATCTCATTATTAGCCAAACATATCACTTTATATGAAAATCTATGCATGAAAATCACCATTAAGCACGAGTAGGCCGACATGCAACTTGAGTGAATTTCTCCATCATTTCTGGGCGGACGACCACCTCTTACCGATGGTGTTCAGAACATGAAAGCCAAATGTTTCACACTTCAGGCACCCAGTACAAAATCCGTACTCGTCCGCTTGTCCTTCCCTTTTCCCTGTCAGTATGTCCGACTGTCCGACTGTCAGTATGTCCGACGACGAAGGTCCTTCCCTTTGCCCTGTCAGTATGTATGCTCAACCCAATTATTTGTCCTGCTCATTAATTAATTTACGGCAGAATAAGTGCTGTCCAAGACCAGCATCTATTTTATTTATTAATTAATTAATTGATATCAGGCTCATTAAAAGGCTTGAACATAAATCACATGAGGAACAAAGACTTTAGCAGAAAATTATTAGATAAATACATGTTATAGTAATGGGATTTGAACCTGGGCTCCAGCATGAAGAGGAACACTAAATGTCCTTGTCTATCCTGGTATTTCAAGATGGAATACCACCGACGCTTACTACTTCATGTCCATGGCACCAAACAAGGCCAACCAGGATATTATTCATGTGAACGTGTGAAAATCCATGTGACCATTACTATCACTTTTTGGGTAGCGGTCTTTGGTGATACCCTTTCGAGACCTCTCCCCTTCCATGAGCCTAGACAATCAGACATCCACATACAAAGGTGGTCCATTCAAGATAGCCCGAGATATATTTCACCTGGATTAACATCCAGGGATGCTGTAGCTGGTGTTTTGCTAAACAATTCACGAATGGCTGCATTATGTTACGAGCACCAACTTTGTTTGGTGGATATGATGTGCGGCAATACTTAAAGCACATTTATTTAGCATGCAGAAAAAAAATATTCAATTTATATCCAGGGATGCATTTTTTTGGCCTTTTTTTTTTTAAGGCCATTTTCCCCGCTAGAGCGGGGGTTAGCCTTGCGGGCCCCATGACAATCATGGTTCCCTGTTTGAGGCAATGTTTTATGGTCCGGATGCCCTTCCTGACGCCAACCCTTGGTCGCCTCTTGCGATGCGCAGGGATATGGTGTACCTATTCTAAATCGGGGTACACACCGTGATCATTCATCCCAGCAAGCTGGTGCTCAATTTGCCGACCTCGGAAGGATAACAGGCCGAGTCAACCCCCCTGGCGTTAATTCAGCGATCGACCGGGATTCGAACCCAGGATCCTAAGATCCCAAGCCAACACCCTAACCGCTCAGCCAACACCAGGCTTCCTGAAAAGTGGAAAATGACCTGAAATTATCAAAGCCATTTTAAAAAGGCAATTCCTGAGATTCTGCGGGATAATAATTCTTGAGTCACCATAAGTGCAAGTACCACAAAGCAGTAAGTGCAAGATACAACCAAGTCGAGGTTTTGTGAATGCATCGAAATCAAAAGGTTTGCATGCCTTGAGCAGGTGCTCTAAGCTGTCATCATAACTATGCTGCAAAGTTTGACCAACACAATAAATGCCTGATTTCAAAAAGCCATCTTTAGTCCAAAGGTCCACGGCGCTTCTTTGCAGCGTTAGCAACAGGAGGAGGCAAGGGGGTTAGAGGAGAGCATCTCCAGCAATGGTCCAGGAAGGTGAAGGAAACCGTGATGGTAAAGCACTATGATGTCAGTGAGCTCCCTCTCATCCTGCTGGGCCAGATATACAAGGCGAAACCTGCTCCACATTCGGAACAAACAGACCGCCTGGCTTACTTTCGGTGGCGCCACAACGTTATAAGTCTGGCCGACCAAATTTGCACGTCTCGCTCAGGGATATCACAAATGACAAATGAAATCCTCGAGGGGAGACGGGTCCTAATAAAGTGCAAGTTGGTGTGATGTACACCTATATACATACTTATGAATGAAATTGCTGTTGCTTCGAAAATACAAGGGTTTATTTAAGAAGCAACAGCAATTTTAGACATGCGTGATTGGCCGTTAAGATATTATTACAAGTCGACTTCAGATGGGTCTCTCTGCATTTGTACACGTGTTGTAATTGGTGAGATCACAAATTTATGTACTCTAAAAAAAGGACATATAAAATGGACAGCATCATTCGTTGCTTATAAGTGTACAATGATAAGGGGCCACCTATTACGTACTCACTGGGGGATGGCTACAAAAATGGCACTATTCCATGTACGTAATAAGTCGATGACATATGTTGGTTACACAATCTTTCTGATGAGAACCTCACATCCACTCCCCTTCCTGAATAAGGACCTAGAATATCCGTACTCAGTGTGTCATGAGTATTTGTCTATCCGAAATTATTTAAAACATCAAAAATCCTTCGGGACCGTCGATTTGGTGTGTGCGCAGTGAGGTACAAATTGAGAAAAATAAGGAAAAGGGTAGATGGGATGAAGGAGGAAGATGAAGTGTAAGAGAATTGAGGTGACAAGAGAGAGTCTTGGAAAGGAAATGAGTAAAGGAAGAAGAGAGAAGAGACATATGTGGGGTGTAGGGGGAGGCGTTCAGCAATTCTTCTCCATCTTGAGTACGTAATTAATAGGTGTCCCCTGTCCAAAATTGCAGTTTTCCCCCTTTGAAAGGGGGAATTGAAAGGCGTTACTGCATCAAAACAAAATTGCTTTCACACCAATTAATCGCAGGTAACACCAGCACGAAGACAATGAAATAACAAGCATGACAATAGATGGCGTCACAGAACCTTCATATCCATCCGAGACGTGGAGATGTGGAACACAAGATGGATTTTCTGATTTAAAATCTGCGCACCTCAGACCTAATCTGAATGTTGAACAATTGTGCAATAATACGTTTATGTCGATGATGTATGCGTTGTGTTAAAATAAAAACGAAAAAAAACTTGTAGTTTAGGATGCTTCCCACTATTAAGCAGGTGTTGATATCTGATATGGCTGGAAGGATGGTCTGGACTCCAAATTATACTTCGAGGTACGCATAATCCCCTCTAAGCTGTCTAAAGCCTGGGTAGGAATCCCGACCGAGCTATAAACTGTTGCCCTGGTGTTTCACAGGTATGGTGATTCAGCCATCAATGTGTGTGCCGTCCATCATAGACGTTATCCTTGGCGCCCCACCTGCCGGTATTAGCTGGTGGATGATAAATACCCCACTGTGTCCTTCGCAAAGAGTAGGCGAGCCATCACCGGCACCCTGAACAAATTACAAATTCCTGCCCTAACTACTGCTGGCAAGGCAATGGCAAACCACCTAGTATAACCCTGAAAAAGAAACTGCTTCGGCAGCACAAACGCTTAATTACCCCCGTTAACTCACCGAGGATCCAATTTTTTGAAATACCGACTTCTATCCTGGAAGTCCGAGCAGTGTCCATGTGTTTTATACCCCCCCCCCCCACCCCTTCCCATACCTCCTCCCCCCCACAGATCTCCCGATGTCCCTGCTCTCAAATGTTGTACTTGTGTGCTTCCCTCTCTCTCCCCATCTTGTCCCGCTCCCTTTATTATATGTTTTTTTTTATGTGTCCGTTTATGTTTTTTGTGTTAAATGTTAGCTCTTACACGAGCCTCGATCTTGTATACAAAAAAAAAAACAACAACAACAAAAAACGCTCTGTAATAGAGTATGGTACATCACAATCAGATATTTATCTCACACATCTTCAAAAGGACCCTGTGTTTTATTCATGTAGAGGAGGTACAGAAAACAAATGCTTGAAAATGACGTCATGCCAGAGACTTTAAAAATAATTAAATTTTTCAAGATGATTTTGTTTTTTGAAACTTTTAACAATTAATGCCAAACAACGCCCTCTCTATCCTTGTTCAGCCTTGAGGCATTATTACAGGAACAGTTGTTCGTTTGGTGGCAGGGAAGGTTTGGAACACAGGATTAGAAACTTCAACAACTTGTCCAAGGATGATATCTCTCGAGCAGCTGTTTGCGGAGCGCGAGAACGATTCGGCATTTTGTTCGGCGCCATCTTCATGTCACCTTAGTGACGTCATCAACAATTGCACCGACTGCATGTTACATTTAAATGCCAAATCGCATTTTCTCGCTCACATCACATCATCACCATTAATTGGCCGCCCTTCCTACCCGCCGATCGTTCCTACACACGACGTAGGTACGCATTTAATAAAAATGTTCAGCAGGATCATGACAAATTTGAATGCCAATGTGTTGGCATTATGATCAATGAACAATATATTCAACATGGAAGCACAGCAGGTTGGAATATGAAGGTAACTGTAATGAGACGAAGAACATTTTTACCCGACACACACAAAGCGAAAAGCAGGGTTAAGCAATTGGTTCACTTCTGTCTGTCCGTCTGTCTGTCCATCCATCTACAAACGTCGGTTTATGACCGAGCAACAACCTGATTTCAAATGAATGCTATATTTTGAACACAAACCGGAAGAAGAATCGGAAAACAAATCTGCCACTTGGCAGTACTCTTGCTCTTAATTTGTTCCGATCGCACAAATACAGAGGGTACAGAGGAGTGAGATCATATTTTTACTATGTCTGCTTGTCTGGCAGTTAAATAGAATTGAAAATCATTCCAAACAGACAAATTATTGTTTTTAAGGACGTCATAAAGGACACAAACAACAGGCACGAATAACTCATGTAACATGTTAATTAAGGTCGTGTAAAAGACATTGCGTCAATGATGGTAAACTTCCTGAATTAATTTTTTTATACGACCTTTAAAATATTTATTTTATTACCCTCGCCTGAGGAGAGGGTATTGCATTTTAGTCCTTTTGTTTGTCTGTCTGTTTGTCTGTCTGTCCGCACGGAATAAATATGATTTTCTCTGCAACTGTTGGTCCGATTGACAGGAAATGTTCACCATAGGTGCTCCTCCTGTATAATTTTTAATGATAATAATGACGTCATCGGTCACATGGTATGGGCGCCATCTTGGAAAAACCGAAAATATTTGCACCTCTACATTTCCGAAAGTGCTGCATAGAAAAAATTGAGACATTGCTCATTGTAAACAACGATCCATGGGGAATAAACCATGTTAATGATGATGTCATAATTTGACAAGTAAAAAACTTCATCCGATCAAGATGAATTTTTTTTGAGCGTCATCCAGGGATAAATTGGTGGAGAAAAAAAAAATGTTGATGTCATTGGTCACGTGGTTTGGCCGCCATATTTGTTTTAACACAAAGCCTTTAAAACCACTGAAAACACGTCCTGGCGAGGGTCTGCAATCTCTGATTGCTCTTTCTTGTTTATATTGAATTATATACATAAACACTGAAGAACACAAATCACCTTCTTACCACTTCCAAAAAACCTCCAGTTTTGCAGTACTTGTGAATGGTAAATAAGGTGGTGTATAAGATACTGCATAATAGTGATAAACTTCTGGAATTTTTTTATACGACATTTAAAATCATTATTTTATTACCTCTGCCACAAAAGGTGGAGGGAGGTTATGTTTTCACCCCTTGTCTGTCTGTTTGTGAACAAAATATCTCAAAAAGTTGTGCACGGATTCGGACTAAATTTGGCAGAGATGTAGCGTATGTGACAAGGACGAAATGATTAGATTTTGGTGAAGAGCTGGATTCGGATCCAGCTACTAGAATTTTAAAGTGATTCTTCACCATTGGGAGATCGGGACAAAAACGATACCTAGCAGGATATCTCAAAAAGTTATGGATGGATTTGGACGAAACTTGTTGGACAGGTTTGGGTAATGAACGTAGAGCAGCAACGAAGGTTGGAAAGGGTGGAAATGCGAATGGTTCGGTGGATGTGCGGAGTATCGTTGAGAGAGAGGCAGAGAAATGATGAATTGCGAAAAATGATGGGAATAGAGCCTGTGATTGATGTTGTGAAGAGGAACAGGTTGAGATGCTTTGGTCATGTGTTGAGGAAGGATGAAAGTGACTGGTTGAGAAGAGTGATGGAAATGAATGTAGAAGGAAGTAGAGGACGGGGAAGACCGAGAAAGACTTGGCCAAAGATGGTGGAGGAAGAAATGCGGGCAAGGGCAGAAATGCAGAAAGATGGGCAAAATGGAGAAGATTGTCATGGGGACCGCAAGGCTAACCCCCGCTCTAGCAGGGAAAATGGCCTTAAAATGCATGTTGTGTTGTTGTTGTTGTTGTTGGACAGGTTGGGTGTCTGACCAGGAAGAATCGATTAAATTTTGGTGAAGATTCGGATCCGGATCCAGCTAGTAGAATTTTAAAAGTTATTCTTCACCATTGAGTGATATGGCCAACCAGGCGGAGGTTTGCTCTCTACTGAGTGCCGTTCTAGTTATTTCTGTACTTGGAGTAAAGGTAGTACAAGCTTGCTCAAGCAGGAAAGGAAGGGCAAGATTCATGTGGCAGGAAAAACGAGACAAGATGCCTCTGGAAGGAAAAGTGTGGCAATATGGCTATGGAAGAAAAGGTAGCGCAAGGAAGCTTGGTGCAAGATGCCCTGGCAGTAAAGGTGGGGTAATATGGCTTTGGAAGGAAAGGTGGAGCAAGGAAGGTTGGAGCAAGATGCCGCTGGCAGGAAAAGCAGGGGAAGGACTATGGGGCAATATGCCTCTGCAGGAAAAGTGGGGCAAGATGTTTTTGGCAAGAAAGGTCAGGTAATATGGCTTTGAAAAGAAAGGGCAAGGAAGTGTGTGGCAAGAAGACCTTGGCAGAAAGGCAGGGCAAGGAAGGGTGGGGCAAGATGCCTCTGCATGAAAGGTGGGGCAATATGGAAAAGGTAAGGCAAGATGTCTCCTCTTCCCATACAACCTCGTCAGTCATTGTTTGAAGTTAGTTATTTTGAACGTTCATGCTGAGGGCTCTCTGGCAGACGGTATAGTGAGAAATTGCAAGCAAAACATGATCAGTATCGCAACTTAATTTCCACATAGGATGTGATTATGGTGGTGTGAGAGGGGGCGTATCTCGCCCCACCTTTACTAAACAACGTCCAGGTCAAATCTGACCCACTCTCATACAAAATATAAATTAATAAAGGTGTTATTAAATAAATAAGCGTAACCCTTATTAAATCTGCCAATCATTTGTTCACCATTTATTTATTCCCGTCTCAGGTTCGCAGTGGAAGTTTCACGGGTCCGTCAAGGTGACTGCTCAAAGAGGTTACAGACTTGTAAGGAGTCTAATGAGGCAAATTAGCCAACCGTTCTCTCCACCCACGAACAGGAAGTTTGAACTTTGCCTTGGGGCCATACCAAAAGCTTAATATGCTAGTTACTGCATAAAGGAAGGAAAAAAAGCATTATGCAATAATTTAAAAAGAATTTTATTTTGTTCTGGTCAGTGGGAGTTTGTGGATTGCCAAATGAGCCAATTAATAAGGCGGGAGCGTATAGTGCAGAGTTTGATGCAATCCCTATAATGAAGTGCTTTCGATTGTTGCATCAGCACTTGTGAGTTGCAATTGTTGAAATTTTTTGATATTACATCAACTGCAGCTTATTTTTTAAATAGCAGCCATTGCCCCCTCCTTGCTCGCTAAAACCATCATCCATCATTAACCTCTTTCCTTCTGTACTATTATTTCATAATACATCAACCCTTCTATGTTTTCATAACAATGGCAAAAATGAGAATGTGTCATCACTTTTATGGCTTGATGATATCACCTGTCCCTCGATTGTGATCTTGATATCTGAAGTCCTTCATTGTTGGAGACCGGGAACAAGAGCACGACAGACCAGGAGGCAAGAATTCAGAATTACGTCAAGTACAAATCCAAATAGTTAGCTGTTTGATTAAAGACTTCTTTTTCTCCACTGGTTGGTGTACGTGCGATTCCCATGTCAGCTAACTCTCAGCAACCTGCATTTCGCAAATAGGGGAGTAGGCCAAACACCCCTGAATCTAAGTTGAGGGAGGCCTTTGCCCAGCAGTGGACCTGGTTCGAGGGGGGTTTCTTTTCCTTGAAAATGTCTGTCTCACTTAACAAAGGCAATGTGGGACCCAGAAAGTACAAATTCAAGTTAAAAACGTCTCCAACTATAAGGGGAATGTAGAGGTCACATGTTGAATTTGATAACTCTCAGGCAATTCTTAATCGAAAGCAATTTTTCACCTTAAATGCCCTTTCACTTGAAAGAGACACCAATATCCAATGATATAATTGGTGTAACAATGCTGTGACCACATCTGTTCAAATCTCGTACACTCTGTTGATTTGCCCATTGTATATGAATGTTCTTTACTCCTATAAAAGTGTATTTATATCTCCTCATGTATGCTGTGTAAATTGAAGAAAATTTCCTCAATGAGCACAAAGGGATTCCTCAAGTATTCACATCCCTTGACTTTTTTCACATTTAGTTGTGTTACAGCCTGAATTTAAAATGGGTTAAATCGAGATTTTTTTCGGTCACTAATCTACACATAATACCCCATAATGTCAAAGTGGATTTTTTTGAGAAATCTTTACAAAGTAATTAAAAATGAAATGCATAAATATTTAATTTGCATAAGTATTCAACCCCCTGAGTCAATACTTGGTAGAAGCGCCTTTAGCAGTGATTACAGCTTCAAGTCTTCTTGGTTATGTCTGTATCAGCTTTGCATATCTAGATTTGGACAGCTTCTCCCATTCTTCCTTACAGATTTGCTTAAGCTCTGTCAAGTTGGATGGGGACCTTCGGTGAACAGCAATCTTCAAGTCTTCACACAGATTCTCAATAGGATTCATGTCTGGGCTTGGCTGGGACACTCAAGGACTTTCACATTCTTGTTCTGAAGCCATTCCAGTGTTGCTTTGGCTGTATGCTTAGGGCCATTGTCCTGTTGGAACGTAAATCTTCGCCGCATTCTAAGATTGTTTGCATTCTAAAGCAGGTTCTCCTCAAGGATTTGCCTGTATTTGGCTCCATTCATTGTTCTCTCTATTCTTACAAATCTCCAAGTTCCTGCTGCTGAAAAGCATTCCCATAGCATAATGCTGCCACCACCATGCTTCACGGTAGGGATGGTGTTAGATGGGTGATGAACTGTGCTCAGTTTCCGCCAGACATAACGCTTTTTATTCAGGTCAAAGAGTTCAATTTTCGTCTCATCAGACCACAGAATCTTTTGCCTCATGCTCTGAGATTATTTCACGTGCCTTTTTGCAAACTCCAGGCGTGCTGTCATGTGCCTCTTTTCAGGAGTGGCTTCCGTCTGGCCACCCTCCCACACAGCCGAGATTTGTGAAGTGCTGCAGAGACTATTGTCCTTAAAGCAGGTTTGCACTTCTCAGCCAAGGAACTCTGTAGTTATGTCAGAGTGGCCATTGGGTTCTTAGTCACCTTCCTGATGAAGGTCCTTTTTGTCTGGTTGCTCAGTTTGGTTGCCCAGTCTACCCAGTGCGACGTCTGCCCAGTGCGTGAAGTTCATGTGCTTTCAGAAAGACTTGAGTTGGTGGTGGAAACATTCCACCATACCATTCGCTGCAGAATGGTAAGCTTTGGTTCACACATGGTCGGTAACCAGGAGTAGAGTCAGCTTGTGAAATAGAGCCAATTCGAACTGGGTACCATGATCTGTAGTGATGGTTGATGAACACCAAAATGTGTGATCTAGGTGTGTACAACGTCCCTGGCGATGGAAGGTGTGGTGATGTCTGTCAGCTATTGGTGTATCCTCCAGTCAATGGGTGAAGTGGTCAACAAGTCAGTAAATAGCAGTACCCATTTCAAGGTGATAAGGGACCAACAAGATCCATGTGGACCCTGTCAAAACACCTATCTGGTGTTGAAAAGCTACAGAGTGGCACGACAGTATGATGTTGGATTTTGGAGCATTAACATTGAAGACACTGCAATGGTCTGATGATCCCTCGTTGTAACATATAGCATGTCGTGTCGATGAGTGGTCAGACATAGCACATGGCGATGAGTCGCTGCTCAAATACCCGGGTGTGTGACTGAGAAATGTCGAAGACTGTATGACGGAATGCCGCAGGTATGAAAGGGCGTGACTGTCCCATGGATGTATCACACACGATGGTAGTGTCTGTCCCTGGGATTGGTACCTCGCAAAATGTAAGGAAAATGGTTGCAGACTGTAGACGGTGGAGCTCTATGTCCTTCCATTGCACTGCTGCAAGCATTAAAATAGATGGCTAGTGTGTTGGTAGAAGACAAAGCCAAAACCTCTGCGTGAGAGAGAATCGGCCGCAGAGTTCATGATTCATTTGATGTGCCGGATGTCGGCGGTGAATTGCGAGATATAACTGAGTTGGTAAAGTGTGCGAGGGGACTGAGAGTCCGAATGGGTGGACAGAGCGAAAGTTAATGGTTTTTGGCCAGTGAGAACAGAGAATTGTTTGGCCTCTAAGAAGTGGCAAAAGTGCTTGATGGCGAGGTATGCAGCGAATAAGTCCCAATCGAAGGCGTTGTACCTGCGCTCTGTTGGTTTCGGTGTTTTAGGGAGGGCCAGTTCACACCAGTCAGCATGAATAAACTGTTGAAGTGCCACACCCACCGTGACTTTATCCGCACCCACCGTGATGTTGGCACCTATTGCTTCGGATGAATCAGGATTGAGGTGATGATCAGGGTGTCTTTGATGGTATGGAAGGCTGATAAGGTTGTCTCCGACCATCGGAACACTTCAAGGTGCTTACCAGATGTGCTTAACTCATACAGCGGTTGCAGTGTTATGTCTGCATTTGGAATAGATTGATGGTAAAAGTTTACGAGGCCCAAAAACTCCTGCAGTTTGCATTGAGATGATTGTAATGAGAAATCCCGAATGACCTGCACCTTCTCCTCGAGTGGTTAACACAGTGGCTGAGGTAATTAAACTTCGAAACGCCGAATATGCACTTCATAAGCTTGATGAAGATGCCGAAGTCTTGCAAATGGATGAAGAGGAGACGCAGTGTTCCTGATGTATTTCTGCGGTTGCGCTTTCTAACGCTGCGGTATCGAAGCAAAACTCTCCAAATATCATCAAACACCATTGCTGCATATTGTGTGAAAATGATGATGTCATAGGTCACGTGGTTTGGAAGCCATCTTGGATAGAAAAACAAACCTTGTCCGATCAACACGACACTTCACACACATTGTCCCCTACCCAATTGGAGCCAGAGTGTAAATTTATGATGTCACAGGTCACGTGGTTTGGCAGCCATATTGGATCCAAGCGAGAATCTTTGAAAATCTTCTTCTCTGAAACTGCTTAACTGATCAATGCGAAACTTTAACTAATTGATCAACTACTTATCGGAAATATAGTTTGACAAAATTGACATAATCGATCACTGGTCTGGCAGCTGTATTGGATCAACAACCCCTTAAAAACAGAAGAGTTGGCTTGCACAAAGTCCTTATCAAGACTGTGAGGGTCAAGTATTCTATAAATACCATCTAGTTTATTTGTGAGGTAAATATGGTGTAATTTCCTCTGCCTTCCTGTGTACTTCAGACATGCACCTCTCCTTCTCTCCTATCATTTGTTCATAAATTTATTTACCTTTTCTCCCCACACTCCCTTTGCCTCCCTTTTTCTCTCATCATGTTCCCTTCTCTTCCTTTACTCAATTTTAATTTTCCGGTTGCAACACACCACCTGCCCCACCCTACCCACTTCTCTCATATGGACATAATAGATAGATAGCCTCTAACTTCTCTAAGCTTATAAATAAGGATAGTTATGATTCAGTATCAAACAAATATCGGTGAACTGTCTAAAACAATTCATAAAGAAAACTTCGCTCTTGTACCCCACCACCAATGCCCTACCATATTTGTTTTATACCCATATCCCCTATCCACCCTCAGCCCCCTCCATTCCCCCTCAACTACCTATAACCTTGTGCTCAGTGATCGTGTGTGTGTGTGAGAGTGCGGTTGAGTGTGCTCATGTGTGACATGACATGCATACACCCTACCATCCAATTAAAGAACGTCCAAAGAAACAAGAGAAGTGACACATCTACTATACATGGATGATTCCAAATACCGAACGACAAAAAATTAGCAGAACAGCTGAAATTAGAGAAACAGTACTCCGATGACATCCAATTGTAGATTGACCTCGATAAATGTGCCAAGTGCACATTTGTGCAAGATAGGCCAACAACAAAAAAATAACATAGAAAGCGACCTTCGACACAACAATATAGGAGCTAGACAATGTAGCATCATGCAAATACCTCGGAAGAGGGCCACCAAATATGTCACTGTGTAGAATACCACTTTAATACACAAAACAATTAAATATGCAAAGAATTACCAAATAATACCTTTGTAGAACGAAGCTAATTCTGAAAACATACCCTTCCCCAAGGAACAAAATCAAAGCCATAAACCAACTGGCAGTACCAGTGTTCTAATACAGCTGCGGAATAGTAAACTGACCACAAGCGGACATAAAACAGCTAGATATCAAAACAAGGAAATTCCTCACTATCCACAAAATGTTCGACAAAAATCAGTGCATTCCAAGGATGTACCTACCAAGAAAAAGTAGGAGGTGGCAGCCTGATGGAAATCAATGAAATGCACAGAGTGATGAGTGCAGGATTAGCAGGGTTTGTGAAAAGTTCAACAGACTACCGAATACAATTTGTTTACAAGCATGAACACAAGAAACCAGAAAAGGTATCTCTCACTGATTTTGCCAAAAAAACTTCCAAAAACGTGTGAATAGATGTCACAGACCAAACCAAAAGAGCGATAAATACAGCCCCGATTGCAAAAAAGACAACAGAAAAATACAAGAAGAAATATCAACAGATATGTAGTGATAACTGGGAGAAAGACAAAAGAGCAGGGAAATATATAAAACAAGAGTTGGATAGATTGGGGATAGACAAAGAAGGATCACTGGAACGGCTAAGAAGAGGTTAGCTCAACTGGGATAGAGAATGAATCATCATTAGTGCTCAAGACATTAGTGCTTTGGACTTCCGCTTCCGGTCTTGCCGGCGAGGTTTCCATTTTTTCGAAGCTGTCCACGCTCTCCACACTATCGAAGTTAAGTAATTATTGTTTCCATTTGTATTTTCGTCAAAACTATTTATTTTATGGTGTGTGTACGTATAGTGTGTCCCTAGGAAGATTCTCAGTGTTAATCTTTCATACCTGTATGAAATATCGTCGGTTAATTCGTGTCGTGTCTTTTGAGGCCTTGTACCGTGCCCGACCTTGAGGCTTTGTTTTTCTCTCAGCGGTCCATCTATTGTGCTCCAACTACTTTCGTTCTCTGTTTTCTCCCAGTCTTTTCACCCCATACGTCCTTGTTTAAAATCTCAACTCAAAAACAAAAAAACAAAAAAACATTTCCTTCTCTTTTCTTATTCGTTGTTCTTATTCGTTTATTCGTTGTTCTTATTCGTTCGTTCGTTCTTCGACCACGTGTTTCACCCACATTTCCCCAGATAGTTTTCACTGTTAAACTTTAAAATGTTTAATCTTTCCCCTGAAGTACTGTATTCTGTCGTGCATTATAACACCTTTCTTCTTCTTCTTCAAAAAGGTTGCTTTCGACTTGCTCACCAAATATATTCATCCCAAATTTTTTTTCCATCTCTTACAGTGCCTCTTTCATACATTCCCTAAACTCTTCTGCACTCCACCCCCCCTCCAGCGTCCTCAAACGTATTTTTGACTCGAAGGTCACAAGAAACTCATTTTGCAATAAATGTTCGTTTCCCATTAATCGTACACTTTCCAAAATCCAATCTCACCCCTCCCCTCCAAATCCTCCCCATCACCCCTCCCCTCCAAATCTTCCCCATCACCCCTCCCCTCCAAATTTTCCCCATCACCCATCCCTTTCAAATCTTCCCCCTTGCCCCTCCCCTCCAAATCCTCCCCATCACCCATCCCTTTCAAATCTCCCCCCTTGCCCCTTCCCTCCTAAACTCCCCCCACACCCCTCCCCTCCTAGACTCCCCCTCGCCCCTCCCCTCCTAGACTCCCCACTCACCCCTCCCCTCCAAATCTCCCCCATCTCCCATCCCTTTCAAATCCCTCCCCTTGTCCCTTCCCTCCTTAACTCCCCCCTTACCCCTCCCCTCATAAACTTCCCCCTCGCCGCTCCCCTTCAAATCTCCCCACCCTCATTTCTTCTCCATTTCCCGCCTCTCACCCCTCCTCCTCAAAGCGTCCTCCCCGCTTCTTCCCCCTTCCAACTCTCACCTCCATCTCCCCCAACCTTCTGCCTCACTCTTCCCCCTCCTCAAATAACACCTCACTGTGCCTCACCCAATCACCATCAAACCTTTTGTCTGCCCCATCCTTCCCTTTCTCTGAGCTATTCTGAAATCTCTGACACACCTCCAACAGCTCTCCCTACCTCTTCCTCCTCTTCCACATCTTACCCGACCCCTCCCCCCCCCCCCCCCTGTTCTGTATCCGATGCTCCCCCTTCCTCTTCATTAACGGTATGGACCTCAAACATCCGGGGCCTTCGATCAAACCTAACTGATCTCTACAAACAGGTTGCTTCTGACAAACCAGACGTGATCTGCTTAACAGAAACTTTCCTCCTTCATGATGTCTCTGATTCCTTAGTATCTCTCCCGGGTTACTCCCCCCTCCGGTATGATAGACCTGAGCCTCGTCCTGGAGGTGGGGTTGCTATCTTTATCAAAAACTCTCTTTCTCACTCGCCCTGCACTGCCCTCTCTCCACCTCACCCCCAGGAATACCTCTGGCTACGGCTTCCCCTTCGCTCCCACCTCTTGTTCATATGTGTGTTGTACCGTCCACCAAACAGTGATGACTCCATCTACATCTCGCTGATACTCATCCAAACTCTCTCTTCCTCATATGTGGTGATTTCAATTGTCACCATGCCAGTTGGCTAGGTGTGGGTACCTCTCTCACCAGCCATGGCTCCTCAGCAAAGGACTTCTGTGACTCAGTGGGACTGACACAATCTGTCAATTTCCCGACACGGATCTTAGTCAACGGAGCATCATCTCTTCTGGACTTGGTTATGACTAACTTCCCTGAAAATGTCTGCTGCTCTTCTTCTGCTCCAATCGGCTCATCTGATCATGTGCTTGTTAAAGTGGACATCTCTCTGACCATTCTCAGAGAGCCTCCTCATCGTCGACGACTCTGGCGTTTCACTCAGGCCAACTGGCATGGTCTTCAAGCAGCCATCAATCATCTGGACTGGTCTCCCATCTCTACCGCCTCTGACATCAACTCATCCTGGGAATTCTTCCAAAGTAAATTGATCTCTCTCATGCACAGATTTATCCCATCTCGTCTTCAGTTGTCATACCCTTCCTCCCATCCATGGTACACGGAATCTTGTGGTGAGGCTGTTGCCCAGAAACAACTTGCCTTCGTCTCCTGGAAAGCTAATCCAATGGAAGGAAATCTCATTTCCTTTCACAAAGCCCGAAACAAGTGTGTCTCCACCCTCAGGAGAGCCAGGAAACAATATCTCTCCATTCTCAAGACCGAACTCTCCTATCTGACTCCCTCTTCCAAATCCTGGTGGCGTCTGGTCAAATCTGTTTCTGGTGTTTGTTCCCCCACCATCCCCTCCCTCACCTCAAATGGCTACACAGCTGACTCCGCACGTGAAAAAGCTGAATGCCTCAACTCTGTGTTTGCCTCTAAATCTTGTGTTCCAAACCCATCCCTCTCTGTACGCACCATACCCAGTCAGACCCAGCTGCTCCTGGACTCCGTGTCCTTTCCTCCTGACAAGGTGGAAAAGTTTCTGTCAACCCTCAACTCTGATTTTGCAACTGGACCTGACGGCATCAGCCCACGGGTCCTAAAATCCTGTTCTTCCACTCTTTCACTCCCTCTCTCTGTTCTCTTCACCCTCTCTTTTGGTCAAGGTCATCTGCCATCTGCTTGGAAATCAGCCAACATCACCGCTTTACACAAAAAGGTGCAAAAACAGATCCTAGCAACTACAGACCAATCAGCCTTCTCCCAATTATCAGCAAAGTCATGGAATCCATCATTGCTTCGGATATGAAATCTTTCCTCTTCTCCAATGGCTTGATCTCTGATCATCAATTTGGTTTCAGACCTGGTCACTCTGCTCTGGACATGCTGCTTCTGCTGTCTCAACAATGGATGGAGGTCCTCAATGCCAAACAGGAAACTAGAGCTGTCTCCCTTGACATATCACGTGCCTTCGATACCGTCTGGCACCCCGCTCTGCTCACCAAACTCTCCTCCTTTGGTATCCATGGAAATCTCCACGCATGTCTGGCGGACTTCCTCTCTAGACGTAGTCAACGTGTGGCCCTGAATGGGTTTCTCTCATCTCCTCTTCCTGTTCAGGCTGGAGTTCCCCAAGGCAGTGTTCTGGGCCCTGTGCTTTTTCTGGTATCATGAATGATCTCTCCGACTCTCTTGAAAATCCTCTCTATCTCTTTGCTGATGACTCCACTCTCTGCCGCTCCATTCCTCATCCCTCAGATCGGCAGTCTGCAGCCTCCTCGCTCTCTGCAGACCTGGACAAAATCACAGACTGGGCAAACAAGTGGAACATGCCTTTCAATCCTGACAAATCTCACACTCTTACGATGTCTCTCCGAAAAGACCGACTGGACAACCCTCTCATCCACTTTCTGAATAATCCTCTCCAAGAAGTTCTGTCACTCAAGCTTTTTGGTCTCACTATCTGCCATGATCTTTCCTGGGAAAACCACATTTCAAATCTGGCCTCCAAAGCCAGTCGCCGACTGGGCATCCTCCGTCATGTGAAGTCCTTCCTTGGCACACCTGAGCTCCTCACCACATATAAGGCTTTCATCCGCAGCTCAATGCAATACTGTTCCCCCCCTCTGGGCTGGTGCTCCTGCCTCACACCTAGCTCGTCTTCACGCTGTTGAAACCAAAGCGTTCAGAATCATTGGAATCTCCCGCGATGAAGCTACCTCCGAGGGCCTTTCACTTACTCACCGCAGGCAGGTTGGTGGTCTTTCTGTCTTCTACCGACTCCTCTCCGGCCTTGCTCCTCCAGCTCTCTCTGGGCTCTGTCCCCCAAATATTCCTACAGGTCGCACAAGATCTGCCTGCAACCCTCTTATGGTTAAACTGCCAAAATCAAGACTCTCTGCTCACCTTCACTCATTCATTCCTCTTTTCTCCCACCTCTGGAACAAACTCCCTCACTCTCTCCAATCCCACTCCACCCTCCAGGTCTTTAAAACAGCTGTTCACCACCATCTCTTATCTTCCCCCATCCAAAACCTTGATCTTTTCTACTCCTGCTAATTTCACCCAAAATCCACTTTTTTGAAATACCAACTTCTTTCCTGGAAGTCCTCGGTGTACTGTGATTATACTTTTCCCACCCCCCCCCCCCCCTTCCCACACCGCCTTCCCCCAATCCCTCTCCCTCCCACACATTCCCGATGTCCCTGCTCTCAAATGTTGTGTTTCTGTGCTTCCCCTTCTCTCCCCATCTTGTCTACCGCTCCCCTTTTTATATACTTTGTTTGTTTGTCTCTTTGATTTCTTTTTGTGATAAATGTTAGCTCTTTCACAAGCCTCGATTGTGTATACAAAAAAAAAAAAAAAAAAAAAAAGACCAAAGACGCCACACGAATGGCTAAAAGAAAATAGCAGGACTGACACAATCGGACAAGTGTAAGTTTGCAAGGTAGAAACAGAAACCATGAGGCACCTCCTATCGGGATGTAAAAAAAACTCATGTCAGAGCAGCTGTACACCCAAAGGGACAACAAGGTGTGTACAGTAATCCACTGACACACCTGCAGAAATTCAAATATCCCAGTTCCAGAAAAATAATGGAAACATGAACCTAAAGCAATCATTGAAAAGAAGGACCAAATGCCCACGTATGACCTGATGATCCCATCCAGAAATGTACATCCATTGGTTGAACACCTGTTGGACCTGCTTGCCATTGCTATTGCACTTGCCATTGCCATTGCACCGAGACAAAATGATATGGCCGGTATCTTGGTTATCTCGTGTGCCTGACCCATTAGGCCTGTAGGCCTCTGCTGATTATACATTGTCTGACTTTGTTGCATCAGATTTTCAATGGCATTGTTTGGATCGAATGTTAAATTATTAGTAAGGTTCCATCAAGCCTGTACGAGCCTTCCTAAAAAATAGAGTTACGTAATTTTTGAACGCCACCATATGGGCGTTACATGCACGTTTCCCAATCAGCCCGTTAACGGATTTCTAAAGCCAATGCAGGCGTGCTTAATGGCAAAGTCCCATACCACAAGTGATCACTTGCTCATTGATCAGAGTGCCAACACAATGAGATAATATTTCAGCGTCACAGCTGTTCTGAGGCACACAGTTTGTGTACGCCCCAGACTTCAAGCCTTCCATTTCTTTGTGGCCCAGGGGCTTCACTGTATGTATGTACAGTCACGTGAAAAAGTAAGTACACCCCATGTAAAGTTTTGACTTTTTCAACATCGTTCAACATACAGCTATTTGATCTTCATTTCAACAATATTGATAGATAAAGGTGATATAATATAACAAATATCATGAAACATTTACATTTTGCAGTCCATTGTATAATTTAAATAAACATAAATGCAAATTTTGCATTAGTCTAGTAGGAAGACTAGGTCCCCCTGCACCCCCCGGAGATATACTTCTAATCAGTGTTTCTAGATTGGAAAAAATGTGTAGAAAATGACTAGCTATGGCCCCAAGCTGAAAAAATGTCCCACATACCATTTTTATGCAAATTACTGCTGCAAATTTTATGCAAAATTATGCAAATTTTATGCAAATTTTTGATGAGGAGTAGAGTTGAGGGGTCTTTGAGGGCTTCATCGAGGTGCTCTCGGTTGCAAGACTGGGTCATTCTGAGAAGCACAGCAGGGTCAGAGATCATGATGTTCTCCTCCTCAGTGAATCTCTCCATCAACAGCCTCTCCATTGCCTCACACACTGTTTTGAGGCAAAAGAGGGACTTTGCGTAGGCCTTTCCACTGAGAACACCTTTGAGAGATCCACTTGTTACTAGTTGTGCCTCAAAGAGAATCTCTGCATATCCAGAACCACGCATCTTGTGTCCAGTGAGCATCCCGATGTAGTTCATGGATGTGTGGAAGGGTCCAATCGTTACTACATGACTAGCAAATTCATTTGGCCAGCGCCAGATGATGGGAAGGGCTTTCATGCAGACACCCAGATCAAATGTATTCAGGACCCATCTCTGACCCACCTCAGCAGTTGCTGCCTCGGAACGCTCATCATTCACACCGCCAGCAGAGAATGACACAGTCTATGCCACTACGATGCAAGAGTACTACATCTGGCTCTTCATCAGATACATCGGAAGCTGTGGCCTGCAGCCTGTGCCTGGGCTAGGGGGTTTCACCTCTGCAACTGGTTCTCCCCCACCCAGCAAATCAACAGTCGACTACTGCACGCCTATCCACCAACCGATCACAGACAACGCAGTTGTTCGTGAGCTACTGAAGCGTTCCGAGGCAGCAACTGCTGAGGTGGGTCAGAGATGGGTCCTGAATACATTTGATCTGGGTGTCTGCATGAAAGCCCTTCCCATCATCTGGCGCTGGCCAAATGAATTTGCTAGTCATGTAGTAACGATTGGACCCTTCCACACATCCATGAACTACATCGGGATGCTCACTGGACACAAGATGCGTGGTTCTGGATATGCAGAGATTCTCTTTGAGGCACAACTAGTAACAAGTGGATCTCTCAAAGGTGTTCTCAGTGGAAAGGCCTACGCAAAGTCCCTCTTTTGCCTCAAAACAGTGTGTGAGGCAATGGAGAGGCTGTTGATGGAGAGATTCACTGAGGAGGAGAACATCATGATCTCTGACCCTGCTGTGCTTCTCAGAATGACCCAGTCTTGCAACCGAGAGCACCTCGATGAAGCCCTCAAAGACCCCTCAACTCTACTCCTCATCAAAAATTTGCATAAAATTTGCATAATTTTGCATAAAATTTGCAGCAGTAATTTGCATAAAAATGGTATGTGGGACATTTTTTCAGCTTGGGGCCATAGCTAGTCATTTTCTACACATTTTTTCCAATCTAGAAACACTGATTAGAAGTATATCTCCGGGGGGGTGCAGGGGGACCTAGTCTTCCTACTAGACTACATGTGGAAAAGGTAAGTACACCCCTACATTTATCACCACTTCAAATACCTAAAATTAGAATCAGGTGCACCAGCTCAGGTGCCAATGATTAGAACATCGTTAGAGAGGATTGTGGAGGAACCTGTCTTATTTAAACCTCAGACGTTTCGTTTGGTTTGCTCTTTGTTGTTGAAGTGTGCAGCGTCACCATGCCTAGATCAAAAGGGCTCTCTGAGGCCTTCAGAAACAAGGTTATAGATGCCCACGAGTCTGGGAAGGGATTTAAAAAGATCTCCAAACAATTTGAAATCAATCATTCAACTGTCCGGAAGATCATCTACAAGTGGAGAAGATTCCAAACAACTGCGAACTTGTTCAGGCCAGGCCGCCCAGCAAGTTCAGCCCGAGAGCAGACCGCAAGATGCTGAAAGAAGTCTCGAAGAACCCCAGAATGTCATCACGGGACCTACAGGTAGCTCTTGCCACTGTTGATGTCAAAGTGCACGAGTCTACCATTAGAAAGAGGCTGCACAAATTTGATCTACATGGGAGGCGTGCCAGGAGGAAACCTTTGCTGTCCAGAAATAACATCAGGGCAAGACTAAAGTTTGCCAATGAACACCTCGGCAAAGACAAGCACTTCTGGAACAATGTGCTCTGGACAGATGAGTCAAAGGTAGAGCTATTTGGCCACAGTACCAGAAGACATGTTTGGCGAAAACCAAAGACAGCATTTGACCACAAGAACCTGATACCAACTGTAAAGCATGGTGGTGGAAATATTATGGTTTGGGGCAGCTTTGCTGCATCAGGGCCTGGGCAGCTCACCATCATAGAATCCACGATTAATTCTTCATTGTACCAGAGGGTGCTTGAGGATAATGTGAGGCCATCTGTCGGAAAGTTGAAGCTCAACCGAAGGTGGACCTTGCAACATGATAATGACCCTAAACATACCAGTAAATCCATCCATATAATAATAGCCTAAGGACTCGACTTTGTTATCCCTTTTACGCCGCACCCAGTGACCCGATGCCCACGGCACGAATGGATTTACGATCTACGAACCGCGCTCTTTGTTTATCACGTACAGACACACTCGAAAAATCTGAATTAGCCGACGTTGGGACCCAAAAGCATCCGATTAACTGCCGATACGACGCCATATTACGACGCCATCGTATTGGCGTCTGCTGGGTGAAGGCGAAGCAAGCCGTCCGCTGATTGGACAGGCGAAGGCGAAAGCAAGCCGTCCACTGAGTGGACAATCCAGAGCATGCATTTGTGCCGGTGTCGGCGATCGTTGTGCATATACGCACTCTTCATTCTCATCTTTCTTCCTAACTCTTACTCGGACAAGCAAATCCCCTATGCCATCCATAATGGTACACTCTATCCATACACCACATCCTCCCTTCCGTGGATGTACCACGGGTTTCGGCTAGTAACAATGAATGGCTGAAAAGAGCGAAATGGAGGGTTCTGGAATGGCCAAGTCAAAGCCCGGATCTAAATCCCATCGATTGTGGGGGGATTTGAAAGGAGCTGTGCATGCAAGACACCCCTCAAACATTGCACAGCTGAAATAATTCTGCATGGAAGAGTGGGCAAAATTTCTCCCAGTCGATGTCAGAGACTGGTAGACAGTTATAAGAAACACCTACTTGAGGTTGTTTCTGCCAAAGGGGGCAATACTACCTATTAGAGCCAAGGGTGTACTTACTTTTTCCACATGCGAAATTTGCATTTATGTTTATTTAAATTATCCAATGGACTACAAAGTGTAAATGTTTCATGATATTTGTTATATTATATCACCTTTATCTATCAATATTGTTGAAATGAAGATCAAATAGCTGTATGTTGAAAAAGTCAAAACTTTACATGGGGTGTACTTACTTTTTCACCTGACTGTATATACATATGTGTATATATATATATATACATATATATATATATATATATATATATATATATATATATATATATATATATATATATATATATATATATATATATATAGATATATATATATATATATATATATATACAGTGAAACCTTGACTTACGAGTGCACCAACTTACGAGTTTTCCGAGATACGAGCCGTCGCTCGGGCGGTTTTTTGCTTTGTGATGCGAGCCGAGATCTGAGTTACGAGCTTACGCCACCCGCCACTAGGTGGCCCAACGAGCGTTCAGGTCACGTGGTTATCTTGCCGTGCAAGCATCTCTGCCGTATATCGCTGTTGCTTTGTTTTCGCATTTTTGTTATTTTGGAAAATTTCTTAGTTTTAACCATGGGTCCTAAGAAATTGAGTGCCAAGGGCAGTGCTGAGAAGAAGAAGAGGATGATGTGCTTGGATATAAAACATGCAATCGTCGAAAAACATGAGCGAGGTGTGCGTGTTGTCGACTTGGCGAGGCAGTACGATCGTAGTACTTCTACGATATGTACGATTTTGAAGCAGAAGGAGTCGATAAAGGCTATAACGCCAGCCAAGGGCATTAAGATTATTTCAAAGCTCTGGACCTCTGTCCATGAAGAGATGGAGAAGTTGTTGTTTGTGTGGTTGACGGAGAAGCAGCTCGCAGGAGATACCGTGACCGAGAGCATCATCTGTGAGAAGGCACGAGACATTTACGGGGATTTGGTGCAGCAGACGGCGGGAACATCAACGGACGAGGCATCGGAAGAGTCATTCAAAGCCAGTCGGGGATGGTTTGATAATTTTAAGAAGAGGACCGGCATTCACTCCGTCGTCAGGCATGGTGAGGCAGCAAGCTCGGATGTGAAGGCAGCTGAAGATTTTATTATAACTTTTGCCGAACTGATAGAAGCCGAACGATACATCCCCCAGCAAATCTTCAACTGTGACGAGACAGGGCTCTTCTGGAAAAAGATGCCGAGGAGGACGTATATAACGGCAGAGGAGAAGAGCATGCCAGGCCACAACTTGTTCAGAGTGCCGGCGATAGCTCGCCTTCTCTTTGTGGAAGACACGGTGAGATTTTTTATTTTTATTTTTTATTTTATTTTTTGTATACAAGATCGAGGCTCGTGAAAGAGCTAACATTAATCACACAAAAAGACAAACCGACACACAAAACACAAAAAACAAGGGGAGCGGCAGACAAGATGGGGATAGAGGGGGAAGGACACAAACACAACATTTGAGAGCAGGGACATCGGGAGGACTTGGGGGGAGGTGGGAGAGGAATAAAACATATGAACACTGCAAGGACTCTGGGGTGAATTACCGGGGGTAGAAAATAGCAAGGTTTTCGATGGGTCATTGATGAGGTCATTTCGATGAGGTCATTGATGAAGACCAGAAATAGCACAGGGCCCAGAACACTACCAGAACACTACACAGATCCTTAACATCCAACAACTAATGGGACGCAAACGGGGCGCCCAGTTTAGCGGCACACACATTGATGAATCACCCTGCCTGTGAAACACCGACATGACAGGTTATAGCTGGGTCGGGATTCAAACCCAGGCTGGACAGTTTAGAGTCAAGTGTGCGTACCTCCAGTCCAGGCCATCCTGCCAACTTGTATGCTGCATACAGGTGAAATATAAAGAGCGAGATATTTATATATATATATTTTTTTTTAAATTGGTGTGGTTTTTGGGGGGCTGGAACGGATTAATAGCATTTCAATTCATTTTAATGGGGAAATTTAATTTGAGAAACGAGCAAATTGAGTTACGAGCTCGGTCACAGAACGAATTAAACTCGTAAGTCAAGGTTTCACTGTATATATATATATATATATATATATATGTATATATATATATATATATATATATATATATATATATATATATAGTAATACCCCGGCCTACGTCATTAATTGGTTCCATAAGCCGTGACATAACTCGGTTTTTGACGTAAACCGGGCGTAATGCCTTAAAAATGCCTTAAAATGAAGACAAACACCGTAAAACTAGAGTAAATAACTCGCGAAAGTATATAACTATCGCTAAACCTTAAAGAACACTAAAAACACATTTTAGTCATATTTTTTAATGAGTAATGAACACAATTAATAAATGAATTTGTAAAGAATAATGAATAAAATTAATAAGATTATGTTATTCACCTTAAACATGGCGTCTCTTCTGAACACAAACACACATTTTAGCAGTCTTAGCCGGCGGCGCTTTTTCAGTGACGTATGCGAGAATACGTTCCCTATCATGAATGATGGTCGATACGGTCGACCGTGGCAGCCCTAAGGCATAGACCTTATCGCGAATCGGTAAATATCAACAGAGGGCGCTCCACCGCAAAGCATGATGGGATCGAAAAGGGGGCAAACGTAAACACGAACCCAGAAGAGGAAGCGTCTGTCTACGATCGACGCTGTGTTTACGGAAAGGAAGATGGCTAATGTGAAAGAAATTCAGCGTTTTTTGGCATTAAAATGCAGCGATTTAAAGAAATATCTGAGGGAAAGGGGGGTTCCCATTAGGCCATGGGCCAGATATGGTCCTCGTGCACCCCCCCCCCCCCCCCACAACTCTACCACCCCATATATTTTTGAAGCACTAGGGTCCCTTCAACATGAAATCAACTGGTAACAGTAAATAAACTGGTTCTTACTATTCATTTTTCACACATATTTGATGGTACCCTTAAAATATATCTTTTCCGTGTCGTTATGTTCCCTGAGATGGCTGAAAGTGGTCCGAGTTATATAAGTTATATATCATCTGAAAGGTAATTATCTGCTGGTCATTATAAATGACATATTTTAGATTTAGTGTTACCATTGGCCTCAAAAATCAAGTCGAACAGCTGTACCCCATGTTTCGCTGTGTCAAACTAACACTGACTAAGATATTCAAACTAATATTTCAAATCCAGCCACACTAGACTTGATTGACATTAATAACAAATGTCTGGACATTCTTCATAAAAATACCTTTCACTTGATACCAAATGTGTATTTTTGTCAATAAAAATCTATCAGATATGACACTTCAAACAGAATGCAGGTGTGCCGACAATCGCGATAACTGCACGAAATGATCGCGTTGATAGACATTGTCAGTCATGGAAGGTGCTTTTATTGGAAAGTGAAATATCATTCAATTGCTCATTGTTACTTGACAATATATTATTAAGTCACACTTTACCTCGATTTAGTTACAGGAATACATGCATGTTGCAAATGAAGCAGCTTTGTCAACCACTCGCTACTATTCAGAAATTTACCAGCTAGAACATCAGCTAGAATCTAGCATCAGCTAGAACATCAGCTAGAATCGAGCATCAGCTAGAACATCAGCTAGAACATCAGCTAGAACATCAGCTAGAATCTAGCATCAGCTAGAACATCAGCTAGAATCTAGCATCAGCTAGAATCTAGCATCAGCTAGAACATCAGCTAGAACATCAGCTAGAATCTAGCATCAGCTAGAACATCAGCTAGAATCTTGCATCAGCTAGAACATCAGCTAGAATCGAGCATCAGCTAGAACATCAGCTAGAATCTAGCATCAGCTAGAACATCAGCTAGAACATCAGCTAGAATCTAGCATCAGCTAGAACATCAGCTAGAATCTAGCATCAGCTAGAACATCAGCTAGAATCGAGCATCAGCTAGAACATCAGCTAGAACATCAGCTAGAACATCAGCTAGAACATCAGCTAGAATCTAGCATCAGCTAGAATCTAGCATCAGCTAGAACATCAGCTAGAACATCAGCTAGAATCTAGCATCAGCTAGAACATCAGCTAGACCAACAGCTAGAATCTAGCATCAGCTAGAACATCAGCTAGAACATCAGCTAGAATCTAGCATCAGCTAGAACATCAGCTAGAACATCAGCTAGAATCTAGCATCAGCTAGAACATCAGCTAGAATCTAGCATCAGCTAGAACATCAGCTAGAATCGAGCATCAGCTAGAACATCAGCTAGAACATCAGCTAGAACATCAGCTAGAACATCAGCTAGAATCTAGCATCAGCTAGAACATCAGCGAGAATCTAGCATCAGCTAGAACATCAGCTAGAACATCAGCTAGAACATCAGCTAGAACATCAGCTAGAATCTAGCATCAGCTAGAACATCAGCTAGAATCTAGCATCAGCTAGAACATCAGCGAGAATCTAGCATCAGCTAGAACTAGAAGAAGTTCACAAGAAAGCTCTTGAAGTAGTTTGTGATGTTGTAGATAAGGAGGTGTTACATAGCCACAAGGTTGTGAAACTATCAGACTTGAGAGCATTGTATGTTGCTCAGCTAGAAAGCAGCAATGTTGTTATACTGTAACAAATAAGGTGTGATTGTGTGTGAATTTAGCAATTCATATTTAATTGTGTTGAAAGTTAGCACAGTGTTACCACATGGATCATCTGAGAAGCATATGCGGCAATTGTCGGCACACCTGCGGTCTGTTTACAGTGTCATATCTGATAGATGTTTACTGGTAAGAAGACATATTTGGTATCAAATGAAAGGTATTTTTATGAAGAATGTCCAGAAAGTTGTTGTTAATGTCAATCAAGTCTAGTGTGGCTGGATTGAAGATATAAGTTCGAATATCTTAGTCTGTGTTACGTTGGCACAGCGAAACATGGGGTACAGCTGTTCGACTTGATTTTTGAGGCCAATGGTAACACTAAATCTAAAATATGTCATTTATAATGACCAGCAGATAATTACCTTTCAGATGATATATAACTTATATAACTCAGACCACTTTCAGCCATCTCAGGGAACATAACGACACGGAAAAGATATCTTTTAAGGGTACCATCAAATATGTGTGAAAAATGAATAGTAAGAACCAGTTTATTTACTGTTACCAGTTGATTTCATGTTGAGGGGACCCTAGTGCTTCAAAAATATATGGGGTGGTAGAATTGTGGGGGGGGGGGGGGGTGGGGGGGGTGCATGAGGACCATAACTGGCCCATGGCCTACATTGGAGAAGAGAAACAACAGGAGCTTGCTGAGAAGGCTTTTGAAACCTCGATCGGCCATACAAATATCGCCGGGCTGGAACTTGTCTACAATGTTCGTCATCTTTACAATTTTTTTGTCCGACGTGTTTCCTCCTGTAGGTTTGGAAATGTATGAAATTGTTCTGCTAGGTGTAATACCAACAAGGCACTTGAGAGTAGGTCTTGACTTATATTGGCTGTACACTTGCGAACAAAACTTGGGAGACGGTGCTTTGTCATAATCCAAAGCGAAATGCGAGGTCCTCCTCGCGAAGATTAAGCCGAAGCTTCATGAGTGTCATGAGTAGTTGATCCTCTAAAGATTGAGATCGCTTAACTCCGGGTTTTGTAGTATTGTTTATTTGCCAGGTCTTGTCTTCCATTGATAATTTCCCCTTATAATAATGAAGGTTCTGTGCATGAGGGGATACTTCTGCTAATAACCACTTAAACAGGTCAGAACTAGGTAAACCTGTATAAAGTTTCACAAGTTCATCACAGTTTGCTATGTCCGAAACAGTAAGCTTCTTGTTACATACTGCAATGGCGGCTTTCAGTTTTGCGACGGTGTCCTTGGCTTGCAAATACTGGCTCATGAGCTGATCACAGTTCAGTTAATTTGTCACAGTAAAAAAGTCCTAAAAGTAGTTTAAAGTGGTAAGGATCATGTAGTGTGTCAATGTAAACAAGCAGTCTGTCAAAGTGACAGCGACCGCCGGCGGCGCTATTGCCCCTTTTCCGATCCCATGACGCATTGCGGTTCCGATTCGCGATAAGGTCTATGCGCTATCACCGACACTTTTTCACCTTTTTCATACCTTTTAATCAGATTTAACTTATCTTCCATCGTAACCACATTATTCTTGGAAACACTAGCACTATCCTTCTTAGGACCCATGGCTAACACAGACACAGTAAAGGAATACTGTACGTTGCCTCTGTTTTGAATGAGAACCAGCAACTACGCGTACGTACAGTATACTGTACGTACATTTTAAAAATATTTTTAATGTGCTTTTTATTGTATTTTAAATTGTTTTTTAGCTTCTTTTATTGTTAATTTATGAACTATTTTATTTATTTTAAATATATTTTGAAGGAAAAATTATTTTTTTTCACGTCCGTAGGAATGACGTAAAGTTGCACATAATGACGTTCGCTGAACTGAAATTTACTCCAGAAGAGTGGCGTAAAGTCGGATTTGACGTAGGTCGAAATGGCGTAAAATGGGGTATGACTGTATATATATATAATGTGCTTAGTTGTGTGTGCTTTCTGCTTAGTTGTGTGTAAATAATAAATCCTGTTATTCCTACGTTCTTCTTCTTCTTCTTCTTCCTTCTTCATGCTCTTTCGGTCGCTTTAGAGGTTTCCACATTGAGTGTACGTGGCGCGATTTGGCCGACGCACATAAATCGGGTCTAGTCTTGGTAAACGGCTCACGCCGCGGTTCGCTTCGCTCGGCGTTATCCATCCATTACGCTGCGGCCGTGAGCGGGGAGTATTTCCTTGCGTACCGGGAAGCGCTAGTATTTAGGTCATAGGACGGTTGGGCCTACTACCCTACCCAGCGCCGACCGGGCATGGCGTCATACCCCCGGGACCACGCCGGTCAGTAACAAACAAGGGGATTAATCCCCCCTTGGTAAGTGGGAAAGGCCGACGTCGGGGTCCGTAACAACAGCCAATATTTATATATATATATATATATATATATATATATATATATATATATATATAGGGTGCATCAAACGCCCAACTATTTTTAAAAAGATGTTGGATTGATCTGTCCCAAATTTTATTTTGTTCCAATCATAAAATAAAGTTGCTATGCAAAATTTGGTAAGGTTTGGACATCATCTTCTGGGTCCACCTCACCATTTCATATTTTGAGTCGGTGGTATCAGAGTTGGAAATTTGACACGCAGCTGTTTTGAGGCCCATAAATAAAAATGAAAGGATTGACCGATTGCTACATATAATAACTCTTTGTAAAGGTATTATTGTGCTCTGTAGCAATATATCATCATCATAGGGATAGGGATACAATTCATTTATATACAAATAGTCAAAATAATGATTTTTTTCAAAATCTATATATATAAAGTAGAGTTGGCCTCTGTGTCTGTATCCTGATCTACGATCTCTAAGATCTCGAGAACCCGTGGACGGATTTGCGAGCGGAAAGTACTGTTCGACTCGGGATGGTCCCAGGAATGTCACGGAGACATAAACATTTAAAAAATTTCGGGTTTTAAAATTAGCGTATTATTAGCACTAGCAGAAGAGAGAGGGATTCGAAGGGAGGGAGCGCAGCGCTTCTAGCGCTTCTGACTACAGCACACCTTAAAATTAAAAAAACTTCGGGTTTTAAAATTAGTGTGTTACGCGTAATTAGCGCTAGCAGAAGAGGGAGGGAATCTAAGGGAGGGAGCGCAGTGCTCCCTCCAGCGCTTCTGTTAGCGTAATTAGCGTATTTCGGAACGTTAATTTTTCAACTTCATTATTCGGAATCAGTACGTCCCAGAGAACCTTCGTAACGTTAATTTTTCAACTTCATCCGATTGACATGGGACCAACGGCATGTGACAAAGAGTGAAACATACAGGCTACATTTATTTGACGACAATGAGTTCCGACTTCCGACCTCGGTGGGATGACAGGCTGAGTCAACCCCCCTGGTGTGAAGGGGGAGGAGGAGGGGAGGGGGAAGAGAAGGGGAGGGGAACGAGGGGGAAGGGGATGGGAGGGGGGAGGGGGAGGGGGAAGGGGGAGGGGGAGGGGGAAGGGGGAGGGGAGGGGGGGAGGGGAAAGGGGGGGGAGGGGGAGGGGAGGGGCCCTTCTTCCCCTGGGCACCCCCGCACCCTTCCCTCCCCCCCCTTCCCCTCCCCCCCTCCCCCCCCTTCCCCCTCCCCCCCATTCCCCTCCCCTCCTCTTCCCCCTCCCCTCCTCCTCCCCCGCTTCCCCCTCCCCCCTCCCCCCCCGTTCCCCTCCCCTCCTCTTCCCCCCTCCCCTCCTCCTCCCACTCCCGTGCAAAGCCGGGTACCTCTGCTAGTATGGATATAAAGCTAAATGAAGAGTATTTTTAAAATATAATATATAAATTAAAGAATATCCTGAATGTTGTAGTCATCTTGTCTTTACAGAGATCTTTTAACTAGACAAGATGATTAAAACAATTATTAGGCTATACTCTAATAAAATTGGATAATTGATTTATTTGTTGTACATAATTATGAAATGACATTATTGTTACTAATACTACCTTTTTCTTTCAGATAAAACAATGGATGGCACAGTAAAGAAAGCATCTGTTGCAACAAGAGAGTCCACCAAGGTGTTTGGTCTTGGAAGTGCCATAACTGAACAAGATTCCCAGATCAATGGCACCAGACTTCCAACTTGTTTACAAGTACTACGTTGTTTCATGTGGCACACGGAAGATGGCAAACTTGAACGACGCTCTCGGTGGGAATCAGCAAAGCTTGTACTGCAGAAAGTGACACCATTTTATGGCAAGGCTAATATTCCTATCATCTCTGAACGCAAGGCTATTGAGAAAATTATCAAACTTGCAGATGATAATTCCAAGCTTAGATCAATCCCTATCAACCGAAGAACAACTCCAGCAAGCATCACAAAGGTGATTCAAATGGAGATGAAATTTATGGAGACATTTCCCTTGTGGCCCAATGATGCTAGTTCTCACATCAAGAATCCTGAAGACTTAGCATTCCTGGAATCTATGAAGACAGATCGCTGTGCAACATTTGGCTGCCAAGATAAACTTGGCAGATAAGATGCAGCGTAAAGTGAACCACGAGGAAAAAGAATCAGAGAGGCGAGCAAGTATGGAGCTGGAGTTCAACATAAATACTACAACCACTGTGTATAATATTAGTGACAGTGATGAAGAAGTAACTCTTGGACCTTCAACAAGCACACCAACAACCTCAAGAAGTCATCATCGTTTAGTTAGACCTGGCACATCAGTTTTCATTCCACATGACATCCTGAAGAGGCCCAGTCTTGTTTCACTGGCAACAAGGATGAAGATGACACCAACCCAACAGGCTGCTTTCACAGAAGCTCTTATTGAAGAAACAGGAGGGGATGTAGCGAAGGTGTCAACATCATATGCTACAGCAGATAAATCAAGACGCAAAATTGGACAGCATATTGCTACTACCTGTAAGGACAAATGGATACCTCCGAAGCTTGCTACGTTGCACTGGGACTCAAAGCTGCTTCCATGCTTAACTAACCAAAACACTTTTGAAGAATGCCTGGCTGTGCTTTTGGGTTCTCAAACTGATATTAAGCTGCTGGGTGTTCCATCCTACAAGCCTGGAACAGACCGTAAATCTGGAGATATAATTGCTCAGCTGACTAATAACCTACTTGAATCATGGAACTGCCAAGAGAATGTTGTCAACTTGACATTTGACACAACTGCATCTAACACCGGCCACATCAGTGCAGCTTGTGTAACAATTCAACAACGGCTTAACAAAGCTCTTCTGTGGTCAGGCTGCAGACACCACATTGGTGAAGTCATTCTTACGCACATTTTTACTGATCTTAAAGTTGAAGCATCTAAGTCACCAGATATCTTCCTCTTCTCAAGGTTTCGCAAGAACTTTGAAATGTTTCCACACACATTCAATGAACCACTTTCACGATTTGATCCATCTCAACTAAATGAAGCAGCAACAAGTTTGACAAGTGACTGGCAAAATAATGTTCTCAGACTCTGTCACACCGAGCAATCTCTAAGACGTGATGATTATTTGGAATTTGTTGATCTGTGTACTGTATTCCTTGATGGTGAAGTAGCTGAACATCAAATAACCTTCAAGCGTCCTGGTGCACTGCATAAAGCCAGATGGATGGCGAAGCTCCTCTACTCAATCAAATTATGTCTCTTCGAAAAACAAATCGCTGATCTTCCAGCAGGTACAATTACCACAGAAAAACAAGTGCCAAAGATCAGAGAATTTGTCGCGTTTGTCACTCTAGTATACAGCTCCTGGTGGATGGCATGTACCTCTGTCACCGATGCCCCATGGAATGACCTGCAGCTCATCTCCAAACTGAAACAGTATGAAGCTGTCAATGCTGGAATATCAAGAAGTGCCCTGAAAGCCTTCAAACGACATCTCTGGTACCTCACAGAAGAGATGGTTCCACTTGCCCTCTTCAGCTCAGTTGTTCCTCATGACCATCGCCGTGCTCTGGCAGACAGACTTCTGGAGGTTCAGCCAGATTTTCCAGTAACCAACCCACAAGGACGGTTTGGTACTGGGTTTGGAAAGCCCAGATTTCCTGATGACTTGACTGAGAAGACCACTCTGGCTGATTTTGTTGGACCAGATTCATGGTACCTATTTCATCATCTGAAGCTTGACTGGGCATTTCTAGTTACCGATGTTCAAGAATGGACTAACTCTGCAGCCTACCATACATCATGGACTAATGTTGAAGCCTTGAATGTGGTGAATGACTCTGCAGAAAGGGGAGTTAAGCTTAGCTCTGACTTCCTTTCAGCAGCCAGAAGTGAAGACCACTACCAAAATGTGCTACAAGTTGTTGAGCACAACCGCAAGGAGAAACCGAATCTTCGAAAGCGAGCAGCTCAAGACTAAACTGTCAGAAATATCCATGAAAACTACAGTATCTTTGTTTTGTTTCTATTTTCATGTTCATCCATAGTCAGATGTACTCGTATTAAGATGATAAATGCTAAGATTGTGTATATATGATTCTACTGTAATAAAAATTATATCATTCTGGTATCTATAATACATATGATTATACCAATAAAATCATGATTTTGACTATTTGTGTATAAGTGAATTATATCCCTATCCCTATGATGATTATATATTGCTACAGAGCACGAAGTCAAATTTATTATTTTTATAAACTCAAGAAATTTGGATTTGATATCAAAAGATAAACAAGTGGAGCTGCATTCAAGGGACACCACCCCCATGCCAAATAAATTAATAACATATCATCCAGCATGCGACATTGAATCTCTTCTTTTTTTTTTTTAAGGCCATTTTCCCTGCTAGAGCAGGGGTTAGCCTTGCGGGCCCCATGACAATCGTCATGTTTCCCTTTTTTAGGCAATGTTTTTATGGCCGGATACCCTTCCTGATGCCAACCCTTTCGTCGCCTCTGACGACATGCAGAGATACGGTGTACCTATTCTAAACTGGGGCACACACCGGCACATTTTCTGGTACCTAAAATACATAAACCACCACTGTTTCATCTTAATCTGTAACTTTTTGAAAATTAATGAATTAAGCAATTCATGGGAAAATTAAATAATAAATCGTTTAATTGATTAATCAATAAGCTCTTTCACGAGCCTCGATTCAGTATACAAAAAAAATAAAAAAAAATAAAAAAAAATCAGAAATACCATTTTCAGGCAAAACCCTTGGTGTCTGTTGTGTCCAAATATCAGCTTCTTAGCTAAACAGGTGTGATATTGCCCAGATGAGAAAGAAAGAAAGAATTAATAAATCGATAATAATTAAGTAATTAATCAATTAATGTATTAATCCCAAAAAATAAAAATACTGTTTTGCCAGAGCACTTGTTCACTATTGTGCCCAAATTGCAGCTTCCTAGATCAAAGGATTAATATAGCTTAGATAACACCCAGAAAAACAACCAAACAGAGTGAAAACTGTGTCCACCCTTTCGGCACACGTCATTGCCTGGAGATGGAATAGGGAGGGGTGGTGTACAATATGAGGCAAGAGCACAGAAGATCAGCTTTTATTTATTGGTATTTCTATGTATATACGTTTTACCATTGTATAACAAAAGCACTTTTTATGTGCAGTCTCCCCATTTGAGGTAAGCATAAGTATTGGAAGAGATGACTGAAAAGTGTTTCTGGTTACATTGGTTGTTCGCACATACTGTAAAAGAGTTCTCATTGCCTTGTCTTGGTTTTAGCCTTTGCTTTTAGTCAATAGGCATAAACCAACATGAAGACCAGAGAACTCTCTATGAAAGAAAAACAAGCAACTTGGAATCTGAAAAAACAGACAAATCAAATTATAACCACAGCACAAACATTGGGCATAGCAAATACTACAATTTGGAATCTATTGAAAAAGAAAGAAACAACTCGTGTACTAAGCAATAGACAACAGCCATGTTAGCCAAGGAAAACAACTGCAGTTGATGACAGAAAAATAATCAGAACTGTGAAGAAAAACCCTAAAACAACTGTCAATGACATTTTTTTTTTTTTTTTTTTTTTTTTGTATGCAGAATCGAGGCTCGTGAAAGAGCTGACATTTATTTCACAAACAAATCAAACAGACAAACGAAATATATAAAAAGAGGGAGCGGAAGACAAGATGAGGAGAGAAGGGGAAGCACACAAACACAACATTTGAGAGCAGGGAGATGTGTGGGAGGGAGAGGGCTTGGGGGGAGGAGGCGTGGGAAGGGGGGGAGAGGGGGAGTGGGAGAAGTATAAAACACAAGGACACCAAGGAATTCCAGGACAGAAGTTGGTATTTCAAAAAAGTGGAATTGGGGTGAAATTAGCGGGGGTAGAAAAGATCAAAGTTTTGGATGGGGGAAGATAAGAGATGGTGGTGAACAGCTGTTTTAAAGACCTGGAGGGTGGAGTGGGATTGAAGAGAGTGAGGGAGTTTGTTCCAGAGGTGGGAGAAAAGAGGAATGAAGGAGTGAAGGTGAGCAGAGAGTCTTGATTTTGGCAGTTTAACCATAAGAGGGTTGCAGACAGATCTTGTGCGACCTGTAGGAATATTTGGGGGACAGAGCCCAGAGAGAGCTGGGGGGGGGGGGGGCAAGGCCAGAGAGGAGTCGGTAGAAGACAGAAAGACCACCAACCTGCCTGCGGTGAGTGAGTGAAAGGCCCTTGGAGTTAGCTTCATCGCGGGAGATTCCAATGATTCTGAACGCTTTGGTTTCAACAGCGTGAAGGCGAGCTAGGTGTGAGGCAGGAGCACCAGCCCAGAGGGGAGAGCAGTATTCCATTGAGCTGCGGATGAAAGCCTTGTATGTGTTGAGGAGCTCAGGTGTGCCAAGGAAGGACTTAGCATGACGGAGGATGCCCAGTCGGCGACTGGCTTTGGAGGCCAGATTTGAAATGTGGTTTTCCCAGGAAAGATCATGGCAGATAGTGAGACCCAAAAGCTTGAGTGACAGAACTTCTTGGAGAGGATTATTCAGAAAGTGGATGGGAGGGTTGTCCAGTCGGTCTTTTCGGAGAGACATCGTAAGAGTGTGAGATTTGTCAGGATTGAAAGACATGTTCCACTTGTTTGCCCAGTCTGTGATTTTGTCCAGGTCTGCAGAGAGTGAGGAGGCTGCAGACTGCCGATCTGAGGGATGAGGAATGGAGCGACAGAGAGTAGAGTCATCAGCAAAGAGATAGAGAGGATTTTCAAGAGAGTCAGAGAGATCATTGATGAAGACCAGAAAAAGCACAGGGCCCAGAACACTGCCTTGGGGAACTCCAGCCTGAACAGGAAGAGGAGATGAGAGAAACCCATTCAGGGCCACACGTTGACTACAACTAGAGAAGAAGTCCGCCATCCATGCGTGGAGATTTCCATGGATACCAAAGGAGGAGAGTTTGGTGAGCAGAGCGGGGTGCCAGACCGTATAGAAGGCACGTGATATGCCAAGGGAGACAGCTCTAATTTCCTGTTTGGCATTGAGGACCTCCATCCATTGTTGAGAAAGCAGAAGCAGCATGTCCAGAGTAGAGTGACCAGGTTTGAAACCAAATTGATGATCAGAGATCAAGCCATTGGAGAAGAGGAAAGATTTCATATCCGAAGCAATGATGGATTCCATGACTTTGGTGATAATTGGGAGAAGGCTGATTGGTCTGTAGTTGCTAGGATCTGTTTTTGCACCTTTTTTGTGCAAAGTGGTGATGTTGGCTGATTTCCTAGCAGATGGCAGATGACCTTGAGCAAAAGAGAGGGTGAAGAGAACAGAGAGAGGGAGTGAAAGAGCGGAAGAACAGGATTTTAGGACCCGTGGGCTGATGCCGTCAGGTCCAGTTGCAGAATCAGAGTCGAGGGTTGACAGAAACCTTTCCACCTTGTCAGGAGGAAAGGACACAGAGTCCAGGAGCAGCTGGGTACGACTGGGTACGGTGGGTACAGAGAGGGATGGATTTGGGACACTAGATTTAGAGGCAAACACAGAGTTGAGGCATTCAGCTTTTTCACGTGTGGAGTCAGCCGTGTAGCCGTTTGAGGTGAGGGAGGAGATGGAGGGGGAACAAACACCAGAAACAGATTTGACCAGACGCCACCAGGATTTGGAAGAGGGAGACAGATAAGAGAGTTCGGTCTTGAGAACGGAGAGATATTGTTTCCTGGCTCTCCTGAGGGTGGACACACACTTGTTTCGGGCTTTGTGAAAGGAAATGAGATTTCCTTCCGTTGGATTTGCTTTCCAGGAGACGAAAGCAAGTTGTTTCTGGGCAACAGCCTCACCACAAGATTCCGTGTACCATGGACGGGAGGAAGGGTATGACAACTGAAGACGAGATGGGATAAATCTGTGCATGAGAGAGAGAAATTTACTTTGGAAGAATTGCCAGGTGAGTTGATGTCAGAGGCAGTAGAGATGGGAGACCAGTCCAGATGATTGATGGCTGCTTGAAGACCATGCCAGTTGGCCTGAGTGAAACGCCAGAGTCGTCGACGATGAGGAGGCTCTCTGAGAATGGTCAGAGAGATGTCCACTTTAACAAGCACATGATCAGATGAGCCGATTGGAGCAGAAGAAGAGCAGCAGACATTTTCAGGGAAGTTAGTCATAACCAAGTCCAGAAGAGAAGATGCTCCGTTGACTGAGATCCGGGTCGGGAAATTGACAGATTGTGACAGTCCCAGTGAGTCGCAGAAGTCCTTTGCTGAAGAGCCATGGCTGGTGAGAGAGGTACCCACACCCAGCCAACTGGCATGGTGGCAATTGAAATCACCACATATGAGGAAGAGAGAGTTGGGATGGGTAGATAGAAGTTGGTCCATATTATCAGACAGCGAGATGTAGATGGAGTCATCACTGTTTGGTGGACGGCACAACACACATATGAACAAAAGGTGGGAGCGAAGGGGAAGCCGTAGCCAAAGGTATTCCTGGGGGTGAGGTGGAGAGAGGGCAGTGCAGGGTGAGTGAGGAAGAGAGTTTTTATAAAGATAGCAACCCCACCTCCAGGACGAGGCTCAGGTCCATCATACCGGAGGAGGGAGTAACCTGGGAGAGATACCAAGGAATCCGAGACATCATGAAGGAGGAAAGTTTCTGTTAAGCAGATCACGTCTGGTTTGTCAGAAGCAACCTGTATGGAGAGATCAGTCAAGTTTGAGCGAAGGCCCCGGATGTTTGAGGTCCATACCGTTAATGAAGAGGAAGGGGGAGCATCGGATACAGAACAGGGGGAGGGGAGGGGTGGGGTAAGATGTGGAAGAGGAGGAAGTGGTAGGGAGAGCTGTTGAAGGTGTGTCAGAGATTTCAGAATAGCTTGGAGAATGGGAAGAATGGGGCGGACAAAAGGTTTGATGGTGATTGGGTGAGGCACAGTGAGGTGTTATTTGAGGAGGGGGCAGAGCGAGGCAGAAGGTTGGGGGAGATGAAGGTGAAAGTTGGAAGGGGGAAGAAGTGGGGAGGACGCTTTGAGGAGGAGGGGTGAGAGGGGAGTCTAGGAGGGGACGAGCGAGGGAGAGTCTCAGAGGGGAGGGGTGTGGGGGGAGTTTAGGAGGGAAGGGGCAAGGGGGGAGATTTGAAAGGGAGGGGTGTGGGGGGAGGTTAGGAAGGAAGGGGCAAGGGGGAAGATTTGAAAGGGATGGGTGATGGGGAGGATTTGGAGGGGAGTGGTGATGGGGAAATTTTGGAGGGAAGGGGTGATGGGGAAGATTTGGAGGGGAGGGGCAAGGGGGAAGATTTGAAAGGGATGGGTGATGGGCAAGATTTGGAGGGGAGGGGCATGGGGGAATATTTGAAAGAGATGGGTGATGGGGAAGATTTGGAGGGGAGGGGCAAGGGGGTAGATTTGGAGGGGAGGGGCGATGGGGAAGTTTTGGAGGGGAGGGGTGAAGGGGAAGTTTTGGAGGGAAGGGGTGATGGGGAAGATTTGGAGGGGAGGGGTGAGATTGGATTTTAGAAAGTGTACGATTAATGGGAAACAAACATTTTTGGCAAAATGAGTTTCTTGTGACCTTCGAGTCAAAAATACGTTTGAGGATGCTGAAGGAGGGGTGGAGTGCAGGAGAGTTTCGGGAATGTCGAAAAGAGGAAGTGTAAGAGATGGAATTTTTTTTGGAATGAATAGATTTGGTGAGCAAGTCGAAAGCATCCTTTTATAGAAGAAGAAGAAAAAGGTGTTATAATATACGACAGAATACAGTTCTTCAGGGGAAAGTTTAAACATTTTTAAATTGAGCAGTGAAAACTATCTGGGGAAATGGAAAATGGAAATGGGGGTGAAACATGTGATCGAAGAACGAACGAACAAATAAGAACAACAAATAAACGAATAAGAACAGAGAAGGAAATGTTTTTTGGGGGGTTTTTTTTTTTTGAGGTGAGATTTTAAACAAGGAAGTATGGGGTGAAAGACTGGGACAAAAACAGAGAACGAAAGTAATTGCAGCGCAATCGATGGACCGCTGAGAGAAAAACAAAGCCTCAAGGTCGGACACGGTAGCCTACTAGGCCTCAAAATACGCGACACGAATTAACCGACGATTTTGTATACATGTATGAAAAATTAACACCGAGAATCTTACTAAAGACACACTATAGGTACACACACCGAAAGATAGATACAGTTTCGACAAAAACACAATTGTGAAAAATTACTTAACTTCGAAAGCATGAGCGCATGGACAGCTTCGAAAAGACGTGACATCATCGAAAAGTCATCGAAAAGACATCACCTATAACCTCCAGAGTGCAGGGGTGAAAGTATCACACTCTACCGTTCGCAGAAGACTTAGACACCAGAATTACAAAGGCTACACCGCAAGAGGCAAACCTCTCATCAGCACCAAAAATAGAAAGGCCTGATTAGAATTTTCCAAGAAGTACAGAGATGAGCCAGTAGAGATCTGGAACAAGGTTTTATGGACATATTTTTATTTTATGGACAGATTATATATTTTTATGGACAAAGACCAAGATAAACCTTTACCAAAGCAAAGGAAAGGCAAAGGTATGGAGAAAGGAAGGAACTGCATATGATCTAAAGC
This sequence comes from Myxine glutinosa, assembly GCF_964187855.1. Taxonomy (NCBI): domain Eukaryota; kingdom Metazoa; phylum Chordata; class Myxini; order Myxiniformes; family Myxinidae; genus Myxine; species Myxine glutinosa. Next base: position 111,073,794 of record NC_136267.1, on the reverse strand, counting down.
ATACTAACTCATCTGTGAAGCACGGTGGTGGGCATGTCATGGCTTGGGCTTGCATGGCTGCCTCTGGAACTGGCTCACTCATTTTCATTGATGATGTAACTAATGATGGCAGTAGCAGAATGAATTTGGAAGTGTATAGAAACATTTTGTCGGCATATGTACAAATAAATGCCCCCAAACACATTCGGCGGCACTTCACCATACAGCAAGACAATGACCCAAACACACTGACAACGCAACCAAGGAGTTCATCAGGGGAATAAAGTGGAAGGTTTTAGACTGGCCAAGTCAATCTCCTGATTTAAATCGAATGGAACATTCATTTCACTTGCTGAAGAGGAGACTAAAGTCAGAAACCCCACAAAACAAAAAAACAACTGAAAATGGCTGCAGTAAAGGCTTGGTAAAGCATCTCAAAGGAAGATACCAAGAGTTTGATGACGTCAATGGGTCACAGGCTTGATGCAGTGATTGCATTTAAGGATATGCAACCAAATACTAACTATTATAATATGAGTACTTTAATTTACCTTAAGTTAATCTGTCCTTAAGGTTAATACACAATTTAAGTGTTATTAATTAAGGTTAATATTAAGGTTAATAGTTATGCCTACCTAAAATGGGGGAAATTAACATAAAAACTGTTATTGTTCTACAAAAGTAAACATGTGTCAAGGGAGGCGCAAAGCACCCCTCCCTGTATATGGGATCGTTTCTCTGTATGCAACTTTAACATGGGGACTGAAAATTCGTTTCTCGGCTTCTGATGGACGAAATCGGCTACAAATTTCAGAAGTACATGCTTTGTAGATCGAGGTAATATGTTCCAAATTTCAGCAACGTCTGTTTCCACATTATTGAGTTTTATTAAGAAAACCCTCGAATTCACATTGGTGTCTGTCAGTCCGTCTGTCTGTCCCTCCATCCACCTAAAATGTGTTGGCCAAGAGGTTCGACATATTGGTAATATATAAAGACTTGGCATTTAATATGGAATATTTTTTTTGTGGGGATGAACTTACTTTTCAAGATGACTTAGAACCAAAAGTTCATTGGAATTATGTTGAAATTATTCTAGATTTTGTTAATGTGACCTTTAAAAGAAGCAAAAACCACATTTGACATTTCGAAGCAAATAAATTGATCCTTGAAAGTGATGTAAACTGTTATCGAACTCAATTCATGGACAGTACTGTGTTAAGCTTCTGTACATTTTCCAGAAGTATCTCTTTATTTTGCACATTAGCCAAAAATTTTTTTAACAAAAACAAAATGTAAATAACGACTGGGATTACAACAGTAAAATTACAGTTCAGTACTTCGTGTAACCCCCACGAGCATTCAGGAGAGCACGTACACGTTGAGGCATGCTGTTCATGAGATTTGCCAAGGTTTGGACAGGAATCGCTTGCCATGCAGTGACACTAGCCTGCTGCAATTCATGCACAGGGGTGCTGCTGGTCCAAGTTGTCGATTTGACGCGTTAATTCTGCCCACAAGTTCTCTATCGGATTCACATCTGGGGACATGGCAGGCCACTCCAATGCTCTACACCACGGTCAGCAAGAAAGTGTTGGATCATGCGAGCAGGATGAGGCCGTGCATTGTCATCTTGGAAGACAAAGTTTCCTCGAAAGGCTGCACGAGCAAATGGAAGCAATGTTTCTTCCAGAATGACCCTGTAACCTTGAGCTGGTTCAGGTTTCCATTCAGAGCAACCAGGTCAGTTTTGCCCCCTGCATGAAAAGCAGCCCAAACGGTCACCCCACCACCTCCAGCTAGGACTTGGCACTATACAATCTTCGTTGTAGGCTTCATGCACTTGTCTGCGCACTCAGACGCGGCCATCTTGACGATAGACCAGAAATCTAGACTCGTCACTGAAGTTCACATGATTCCAGTGTCCTGGCTGCCATTGACGGTGATCTCTGGCCCACTGCAATCGGCGCTGGCGGTGTTGTCTGGTCAGGCGTGGCTTTCTCATGGGATGCCTGGCACGATAGCCTGCTTGAACTGGTCGTTGGTTGACTAGCCTACTGGATACAGGCACATTTGTCAGTTTCTGCCACTCAGCCCTAAGTCGATTAGCTGACCTGGCACAGCCATTGCGGACTAACCGGTGCAGCTGGTGATCATCCCTCCTTGTGGTTCTGCGGGGACGTCCTGGCCTCGGTATTGGAGTAGGGACACCCCTCTGAGCATTTCGTTTCAGGATCTTTGACACCTGACCTTGAGTGATGCCATACTGCCGAGCAATAGCACGCTGTTTCATGCTGGAATTTCGTAAAGCCAGCACTCCGTGACAAACAGCATTGTCGAGTTGACGGACCATCTCCAGAGGAAGCAGCAATAACATTTGTAGACGTGCAGCAGTTGTTTTACACTAATACAGAACGCAACAACCCTTATATACCCGATTGTGAAGCCAATTGTCAAATGTACCTGTCCGTACATTTTGTCACGCCACCTGTGATATAATCCTGTTATTGACTTCTTGCTGCGACAGACAATCAGTGACATGGTTCTTTTAACAAAGAAATCACCGAAGCGTAAAAGAAACTCACCAGATTGATATACTAAGTTGAGAAAGTAAACCAAAGTCAAGAAAAAAAAATATTCCATATTAAAAGCCAAGTCTGTATATTGGTATATACATACATACATATACATATATTATTTGGTAAAATGCCAGGGGCATAGAAAAGGCCCCTTTATATGGTATGTGGCATGTGTGTGGAAAAGTATAGAAAAGAAGGGACATTTCATCGCTTGTAGAAAATGCCAAGGAATAGAAAAGAAGGGACATTCAAAAAATCTAGCGTGCATGCTGGACTACCCTTGTGTTCTTAGGAGGAACCAAGTAATGTTCTAGAAAAGTTCATATAAAAGGGGCACCCACACCCTACATCTGGCAAATAAAATAAATTTACTTCTTCATGCAGGTGTATGAATGAAATTGGTGCCCCTGTAATCTATATACCCCAGAAAGGAATGACCCTTCCTGCTGCCCTGCAGAGAATGGGTGTACTAGTACCCAAAATAGCCAAAATACCCCAAAGACCAGTAAGACCCTTTAGACCCATTAGACCAACTTGGACCCTTGACCATTTAGGGGTTAAGACCACTTGGACCTTTTTAGATTACAAATAAATTACAAATAAATAATACCACCAATATTATATTATATCCCAGTGGGACATGCCTGCACACTGCAAGTAAATACTCAAGTGTATCCCTCATGCATATATAGTAAATACAAGTTGTATATATTTGATGATGTGGATTGTGAGAGAGCTTTACATATTTGATATATTGTATTGTGCTTGCATTCTGCAAGCAGCTATATAACTCAAGTAAATGACGTATTAGCGATTTGCTTGAGCTCTTTATTTAAAAGTTTACAGCTATAGTAATTGTTCATGTAAATATGGCGAAAGTTATAATATAAGAGGCAGATGAGAACCATGTAACCGAGGCATGTGTTAGCTTTGCCGAGCAACTATTTCCAGTGTAAGCTCCATTGTCTTGGGTCGAGTGACCAGCAGTGAGCAGACCGAGGCTGCAATGGCAGACTTTTATTTACGGATTTTCTTTCGTTTACGGAAATTCTCCAATGGTTTTGTCATTGTTTTTTTCCGAGATATTGACTTTGAGTTGCATCAGTCTGCAAAATTTCAGCATTTTACCCCACCGGAAAGATACTAAACCTTTATATCAGTGAGTGTCAGTGCGTCTGTTGCTATAAATAGCTTTATATACTCGATGTATGAAACTAGCTACATGTGGAATGAGTGGGGATTAAAGGGAAATGAGTTTGAAAGGAGATAGGTCAGAAAGGAATGGCCACAAACTCACATTACGAGCATTTGCCATGTAATAAATATATGCCCCTATATTTTAAAGTGTGGAAGCTGCGCTTTTAAATAAACCATTGAAATATTCCGAACAGCCTGGTTTTACTGCCTGCTGAATGCAGATCCAAATATCCTCGGGCATGGATACGGACGGAATTGTCTCATCACCAACCGTCCCACGTGCTTTCAAGAAGAGCTTTGCTCTCTGATAACAGTCACCGATGGGAGTGGTCTTAGTCTTGGCCTTATAATGGATAGAAACTGACCCATGTAACCGAGATCGCATGCACACACATTTTCACCTCCTAGGTCCCCATCTTCCCACATCTACCGAGCCCACAGGTGTCCTCTCCCCTGGGTAGCTTGCGTGAGCCAATTTAGCGTATGGGGGCAAAGGGGCCCTGTCCCAGCAGAGAGAGAAATGCATGGAACGTTGCGATGGATGCCCCAGTCTCCCCGGGGAAAAATTATTGAGAGAAGTGATAGTAGGAGAAGAGCAATTTGGATTTATGCCAGGCAGGAGCACTGTGGACACTATATATTTTTACCCTTAGATCGATTTTGGAAAAGTATAGCGGAGTGAAGGACTTACAATCTGGTGTTTCTTAGATGGAAAAAGCCTACGATAGAGTGCCAAACAAGAGTTGTGGAACTGTTTGAGAGAGAGATTTGTGCCAGAGAAGTATGTGAAGTTGATCCAGGATATGTACAATGGGTGCTCTACACAAAAAAGATGCTCTATCCATGTTGGAGTGACGGATAGTTTCAAAATGGAAGTCGGTGTACATCAAGTATCTGCATTGAGTCCATTTCTGTTTGTTATTATGATGGATGTTCTGACAGCTGATGTGAGAACACAGGCACCATGGAGCATGTTGTTTGAGGATGACATCGTATTGTGTGCTGAAAGTAAGGGAGATGTCAAATTGAAACTGTAAGAGTGGAGGAAGGCATTGTAAGATAGATCGGGGCCTGAGGACTAGTCGGTCAAAGACGGAGTACATGAGATGTACAGTGAGTAGCAAAGAGGTACAGGGAAATGGAATGGTGATGCAAAGGGAAAAGATCCAGGATGTGCAGAAGTTCAAGTACCTGGGGTTGGTAGTGCAGCAGGGTGGTGAGTTTGATAGGGGAGATGAGCACCAGGATACAGGCAGGACGGAATACCTGGAAGAAGGCTTCAGATGTGCTTTGTGATAGAAAGTTGTCAGTCAGACTGAAGGGAAAGGTGTGCAGAATAGTAGTGAGGCCTGCGCTGTTGTACGTCGTGGAGACATAGCCAACTAGAACAGCATTCAGTGGGGTGCATACCTCCGCCAGGCTTAATAGTTTAAGTTTTGTATCCCACTGATCTGCATCTGCACCTTAACTAAAATATAATCAGCTTGTTCTTGTCACCTACCCAACTCATCCACCAAGTCTTGTCATAAGTCATAATCTGCCAAAACTTTTTGAAACATCGAGATATACCACATTGATGGTGAAGAATCACTTTAAAAAAGAAAAATCCCGTATGTGGATCCTGATACTCACCCAAATCTAATCTATCCTTGTCATACACCCAATCTGTCCATAAAATTTCATCCATATTCATCCATAACTTTTTCATTTTCAGATATCCTGCTCACAGACATACAAACGTACAAACAGGGGTGAAAACAAAACCATCTTTCATCTTCGGTGGCAGAGGTAATGACAAGAACCTTGGAGCAAAGATGAAGATCATGTAAGGAATCAATAGATCAGAGGAACTGTGAAGGTGGTTGAAGCATCAAATATTGTACAGAGAAGTAAACTGAGATGCTATGGACATGTGATGGAAATGGATGAGGAGTATGTGGGCAGAAGGATGATGAGAATAACACCACCAGGAAAGAGATGGCATGGCAGACTGAAGAGGAGATGGAGTGATTGTGTGAAAGTGGAGATGAAAGAGAAAGTTGTGGATAAAGGATGGGTCCGAATGGTGGAGCAGGATCTGTGTCAGTGACCCCACTTAAAGTGGGCTAATAATGCTGCAAGAGTTGGTGCGATGGAAGCCCTGTTGGAAACTTGTAGTGTGTATATATATATATATATATATATATACATATATATATATATATATATATATATATAAATAAATAATGATAATAAATGGCAGTGTCCGTCTGTCCGTCCTTTTCCTCCATAACTCCAAAACCATGAAACCTAGCGGCCCCAGACTTTGCATGCATACACCTGGACCTCCAACAGATTGCAGTAATGAAAAGTGGGTGTTTGGGTGTGTTATAACACCCTTTTTGAAGATGATTAACGAGGTGCTCATAAGAAAAAAACCCGATGTTGTGGCTTACCAATATGTCGGCCCAACATCTTGGTCATCCCACTGCACCTCTCTGGGCTCTTAAGCCGCCATTTTGTTTCAGCCTACTCAAACGTGCCTTGCCTTGGAAACACGATCGATTATCATGACAATTGAAGAATATCATCAAAATATGGATTCGGACAGAGGATTGGATGCTGTAGACTAAATAAATGTCACACTCTGGAGTGAACTCTGACGAAATTTACCATATCTTGCGATTTTATAACTAAGTGTATATATGCATTTATTTAAGCGAGGCTGTGATTCTCGTTTTGGGTTGTTTTTTTTTTTTGACTTAAAAATCATTTTTAACTTAATTCATACTTCAATGGGAACTGCTCGGAGATGCGTTTTTTGAATAAAACGTTTTTAGGAAACAACACTTTTTTAGTAGTTGGGACTGCTGTTGGGGTCAATTCTGCAGGTGGAATTTTGAGCATTGGTTCGGATTAAGAGTTTGTGGAGCTTATCGCGTTGTGGTTTTTAGCCGTGTGCGGAAATGAAATAAAGGTGTGAGCACCGTCCGGTGAAGTCTGTATGGGGGTTGGGGGTGGAGGGAGGATTGGGAGGAGGTTTCAAGGGAGAGTTGTATGAGGATGGAGGGGGGGGGGTGGGGTTAGGAGCAGGGCCACCGATTAGGGGGGGTGGGGGGGAGGTGGGGTGACCACCCTGGGGCCCAGACCTAATAGTAATAGGGGCCCATAATTATTCCTTCAATCTTTTTTTGTTTCATATCATTATTGTGACGATGAAACACCATGTACAGTTTTATTTTGTGTCTCCTCCAAGTCACTCAGGGTGATTCCCTGGCATACTATTGCCATAGGCAGTAAGCACCCTCCCTCATGAAATAAACTACTCAGGGAACAACTTACATTGTGATAATTGTGTTGATGATGTAATGACGTAAATGAACACAGGAATGTTGGCCAAACCCCATCCAGATGAAATGAGTTAATAAACGAATCCTTTCATCTATACCATAACAAAGCCCTGTGTGTATATTTATGTTTATGTGTGTGTGTATGTGTGTGTGTGTGTGTGTGTGTGTGTGTGTGTGTGTGTGTGTGTGTGTGTGTGTGTGTGTGTGTGTAATATTAAATATAAATTTTCCTCATTGGGTGTAGGTGGAGGAGTGTTTTCGGCACCAACAAAAAAAATAGAAAAAAACCAATAACAAATTGATTTCCCTTAACCATGGCATGTGTTTGGTCTGATGAAAATACAGAAACCTCCTTAGCTAGAGGTTGATTAAAAAATTATTTTGAAGGGGGCTCAGTTGAAGGGGGCCCAACACTTGGTATATGCAAAGATTAATCAATCCTTTATATAGTTGAAGCAACTGTTGAGAGGAGAAGAATATTCGAAATTTGAACAGAACTCCCAGTTTCTTTGAGGCAGACTTAGCTTTTTGTGTGATGTGTGGATTCCAGGGTAAATTTGATGTTGGGGTAATACCTAGTAGGTTTATTGTATCACATGGTGTAATTGTGGACTGGGTGTAATCCAGTTAACGGGTGTAATTACCGGGTGTAATCCCGGTGTGTACCCTGGTTATAATAAGTACACCGTATCCCTGCATGACGTAAGAGGTTGGCGTCATGAAGGGCATCCGGCCATAAAAACATTGCCTCAAAAAGAGAACCATGACAATTACAACTACATATGGGCAAGGTACAGCCCGAAGTGGAGATCGGTTTCTGAGGTTTGGGACATGGAATGTAGGGACAATGACAGGGAGATCAGGAGAGTGGTGGAAGTATTGGTCAGAGAAGAGTGGACATATGTTGTGTGCAAGAGACGAGATGGAAGGGAAGTGGTGTGAAAATGGTGAAGGGTAGGCAGGGACAGAAATACAAGTTTATGTGGCACAAGTGCCCGGAGGGCGTGAATGGTGTTGGTGTCCTGTTTTCTGAGGAGTTTGTAGACAGTGTGGTGAGTGTGACGAGAGTGAGTGATAGGTTGATGATGGTGAAAATGATGATTGGAAAGCTCTTGGTGAACGTCATCTCGGGATATGCTCCGCAGGTTGGTCGGAGCGATGATGAGAAGGACAAGTTCTGGTGTGCGATAGAGAAGCTGATGGAAAACGTGAAAGATGAGGAAGTTGTTGTGGTAGGAGGAGACCTAAATGGACATGTGGGAAGGAGTAGGGACGGTTTTGAGGGAGTTCATGGGGGTTACGGATATGGTGTGAGAAATGGGGAAGGTCAAAGGCTTTTGGAGTTTGCTGATGGAGCTGATTTGTTGATTTGTAATACTCAGTTCCAGAAAGGGGATAATAAGCTCGTTACATACACGTCAGGTGGGTCGATGACAACCGTTGACGACCTGATGGTGCGTAGGCGAGATAGGGGGCACCTCCGGGACGCAAAGGTGATCCCGGGGGAGGAGGCTGTTTCACAGCACCACTTGGTTGTCTGCGACATAAGGGTGAAAGGTGCGAGGAGAGCTCGGCGGGTGAAGTACCAACCGAGAATGAAGGTGTGGAGGTTGACAGAGGTGACAGTAAGGGAGGAATTAAAAGAGAGGCTGAGTAGGGTAGAGGATGATGTGGTTGAGCTTGAACGTGGTTGGATGTCAATGAAAAATAGTCTGTTGGGAGCCGTTGGTGAGGTATGTGGATGGAGAAAAGGACCACCAAGGCACTCGGAAACATGGTGGTGGGATGATGAAGTTGGAAAGAGGATTGACGAGAAGAGGAAGAAGTTCAAGGAGTGGCAGAAGGCGAAGGGTACGGGAGCAGAAAAGGCAGAGCATGAAAGTTATAAGGCAGCCAAGAAGGCTGCAAAGAAAGAGGTAGCAAAGGCGCAGGAGGCATGTAAGAAAATGTTCGGAGAACGCTTGGATTCGGAAGAGGGTCAGAGAGCGGTATTCAGGATTGCAAAGCAGATAGCGAAAGAGAGGTGTGATGTGATGGGGGTGAGTTGCTTGAAGGATGAAGTGGGACAAATCGTTGTGGACCCAGATGGAATTAAAGGAAGATGGAAGAGATATATGGAAATGCTGTTGAATACAGAGAATGAATGGGATGGCAACATAGAGAGTAACCTAGTTTTTGGACCGGCAGAGAAGATAACTGAGAACGAAGTTGAGGAAGCGATAAAAGCAATGAAGACTAGAAAAGCGGGAGGGCCGACGGGAGTTGTGGGAGATATGTTGAAGGCAGCAGGAAGTTGGGGTGTGAGGAGAATGACAGAGATCTGTAATCTGGTGGTGAAAGAAGGCCGCATTCCAGTGGATTGGGCACTGAGTACCCTCGTCCCTCTATACAAGGGGAAAGGTGACCCTCTTGAGTGCGGCTCGTACCGAGCGATAATGTTATTGGAGCATGGAATGAAGGTATTGGAAAGGGTGTTGGAGAGGAGGATAAGGAAGAAGGTGAAGATTGACGAAATGCAGTTTGGATTTATGCCAGGAAGAGGAACGACAGACGCGCTCTTTATTGTGAGCCAGTTGCAGGAGAAGTACATGGAGAAGAGGAAGAAGTTGTTTCTTGGGTTTGTTGATCTGGAGAAAGCATTCGATAGGGTTCCACGCAAAGTATTGACATGGGCATTGATGAAGTTAGAAGTGGAGGAATGGTTGATCAGAGTAGTGATGGCAATGTACAAAAGAGCGCGCACAGCTGTAAGGACGAAGGATGGGAACAGTGGTGAGTTTGAGGTGAAGGTGGGAGTGTATCAGGGGTCGGTACTAAGTCCATTACTATTTGTAGCTGTGATGGAGGTGCTGGCTCAGAACGTAAAGGAGGGTTTACCGTGGGAGTTGTTGTATGCAGCTGATCTGGTGTTGATTGCGGAAAGTATGGATGGACTGAAGGAAAAGTTGAACAAGTGGAAGGAATGTATGGAGACAAAAGGTCTGAAGGTGAATATAGGAAAGACGAAGGTGATGGCAAGTGGTAAAGCATGTGGTGAGGTGGAAAGAACTGGGAAGTGGCCATGTGCTGTGTGCAGGAAGGGTGTCGGAGTGAACACCATTCAATGTACAATGTGCGCTGAGTGGGTTCATCAAAAATGTAGCGGTCTGAGAGGGTCATTAACCAGTGTTAAGGCATTAACCTCACGAATAACGTTTGCAATGATTTCTAGCACATACAGTCATGGCCAAAAATATTGGCACCCTTGCACCTTTTTCAAATAACTCACAATTTTCTCTAAAAATACGTTTAAATTCACAAAAGTATTTGGTCTCCACAATTCTTTTATTTCACTGTTAATATTACAGAACCTTTGTTTTTGATTCAGGAGTTAATATATTCTTTTAAATCAGAATATAAAAAGAAACGGCATTGACAAAATTATCGACACCCTAGACTTAATATTTGGTAGCACAGACTTTGGACAAAATAACTGCAGTAAAGTGCTTCCTATAGCCATGAATGAGCTTCCTACATCTCTCTACTGACCCATGAACTTCGACAGAGATCCAGCTTTCTGACACTGGGTTGAACATTGCACTCCAAAATGCCTTGGTAATCTCCTGATTTCATGATGCCATGCACACATTCAAGGCACCCAGTGCCAGAGGCAGCACAGCAACCCCAAAACATCACTGAACCTCCTCCCTGTTTGACTGTAGGGAAGGTGTTCTTTTCTTTGAAGGCTTCATTTTATTTTCTGTAAACATAGAGATGATGTGCTTTACCAAAAAGCTCTAATTTGGTCCCATCTGTCCACAGGACATTCCCCGAGAAGGATTTTGGCTTGTTCAAGTGTGTTTTGGCAAACTCCAATCGGGCTTTCTTAGCAGTTGGATCCTCCTGGGTCTCCTACCATAGAACTCCCTTTCATTGAGTTGCTGACGGATGGTGCGAGTTGAAACTGTCGTACCTTGTGTCTGAAAGTCAGCTTGAATCTGTTTGGCAGTTGATCGAGGTGCTTTCTCCACCATTCGAACAATCCTTTGCTGCAATCTTCAATCAAGTTTTCTCTTGTAGCCACATGCAGGGGGGTTGGCAACAGTGCCATGGGCCTTCAACTTCTTGATAACATTGTATATGGTGGACACAGGAACATCAAGGTCTCTGGAGATGGACTTGTAGCCTTTAGATTGTCCATGCTTGGCTACAATCTTGTGTCTGACCTCCCCAGACAATTCTCTGGTTTTCTTTTTTTTCTCCATGCTCATTGCGGTACACACAGTGACAGGGAACAGCAGAATGACTCCTTTTCTCCATTCAAACTGGTTGAATGAGTGATTTTTATAGTGGAACTCACCACAGGTGAGTTCAATTCCAAAGTAAAGCAGAATCACCTGCTTGAAATATAATTATTGCAAACAACTTCTAAAAGGTGTCAATAATATTGTCTGGGCCATTTTAGGATTTCTGTGTGGAATAAGCTAAGATTTAGTAATTTTTTCAGCTTTTTTTGTTTTGTTCCACTGCAAACCAAAGAAATACATTTCTGGATACCAAAAGATTTTTTAATTTAAACAATTTTCTGGAAGAAATGGTGCATTATTTGAAAAAAGTGCAAGGGTGCCAATAGTTTTGGCCACGACTGTATGAAAGCTGAATCTGAGTCAGAGGAAGAAGAGTTTTCCATGGCCGATATGCCGCATCCCTTGCACAAATTGCTTGCAGAGCAGGAATTATTAAACCGAGAGTTGGTAGGAGAGAGAGACTTGTAAGAGAAGGGAATATAGGCCTCCATTCCTGCAACAATAACTTCAGCTATACGTTTAGCAGAGATAAAAGCATCGTCCGAGGAGAGGCAGTAGTCTTTCCAGGGAAAAATCATAAAATAAGTTTCATAAACCAGTCTGCTCAGCGCTATTGAAATGCTAATAATGGCGTTTAGTCGGAGCAGTCGGAGGAGAAGGAGTGGTGGAAAGTCAAGTGATGTTCACAAGATTGCGGTCAGCAGAACGAATTGGAGGTGAAATTGTGTAGCTGTAATGCAATGGATTGGAGGTGAAGAACAAATCCAAAGTAGTGGAAGAGTGGTCATGACGATCTGGGATATAAGTAGGGCAGGGGATTAAACAAACAAAACATATATATATATATATATATATATATATATATATATATCAAGGTCTATATATATATATGTACAGTGGGGTGCAAAGTATGAGGCCAGTAGAAAATATAATGTGCACATGGTGCCCCAGGTGAGTTGTATACGACTATAAGGGGACCATTTTCGTAAATATCACATCACCGGTCTGGGGCGAGGGTCGGCTCTGGTGCTGAATCAAGAAAAGCTTGCTTCAAGCGATCTTTCGAGAACATCTCCTGACCACCGTTAACATAGAGTATGAAGGTCTTCTTGGAGCCTTGTCGAACCTTGTAAGGTCCGTCATATTGTTGCTGCAAGGGTCTCCGGAAAGCGTCATGCCGCACTAATATGTGGGTGCATGTAGAAAACTCCTAAGGGATAAAACCGGGCATGCCAAAGTTGTATGTGTTGGTGTCACCCAGAGGCCCTGCATGACCGTATGAAGTTGGTTTGCATAGTCGCTGGCATCGAACAAGGTGTCATCGGACACATCGAAGGATCCCAAGCCATCCACCCTAACCGTTAAGCCGACACCAGGCTTATCCATAGTGATAGTGATGACTGATGGAACACCAAAATGTGTGATCCAGGCGTGGACAAAAGCCCTGGCGATGGTAGGCACAGTGATGTCAGCTATTGGTGTAGCCTCCGGCCAATGGGTGAAATAGTCAATACAAGTCAGCAAATAGCGATGCCCATTTGATGGTGGCAGGGGACTGGTAATATCCACATGGACCATGTAGAAATGCCTCTCTGGTGTATGACGTTGGAACTTGGAGCATTGGCATTGAAGACATTGCTTGGCCCAACAGCACATGTCAGTATTGATGTGTGGCCAGACATAGCACATGTTGATGAGTTTCTGGGTTGCTCAAAAGCCCGGGTGCGCGAGTAGGTGAAGAGTGTCAAAGACAGTACGACGGAATTCCACAGGTATGAAAGGGTGGGATTGTCCCATCGATGTTTCACATATGAGGGTAGTTTCTATCCCTGGGATTTATACCTTGCGAAATGTAAGCAAACCTGCTGCAGACTGTAGATGGTAGAGCTCCGTGTCCTGCCATTGTGCTACTGCCAGTGCATTAAATTGATGGCCAGTGTGCTGGTTGAAGACAACACCAACACTTGATGCATGAGAGAGAATCGGCCGCAGAGTTTACAATTCCTTTGATGTGCCTGATGTCAGTGATTAATTTTGAGATATAACTGAGTTGGCGAAGTGTGTAAGGAGAGTGAGAGTCCGAATGTGTGGACAGAGCGAAAGTTAAAGGTTTGTGATCAGTCAGGACAGAGAATTGTCTGGCCTCTAAGAAGTGTCGGAAATGCTTGATGGCGAGGTATACAGCGAGTAAATCCTGGTTAAAGTACTGTACTTGCAGTTCCTGGTCAAAGCACTGGCTTCAGCACTTAGGAGAAAAAGGCCAATGGATGCCAGTCAGCATCAATGACCTGGTGAAGGGCCATGCCCACCGCAATCTCAAACGCATCTGCTATCAGGTATGTTAGCGCCTCAGGCTTTGGATGAATCAGGGGTGAGACATTGGCCAATGCGTCTTTAATGGTGTAGAAGGTGGTCAAGGTGGGATCCGTCCATTGGAGCACTTCAGGGTGCTTACCAGCTGTGAGTAACTCAGTAACTCATTCAGCGGCTGCAGTGTTGTGGCTGTGTTTGGAAATAAATTGATGGTAAAAGTTGATAAGGCCTAAAATAAACTCTCACAGTTTGCGTTGAGATGAATGCAATGGAAAATCCTGAATAGTCTGCAACTTCTACCCGAGCAGACGGATGCCTGAGCGGATAACACAATGGCCGAGGAAATTCAACTCTGGGACACTGAATATGCACTTTGTGGGATTGATGGACAATGCCGAAATCCTGCAAATGGGTGAAAAAGAGGTGTTGGTGTTCCTGATGTTCTCCTGGGATTAGAATTGCGCTGTTAGAATTAGCGGTTGCACTGGGGATTAGAATATCATCTATATACACGTTGCAGAAGTGTAATTACTGGAGCACTTGATTGATAAAATGTTGACATGTTTGTGCGGCATTGCGTAGTCTGAATGGCATCTGAAGGAACTCAAACAGGCTGAAACGTGTGGTGACTGCCCGTTTTGGGAAGTCCTCTGGATCCACGGGCATCTGATGGTACGCACAAACGAGGTCGACCTTGGAGAATATTGTTACACCATGGAGTGTAGCGGTAAAATCATGAATGTGTGGAGTATGGTAGCAGTCTGGAACAGTCACATTGTTTAAGGACCGGTAATCCCAACAAGGACGCCAAACCCCCGATGTATTTTTGGGTACCATGTGTAGCAGTGAAGACTAACTGTTGGACAATGCTCTGATGATTCCCCATTGGAACATGCATTCCAGCCCCTGGCAGGCAATACATAATTTCTCAGGTGCGAGTTGGCGAGCACGCACGGAAACGTGGTGGGGGTCCCATGGTCTCGATGACATGCGTGACCTGGTGTTTGATTGGCTGGCTTGTCGCACATGGGCGCGTTATGGACGGGAAATAATAAAGTACTTTCTGAAAATGGCACGTGGGTGTAGGTGGAAGACATGATATTCAACGACAAAATGGTGGATGCTGTACCGAGAACACTAAGCTTTGTCGAGGCATCCGATAAACAGCGATGTTTGAAATGGATGAGGAGATTGAAATGACACAAAAAATCCACACCGAGGATGGAGTATTTTGTGACGGCAAAAGTACACATATAGGGGAATGACCGACGTGAACCCAGATCAAGCTGGAGGAAACGATCTCCAAACATAGCAATAGCACTGTTGTTAGCGACATGCAATGAACATTCCTGTAGATTTCTCTGATCTGCAGCAGATGGTGGCACAATGATCACCTTCGCCCCTGTATCCACAAGGATATAAAAACCCACTAATGCAATCCATGAGGAAAATAAGTATGGCTCAGGTGAACTTGTCGCCATTAGTTGTCTGCCTCGTCATTTCCCTATGGTCAGAACGAGCACGGTGATCTATACTGAGAAGCATTAGCACTGAGAGTCAATTATACCAATACTAAGTTCTTGAGTTGTTGGAGTGTTCCAACAATTAGAGTGTTCACTTAAGGTGAAGGTGAACGGCAGCTCAAGGCATGGGGTGTAAGGTAGGTATCTCGACAGACACGATCGATTGTAGCACACGTTTATTGACTCTCCCGATACAGGCCCGATTCACCGCAGCGCCATCCGAACTGGGCCGTAACTTCCGGAAAAACGGAAATAAACCCGCGGACACGGTGTAGGGATACAACGGTGAATATTTGCAGCTTCATACATGACATCCTCCCCTTTAAGTCCAAAATTACCAAGAGCAATATGTGCCAGACTTCCAAAATTGACATTTCAAAAGCAACATGTCCAAAACATGTGAAAATATGTGTGCAAACGATTATGAGAATAATGAAAATACGTGAAAATAGAACATGTGTCACCGTGAGAATAGAACGTGTGTCATTGTGAAAATAGAACATGTGTCAACGTGAAAATAGAACATATGTCAATGTGAAAATAGAACATGTGTCAACGTGAAAATAGAACATATGTCAACGTGAAAATAGAACATGTTCAAAGATTCAACCGGTCGGGTGCTTTTCTCTCACACATTGAGTGTCGCGGTGTACCAGTGGATACAGAGTCCGAGGTGATTCCTTTGGTCTCCACGAAGGGTGTAGCGTTCGCAGTGGTTTTTGGGGCATCCGAGCCGGCTGGAGCGGCCACGACGATCTCCGGCAGTGGCGGGTCGAACTGTTGTTCTGACTGTGATGATGCTGCAGGCTCTATCGACTGACAGTGACGGTAGGTTATGTGGTCCTGATGTCGACGAATTTCACGGCCGTCCTGCAGGCGAATCACGCAGGGCAGTGGACCTGGCTTCTCGATGATGTCCCCCGATAGCCACGTCGCACCTGCACCAAATTTCGGGCAAACACTGGATCTCCGATGTTGATACAGCGACTGTTGGACGACTTATCGTGCACCAACTTTTGATTAAGCTGGCTCTGATAAACATTTGATGATATGTCTGGTTTGAGATTGTCAAGTGTCGATCTCAAGTGTCGTTTCATCAATAACTCAGAAGGAGCTGCACCGGTTGTTGATTGTGGCGTGATGCGGTATTTGAACACGAGACGAGAAAGCTTCGTTTCCAGGGTTCCCTCCTGAAGTTTCTGCAATCCGGATTTGATGATTCCCATGGATCGTTCGGCCAAGCCATTTGAAGCCTGGTGATGTGGGCTGACAAACTTATGTTTGATGCCGTTCCGACGTGTGAACTTGGCAAACTCGGGACTGGAAAAACACGAACCGTTATCACTCACGATCATCCTGGGCAGACCATGAGTGGCGAAACAGCGTCTGAGTCTTTCGATGACAATGGCTGACATAGTACCACGCGTCACATAGGCATCAATCCATTTTGTGTGCGCGTCCGTAATTATTAGAATCATGCTGCCGTTAATAGGCCCGGCATAATCAAGATGTAGGCGATGACACAGTTCGCTGGGCCATTCTCAGGGATGCAGTGGCGCTTTCGCAGGTGTATTCCGGGTGCTCCGGCAGGGGTAACAATGTCGAACATGATGTTCGATATCAGCATCAAGATTCGGCCACCACACATAGTTTCTGGCGAGTGACTTCATCTTCACAATCCCGGGGTGACAGTCATGGATTTTATCCATGAACCTGGAACGCAGATTTTCGGGGATCATGACACGTCATCCCCAGAGTAGGCAACCATTTTCCACGCTGAGTTCGTCTTTACGTGCTTTAAAAGCCACAAAAGCTGGGTCACCATCAGGTAGCAAATGCCATCCAAGCTGTACAGCCTGGACAGTTCTGGACAGAACGGGGTCTCGTCGAGTATGAGCGCGGATCTGGCCGGAATCGACAGCACAATGTTCCAGATGATCCATCTGTGTGATAATGGATCCTGGTGTAGGCGAATCATCAACGGATTCTGGAAGGGGTAACCGAATCATGGCATCTGCATTTGTGATAGATGAACCAGGCTTATAACATATGGTGTAGTCATAAGCAGCGAGAAACAGGGACCAGCGGATGATCCTGGGCGGTAGTGTGTCAGATGTCGCCTTAGTTGGACCAAACAGACTGATCAGCGGCTTGTGATCAGTGCGATTCGTGAAATGATGTCCAAGAAGGTACTGGCGAAATTTGCTGACGCCAAAAACGATTCTCAATCCTTCCTTGTCAAGTTGGGAATAGTTATTCTCTGCCGGGGACAACGTTCTGGATGCAAATGCAACAGGTCTTTCCATACCATCAGGCATCACGTGTGATAATACACTCCCCACTCCATACCGACAGGCATCGCATGTCAGCACAAGGTCCTTCTCTGGATCTAAATGAACGAGAACATTGGACGATTTGAGCAGATCCTTAGAGGTCTGGAATGCTGATTGTTCAGTGGACCCCCAGCTCCAGGAGACTCCTTTCCTCAAAAGCCGATAAAGGGGGCCCAAAACGTCGGTCACATTCAGGATGTAACGACCATAGAACTGAAGCAAACCGAGGTATGACTTCAATTCGGTCACGTCTCGTGGAGCCGGAGCATCCTTGATAGCTCGGACTTTCTCATCTGTCGGGTGTAGACCCTCGGCATCAATCGCATGACCCAGGTACATGACTGATGGCACCATAAACTTGCACTTGTCTCGACGCAAACGTAGGCCGGAGTCCGAAATCTTCTTCAGAACTCTATCCAGGTTTTGTAGATGTTCCGCGTCCGTACGACCAGTAACCTAGAATATCATCCTGGTAACAAACGACGTTGCGTTCGGCGGCAAACAAACTGTCCATGACACGCTGATAAATTCCAGGTGCAGATTTCACTCCAAAACTGAGTTGGTGGTACCAGTACAACCCACGATGTGTGTTGATGATAAGATACTGTTTCGAATTCTCGTCCAAGCGGAGCTGTAGATAGGCGGATTTGAGAACGAGTTTCGTGAAAGTCTTGCCTCCCGTGAGACGAGCATATAAGTCTTCGATCCTCGGGATTGGATATTTATCCAATGAAGAACACTTGTTCACGGTCATTATATAATCTCCACATATGCGGATGGACTGGTCCGATTTTATGACCGGAACGATGGGTGCCGCCCATTCGGCATACTGGATTTGCTCGATGATGCCCAGATTTTCAAGATGATCCAGTTCCATGTCAATCCGCTCCCGCAGGGCGAAAGGGACTGGGCGAGCTCTGCAAAATATAGGATTGGCATCCCGGTCAACACTGAGTTTAGCCGTATGCCCTTTCAAGGTTCCAAGCTCATCCTTGAAGACATCCGGGTACGTATCCAGCACATTTTTGCATGTGTATTCTGCGGTAGGACAAACCTTGGCTGCCCGGAGTTGATGAATGCTTTTCCACTTCAGTTGAATTATGCTCAACCAGTGCCTGCCGAGTAAGGAGGGCCGTTTCCAGGAATGACGATCAGGGGTAGGTGAAACTCACGGTTATCATAGCCCACCATGATGTCACATGTACTGCAGGGAACAATCTTCTCACCTGTATAGGTGGAGAGTCCATAGGTAGTAGGTTTCAGATGGGGTCGGTCAGCATCACTCCACAGGTTTGTGAAAACAGCATGGCTGATGAGCAAGACGGCCTCACCAGTGTCGGCCTCCATTTGCAATGGTCGATTGTTGACGACAACAGTGGCAAAAGAGGGTCCCGCTTATGGTGAGAATCAATATGAAACAGGTCACGCGATTCTGAGTTGTCGGAAACAGAGCTCACCTGGTCAAGCTCAGGTTCTTCCGAACCGATAAACTGATGAATCTTCTTGTCAGCAGCTTTCCCTTTTCCCGATTTGCGAGTGATGCAAGCTGGAGCAATATGGCCAGTTTTCGAACAGAAATGGCAGGTGGCATCTTTGAACTGACACGTCTCCGGAGGGTGCTTTCCGTTGCACCGAAAACATTTGTTGTGTGTTTGAGACTGCACTAGCTTCTGACGAGGAGCCTTGTTCCAACGTTTTGGCTGATTATGATCCAACCGATTCACAGCAGGGCTGGTACCAGACGAGCGAGTGGCACCAATGCTTGTAGCGTTGCGTTCAGCACTTTCCATGGAAATGGCGGTGTCTCTGGCATTTTGGAACGTCAGTCTTCTCTCAGCAAGCAGGCATCTACGAGTGCAGTCATCGGACATGCCAACCACCAGCAAATCACGGAGCATGTCATCAATTGTGTCCCCAAACTCACACAGATGTGACCGTTTTTTGAGGTGTGCAATGAAGTCTGCGATTGACTGACCTTAATGCTGTCTGCACATGTAAAAATTAAACCGACACAGGATGACTGAAGGGGATGGATTACAATGTTCCTTCAAAGCGGCCTTGAGCTCTGCATACGTGAGCTCCTGGATTGTCTGAGGCGGAATCAGGTTTTTAACGAGTGTGAACATCTCACACTCGTAAACAGACAGGAAGACGGCCTTTATCAGGGCTTCAGTCGCAATGCCGTTCCCCTCGAAGTAGAAAGACAACCGCTCAGAATACGTGTCAAAATCTCCCTCCAGAGGGTCAAATTCATCGATATGGCCGAAAGAAGTCATGGTCTAGAATCTCTAGATGTTTATCCTCGTCGCCATGTAAGGTATCTCGACAGACTACGATCCATTGTAGCACACGTTTATTGACTCTCCCGATACAGGCCCGATTCACCGCAGCGCCATCTGAGCTGGGCCGTAACTTCCGGAAAAACGGAAATAAACCCACGGTCACTGTGTAGGGATACAACGCTGAATATTTGCAGCTTCATACATGACATGGGGTTTCTCATTTCTCCTACCAGGGATACCCAAAGATGAACACAACTGGCGTTGCACAGCATGGATCTCCAGGATGAGCTTCTTTAGGTCCACCATTTTGGATTGTAGCTGTGTGACGTGCTGTGCTGGAGGTGTAACATTAGCCACGGTCAGTGTAATGGTGTCAATGAGATGACCAGCAAGATCCGCAACGGCAGTTATAGTCTAGTAGGAAGACTAGGTCCCCCTGCACCCCCCGGAGATATACTTCTAATCAGTGTTTCTAGATTGGAAAAAATGTGTAGAAAATGACTAGCTATGGCCCCAAGCTGAAAAAATGTCCCACATACCATTTTTATGCAAATTACTGCTGCAAATTTTATGCAAAATTATGCAAATTTTATGCAAATTTTTGATGAGGAGTAGAGTTGAGGGGTCTTTGAGGGCTTCATCGAGGTGCTCTCGGTTGCAAGACTGGGTCATTCTGAGAAGCACAGCAGGGTCAGAGATCATGATGTTCTCCTCCTCAGTGAATCTCTCCATCAACAGCCTCTCCATTGCCTCACACACTGTTTTGAGGCAAAAGAGGGACTTTGCGTAGGCCTTTCCACTGAGAACACCTTTGAGAGATCCACTTGTTACTAGTTGTGCCTCAAAGAGAATCTCTGCATATCCAGAACCACGCATCTTGTGTCCAGTGAGCATCCCGATGTAGTTCATGGATGTGTGGAAGGGTCCAATCGTTACTACATGACTAGCAAATTCATTTGGCCAGCGCCAGATGATGGGAAGGGCTTTCATGCAGACACCCAGATCAAATGTATTCAGGACCCATCTCTGACCCACCTCAGCAGTTGCTGCCTCGGAACGCTTCAGTAGCTCACGAACAACTGCGTTGTCTGTGATCGGTTGGTGGATAGGCGTGCAGTAGTCGACTGTTGATTTGCTGGGTGGGGGAGAACCAGTTGCAGAGGTGAAACCCCCTAGCCCAGGCACAGGCTGCAGGCCATTGCCATGCCATGCAGGCACCAGGCACAGACCGATCACAGACAACGCAGTTGTTCGTGAGCTACTGAAGCGTTCCGAGGCAGCAACTGCTGAGGTGGGTCAGAGATGGGTCCTGAATACATTTGATCTGGGTGTCTGCATGAAAGCCCTTCCCATCATCTGGCGCTGGCCAAATGAATTTGCTAGTCATGTAGTAACGATTGGACCCTTCCACACATCCATGAACTACATCGGGATGCTCACTGGACACAAGATGCGTGGTTCTGGATATGCAGAGATTCTCTTTGAGGCACAACTAGTAACAAGTGGATCTCTCAAAGGTGTTCTCAGTGGAAAGGCCTACGCAAAGTCCCTCTTTTGCCTCAAAACAGTGTGTGAGGCAATGGAGAGGCTGTTGATGGAGAGATTCACTGAGGAGGAGAACATCATGATCTCTGACCCTGCTGTGCTTCTCAGAATGACCCAGTCTTGCAACCGAGAGCACCTCGATGAAGCCCTCAAAGACCCCTCAACTCTACTCCTCATCAAAAATTTGCATAAAATTTGCATAATTTTGCATAAAATTTGCAGCAGTAATTTGCATAAAAATGGTATGTGGGACATTTTTTCAGCTTGGGGCCATAGCTAGTCATTTTCTACACATTTTTTCCAATCTAGAAACACTGATTAGAAGTATATCTCCGGGGGGTGCAGGGGGACCTAGTCTTCCTACTAGACTATTAGTGCCAGCTCTACATTATCTGTATGTATCACGCAGATGTGGGGTATAAACATTGCTAAAACAACTCACGAAGGAGTGACTGGTCGAAGGTGCCATGTTGGTGACCAAGAAGTTGCTGCATATGGCACAATAGCTGTGTATGGGTTCAATCTCCTACATTATTGGTTGTAAGGAGTTGCTGCAGGCAACGGTGCTCAGAGGGGGTTGTGCGCTTTATAAGCGCAGCCGCGGCCTAAATATACCTGGTCTCGGGTGAATTCAGATCGTTGTGGTCCCTCATTTAGTGATTGGGAAAGCCCGTTGCAGATTAATTGTCAGTGGCAATTAAACTCTACACATCAAGCCTGTGCCACATGTCTCCGGTTTTGCTCAGCCTACTGTGACAGGCAGGAAGACTCAGCCTCATGTGTGTGCGGAGTGCACGGCCAAAGTTAACGTGGTGACCGCTGCTGCAGGATCTCCGTGAGGGATCTCGTGTGGATCCCGTGAGGTATCAGGGGGCGGGGAGTCCGCCATATGTGTGTTGGCCATGGACGCCAAGGCAGCGCTCTTCGTGGGGAGTCCACGGGGCCCAGGAGATCATTTCAGCAGAGGAACGTGAGTAGGCAGGCTGACGGGCAGTGCCGTGTATAGAGTCTGGCCATCTATTTTCTCGTGCATCAAGCACCCTGATTCGCTCAATCATGCTATGTGACTTCACACCTTCATGTTTTTACCCAGAAGAAGACTGTTGGCACTGCACAGAAGTTTGCAAACAAAAATAAAACCTTCAAATTTCAGTGTTATTAAAGATTGTATCGACCCATAAGGTATGTTGTGTTGCTGTCGGATCTTCTGTGCGGTCTGGGCAGGGCATCAAGATGTACCGCTTCCCCAAAGATCCTGGAAGAAATCAATTTGGGACCAGCAAAGTGAAGAGGAAGGATGGTTGACAACCTGATGCCAATTCATTTTTGTGTGATGTGAGTGCGTATCGAGATACCTTCGACCTAAATCGGATTCACTGGTACCGGTTGCATGCTATCTGCTTATCTAATATACTAAGGGAACAAAGTGATTTTGCGTGACAAAAATCTTTCAAATGGGCGCATGTCTCAAATGTGGTAATGCCCGTCATGGACAGATACTATACTAAGTATGTAATTTTCTGTTGTTTTGTGGCATTCCGTGATGTATTGTCAGAGAAAATGAGGTTTTTTTCACTATTTTAAAGGCACTTTGGATGATATTCTTCTTCTTGTTCTTCTTCTTCTCTATTACACAATCTATTATATTAAAGGAATGAAGTGAGCAGGAGCATAATACAGTGCCCCCTCCATTTAGCAGAGGTCAGAAAAGCACTTTTACTAAGCTAACTTTGGATGAATTCATCTGCAGTAAGCATTTTGCTACTTTGTTAATTAATTGAAAATCACCTTCAACTCTTTGATTTCCATAATCAGTCACAGCACAAAATATATTAGCCACCAACACCCACCATCCTTGCTCCGGAAGGGAGCAGGCATGTTCTCGTTGATACCTATTTGTGGGCTTGTAATTGAGCTCAAGTAAACTCATTGTATGTTGAATAGGAAAGTTATTCTTCTCTGTGACTTTCCTATAAAGCTGAAGCATCGTATCATGTGCCAAATGATTCTCAGTTTCAAAAAACTTGTCAACAAATTTGCACGAAACAAGCACCTCCTTTCCGATTGTAAGAAATGACTTTTTTCAAAATGGACAAAGTTTTCCTTCTCTCCATGGACTGACTTCTAAGAATTGGCATCACACAAGATTTTCCTACTTTCCGAATCTATGGAAAGAAGAAGCTTGAATTTATACAGTAAATCCATGGAAATGAGGAGAAAGCTGGTGTAGTATCAATTCTTAGAGCAATCTATGGAAAGAAGGAAAAGCTTATGTGTCCATGAATATGTGTGTCCTTACCAACCAAACTTTCTCCAAAAGCTTCAGCTCATGAGTGGTTTCATTCGTCGACTGAAACACAAGGTCCATTCGTCAATCAAATTCTAAGACTGTTGAACATAAAACTTCAATGATCGACTGTTTACTTTGATTGTGTCAGTGACTAAATGATGACCCCAATAAAGATAAATAAGAACCACCTTTCCATTTCAGAAACATTTTTGATCAGAGCCAGTTCAAGAGTGGCCGTGCTGAGGATGCCAAGCCATTGAAGCCAAATGCAGTGCCAATAATCTTCAGTTACACCTCAAATGCCAATCTGTGCAAGAGAAGGGAAGCTACACAAAAAACACATCACCAATCTGATGAGGTGTGTGACAAAGTAGCAAAGCGATCAAGGTCAGAGGAACACAGTTACAGCAATAAACTCCCAGGATCTGGGACTACTTCATTACAAGGTCAGTAAATGGCAACAGAAGTTTGAAAATCTCACTGCAGTTGCATGAGGTTCTGACTAACTAGATTAAATTTGCTCAAGCTCTGTCAAGTTCGATGGGGAGTGTCGGTGAACAGCAATCTTCAAGTCTTAACACAGATTCTCAATGGGATTCAAGTCTTGGCTTTGGTTGGGTCACTCAAGGACTCACGTTCTTGTTCTGAAGCCAATCTAGTGTTGCTTTGGCTGTATGCTTGGGGTCATTGTCTTGTTAAAACGTAAATCTTCACTGCAGTTTAAGGCCTTTTGCACTCTGAAGCAGGTTCTTCTCAAGAATTTGCCTATATTTGGCTCCATTCATTGTTCCCTCTATCCTTACAAGTCTCTCAGTCCCCACCACTGAAAAGCATCCCTATAGCATGATGCTGCCACCACCATGCTTCACTGTAGGGATGGTGTTAGATTAGATGGGTGATGAGCTGTTCTCGGTTTCCGCCAGATCTAGCGCTTTGCATTCAGGCCATAAAGAGTTCAATTTTCATCTCATCAGACCACAGAATCTTTTGCCTCATGCTTTCAGATTCTTTCAAATGCGTTTTTGCAAACTCCAGGCATGCTGTCATGTGCTTTTTTTCTCATGAGTGACTTCCGTCTGGCCACTCTCCCATAAAGCCTAGATTTGTGAAGTGCTGCAGAGACTGCCGTCCTTCCGGCAGGTTCTCCCATCTCACAAAGGAACTCTGTCGTTCTGTTAGAGTGGTCATTGGGTTCTTGGTCACCTCTATGACCAGTTCCTTCTTGCCCGGTTTCTCAGTTTTGCGGATGGCCAGCTCTAGGAATAATCTGGGTAGTTCCATATTCTTTCCATTTCCTAATGATGGAGCTCACTGCGCTCTTGGAAACTTTCAACACTATAGAAATTGTTTTATACCCTTCCCCAGATCTATGCCTCCTCACAATTCTGTCTCAGAGTTCTACGGAAAATTCCTTGAAATTCCTGGTAGAGTTTCTGCTCTGACATGTACTGTCAACTGTGGGACCTTATATAAAAAGGTGTGTTTCTTTCTAAAGCATGTCCAATCAATTAAATTCGCTACAGGTGGACTCCAATCAAGTTGTAGAGACATCTCAAGGATGATCAAAGATAATTGGATGCACCTGAGCTCAATTTGGAGTGTCATAGCAAAGGCGTTGAATACTTTTTGACTCGAGACTTTTTCAGTTTTTAATTTCTAATTATTTTGAAAAAATTCTAAGGAAAAAATTCCACATTGACATTATGGGGTATTATGTGTAGATCAGTGACAAAAAAAATCTCGATTTGATCCATTTTAAATTCAGCCTCTTACACAACAAAATGTGAAAAAAGTCAAGGGGTGTGAATACTTTCTGAAGGGTATGTATGTATGTATGTATGTATGTATGTATGTATGTATGTATATATGTAGGGAGCTGTAATGCCCCCCCCCCCCCCTTTGTATATCCTTGCTGCTTTACCAATTACCAAGTATAACCAATTATATGTTTTGTTTTGACTGACTGCTGTACTCTTTTATGATACTGAGTTCTTTCTTGTGCATTGAGGATGTGTAATATCCTAATAAGGAGTTCTCTGCCTGTGAGCTCTGGCCTGCGTGGGCACAATCTCTAGTTCCCCTTCCCTGGCCTTGGAGGCAACTGTTATCTCTCTTTGCCTTTCTCCTGACTTTGCCAATATCCTGCAAGTTGACAGTTTTATGAGTGTCCACTCCCTTTGTACTTTCCCAAGCAAGCTTTCTATACAGAAAGTTGTAAACATGTTGCCACATATTGCTGACCATCTCCTTATCTGTGCTAACCCAAGACTGGCCTTGGATGAACTTCCTTTAATTAACTGAACAACAGGATGGGACTATGGTGGGAGGGCCGATGAGCCCATTCTGTCTCCATTTTGTGAGCTAACTCCACCCCTGATTTTCCTTATATAAAGCAATGTTAATTGAATTATTTCAGAGCATCTTGTTGTACTGTTGGTCCTTCCTTGTGAGTTTCAATACAACTTTTGCTGTCCTCAAGCTTGTGTACTCGAGTTCTAATAAATATATCCGTTGCTCCTTTCCTCTGAGTCTTCTGAGTCCCAAGTTCTAAGTCTCGATCCGACAACTGGTGGCAGCGGTGGGATCAGTCTGTGCAGTCCGGGACGCGGTCCCAGGCAAGTGAGTGGTGAGAGACCAGCTGGCAATTGATCCGGGTCAGGTGAGCTGTGATTTTCTTTTGTTTTTCCTTTTTTAGCCTGGGGGTCAGTCCAAATTGTAACCCACTCTCTCTTGCTCGGTTGCCGTTTGTTCCGTTCCCTGCTCATACCTGTTCCACGAACCTAAATTTAATTACGGACCGCTTGGGTCCTGGAGCAACTGATTGTTTATGGACTCGTCAGGGTAACGTTACGTAAGGGAAAGTGCCCCACGAGGGGCGCCTGAGGTTAAGGGGTAAAAGATCTCTGGGTTGTGAGGGTAAGGATAAGGGCGGCGTCCCGATCCGAGGCCTACCCGGGAGACGTCGGGATTTTAAGTAAGATCAGAACTATTATAAGAGCGTGGGACGCCAGGAGAGTACAGTAAGGTTAGGTTAGACGGCTGTGTAGGCGGACGAGCCTCTCAGGAGAGTTAGGTAGCGCGGCCGTACCGCGAGGCGGACGATCCTCACGAGTACAAGGCCGCGAGTTAGGTAGACAGTTGTACCGCGAGGCGGACGATCCTCAAGAGTACAAGGAGAGTTAGGTAGTGTAGCTGTGCCGCGAGGCGGGAGATCCTCACGAGTACAAGGCTACGTCGGTAAACTAAGGTTTCCTAGGATGGGTAACAGTATGGGTAATAAGACAGTAAAGGCAGGTGAACCGCTTAGAAATACCCCAGCATTTTTCATGTTTCGGAGGCATGGCTATGATGCTGTGAGACCAGGGAAGTCATGGGTTGCGCTGACGAAGGATTTAGGAGAACCGTGGCCCGAAGGAGGGTCTTTTGCGCTGGAAAAATTGGACGTGTTGTATGAGACATTAGAAAAGTTTGAACAGGCCACGAAACACTTCCCGCCGGACTATTGGAAAGTCTTTGGCTGGTGGAAGGAAGAAGCGATGAAGCGACACGCAAAGTCGAAACAGGCCAGCTTGGCTGGTGAGGTAACAAAACTCAAGGGTCTGAGGAAACAGGCGAATAAAGAGCAGGATGAAGCGCTTAAGGAAATAGAAAAGCAGGCCAACGCGCGACTGATGTCGCTCGTTGAAAACCCAGCCCCCGCGGTAGGGGAGGCAGTGACCAATCTACCCTCCCCAGCCCCAGACCTAAGCTCTGCCCCGGGGTTTCAGGCACCACCTATCCTTTCTGCGCCCCCGCCACCACCTCCCTATAACCCCGCTACCATCGCGCCCCAGACACCCCAGAACCACCCGAGCCAGGGAAGACCGTTTGCACAACTTGGGGCTAACGGAATAGATGACGGGACTGACATCGCAGGGTTCCCGCCACCGATAGGACCGGATGGGTTATACCCCTCACTGGTAGGCTGTAATGGGAAAGAGACCCCACAAACTACCCCATTGGAATGTCAGGAAATAGAGGGAAGGAAAACATTGTGCCCCCTACAAGTTATCGGAGTTGACGCAGCAGGTCATGGGGTTCGAGAAAGGGTACCATGGAAAGAATCCTCTTTAACGGTAATGCGGGAAAGGATCCAACATTTGCTTATTGAGGATCCACGGCAGGTAGTGCCAACCATGACGAATTGGTTTTTAGCTGGCGAGTGCGACTATCGAGACATAACTCATATGGGAGTATCCGTGCTCCCACCCAAAGTATGGGAAAGGGCTAGACAAAGAGCACACTGGCCGCACGACGACCCAAGGGCGGCGGGTGCAAACCCCCAGATAACACTAGTGCAATGGGAGGCACTGAAGGTCCGGCTGCTGGGTGCCATCGAACATGCGCTGTTGCCAGCAGGGGGTCCGGATTGGGGAAAAATCGGGGCCATAAAACAAAAACCAGGAGAACCAATTGGAGAGTACCGAGAAAGGTTGGAAAAGGCCATCGCGCGCTGGGGAGGATTGGGTCCGATGCAGCTGGTAGGGCTACCTCAACCATTGGTAAATCAATATCTAATCGAGGGGCTTCGGCCGATATTAAAGAAACAGGTACAGTCCGTCCTCTTCGGCTGGAAGGGAATGACAACCAACGAATTATGCGACAAACTGGAACAATGCCCGGGCTCCTCCCTAGAGGAGAAAAAGGATATTAAGGAGGAAATATTGCAAATGTTTGTCCAGGAGAAACGGGCTCAATTTAATCAAAATAAAAAGGGGGATCAGAGTCAGGACTACATACGCGAACA
The DNA here is from genome assembly GCF_964187855.1 of Myxine glutinosa. Classification (NCBI taxonomy): domain Eukaryota; kingdom Metazoa; phylum Chordata; class Myxini; order Myxiniformes; family Myxinidae; genus Myxine; species Myxine glutinosa. The sequence continues at coordinate 111,045,352 of NC_136267.1, read as the reverse complement.
GTGCCAGAAGTGGGGACCTGTTCGAGGTTTAGAGGAACATAGGAGGAGTTGTTATCCTCTTTTCTATAAGGGCCAATTCCCCAACGGAGAGTGGATCCACAACGAAAATGAAAACTGCGACGGTTGTACTGAGGAAGACTTTGGACTAATTAATATGAACGAGGTAAAACAACAATGGACAATACCACCCCCTCTTCCCCCTCCTCCTCAAAACCCTCAACCTTGGACTGTGCAAGGGCCCCCTCCCCAAAATTGGTATCCACCAAGACCCCTTCTCCAAACCCCCGGACCACCCCCCAATAGTGGGATGCAGAACGGATCAAGGGGGAACTGGGCCCCGCCTCGGGGTCCGCCGCAATGGCAACCAGTAAACCAGTCACAGTGGGGAGCGCCAGAACGCCGGCTGGGCGGAAGGGGAGCTGTAGGGGGACGACCTATGCCCTCCGCACCACCGGTTCCACAGGAACCGTGCTTTTATTGCAAGCAACTGGGACACTGGAGAAGTAATTGCCCAAGTGCTGCTCGTAAGGGGTTTCCGCCCCAATACAATAGAGGGGCCTATTGACGGGACGCTGGCGGGTCGCCCAAGGAGTGTCCCCTCTTGACCATGACACCGGCAGAGGAACCAACCTTGATGTTGGACGTGGAGGGAAGACAATTAGAATTTCTCGTAGATACGGGTGCGACTCGCAGCACAATTAACAAGGGGCAATTGCCCTCTTTGCGCCCCACGGCAAGGAATGTTCAAATACTGGGTGTTTCGGGTTTACCCCAAGCGCTTCCTATTTCGGAGGAAGTGCGAGTAACATGCGGCCCGCTGGAAGCTAAACATGCTTTCTTGATGACCACTACCGCCCCGACGAATTTGTTGGGACGGGATTTGTTGTGCCGATTGGGCTGTCAAATCTCATGTACAGAGGAGGGAGTTTTCGTAGACGTCGCGGAATCTAAACGCGACTTGGTAATGACGGCATTGTCTCGACCCGGCCCCACTGTGTATTGGTGGCGCATGGATGAATGGGCTCTGGCTACCTGGACGCATATCATAGATAATGTGTGTTTGGACAATTCAGTTCTGCGAGATTGGCTACAACTGCACCAAATTTCGATAAAAACCTTAAAGGATAATCCACCCCATTGCACTGCGTACTATGATGCAACGGGCGAGGACGAGACTTATCGAGAGAAGGTTAAGGAAAAGCTGGGCGAGCGCACGCCTATACACTTATCACGGATGTGGATCGGCCGCAAGGGAATAGGAATCGAGGCAGTTCTAACCTCGAGTCAGCGTGCGTTGACCCAATACCCCGAAGGAGCGGCCGCCCATGTTACCCTCACCACTGCCAAGGGGTGGCCGCCGGAAAGTGTAGGTTGGATGGTGGGAAGATTACGAGAAGTTCCCTTACAAGGTTATCGGAGTAAGAAAGGCCGCTGGACTTTGAAACGGCTCCAAAATGGCGAAGGGTTCTCAATTGACTTCAAGACGCAACGGAGGGATGGAGTGTTCGAAGCAACAGAGTTGCCTCCTAAGGGCACCTATGCCATGAGGGCAGTGCTGACGGACCCGGGTGAGTCAGATTACCTCCTAGCGGAGGTGCCAGACAATTTATGGCCTAAAAGCGACAGTGAGGTTGGACGGATGCGAGACGCCAAACCTCTAGTGATAGCAGTGCAGCCGGGGATGCGCTTGCCAAATGTAAAACAGTATAAGCTACGACCTGAGGCCGACGTAGGCATAGCACCAGTAATTCAATCCCTAGTGGAACAGAAAATTATTGTGGAAACTAACAGCCCATGTAATACACCAATTTTGCCAGTAAAAAAGCCGTCAAAGGACAAATGGAGGTTTGTACAGGATTTAAGGGAGGTGAACAAGGTGATACAGGGCATACACCCACTAGTTCCAAACGGAGAAACCCTCATGATGTCAATTCCGCCGGACGCAACATACTTTACGGTCATCGACCTTTGTTCTGCGTTTTTCTCTGTGCCCATCGCGCCTGAGTCACAATACTTGTTCGCTTTCACCCATAGGGGGCGCCAGTATACTTGGACAGTACTACCTCAGGGGTTTTCAGATAGCCCCACTCTGTTTTCCCGGGCGCTGCACCGCGACCTGGCGGATGTGGAATTGAAGGGAGGGTCAGTGTTGCTGCAATACGTTGACGATTTGTTGATTTGCTCCCCTTCAAAGGAGGCGTGCGAAATGGATTCCTTGGCCCTATTAAAGGCCTTGGCGGCCAAAGGCCACAAAGTAGGCAGACCAAAACTTCAGTTTGTGCGGCAGGTTGTAACTTACTTGGGACACGCCATTTCGCACGGAAAACGAGAATTGGATGCTGGACGGGTGACCGCTATTATGGAGCTGCCTCGCCCTCGCTCGCAACGGCAACTGCTGCGCTTCCTAGGTATGACGGGATATTGCCGCACTTGGATACTTGATTTTGCGCTGCTGGCTAAGCCACTATACGAGGCGACCAGATCAACCGCTTCGGACGAATTGGTATGGACACCAGAATTGAGGCGATGTTTTGACGGGCTGAAAAAGGCGTTGGTCACGGCACCGTCATTAGGACTCCCGGATTATGCGAAACCATTTACCCTTTACACTCACGCCGTGGGGGGTTTCGCCCAGTCAGTTTTGACACAGACTCACGGGGATAAGGAGCGGCCGGTGGCCTACTTCAGTAAAAGGTTAGACCCGGTCGAACGAGGGTTTCCGGTGTGCCTGCAAGCCGTGGCAGCGGCCAGGTATGCAGTAGAAAGGACAGCGGACATCGTTATGGGACACCCAGTAACGCTACGGGTACCGCATTGCGTCACTTCGCTGTTGTTACAGCGAAGCACACAGCATTTGTCTAACACTAGATTAATGCAATACGAATCCGCACTGATCACTGCAGCCAACATCACAATCGAACGTTGCACGACACTCAACCCAGCCTCACTGTTGCCCACTCCTGAGGAGGGCGAACCTCATGTGTGCGCCGACGTTGTGCAGTTAGTCTCCACGGTGCGATCGGATTTAAAGGACAATCCCTTAGAATATCCCGACTGTACATATTATGTCGATGGATCAGCTAGGCGCGCATGGGACGGGTCCCTGTTGTCCGGGTACGCCGTGTGCTCGGATAGCGAAACGGTAGAAAGCGGGCGTCTTCCACCTACATTTTCCGCACAGCAGGCGGAGCTGTGCGCCTTAACTAGAGCGTGCAGCTTGGCGGAAGGCCTTGCCGTCAACATTTACACAGATTCGGCCTACGCTCACGGCGTAGTCCACGATAAAGGAGCCATCTGGAAGATGAGAGGTTTTCTCACATCTGCCGGTTCAGTGATAAAGAATGGCGCGTTGGTAGAAGGGCTCCTCCGAAGTATTTTACTTCCCCGCGCTATCGCGGTAATTAAATGTCGTGGCCACCAAAGGGCGGACACCGACGTTGCCCGGGGCAATGCAAGGGCGGACGAGGCGGCAGGAAAGGCCGCCAACCAACAGATAGACCGCAACATGCCGATGGTGACACGAGCACAGAAGACAGCCGCACAGATCGCTGACATACCGACTGCGGGACCACCCGCCACACCTACTAAAGACGATATCATAAATTTGCAGAACGCTGCAACGACGGCCGAACACGAGGACTGGCTCAAGCGAGGGGCGCTACGCCCCGGGCCAGGAGAAATATGGACCCTTGACGGGAAACCCATAGCACCCCAGGCTTTACTGCCTTGGCTGGCACGCATGGCTCATCAGAATGGTCATGTGTGCCAGAGGGGGGTGATGGGTCAGATAAACTACACTTGGACAGCGCCAGGACTGTCACGGATTGTATCCGAAGTGTGCCGATCGTGCGTGGTCTGCCAGTAACACAATAGAGGGGCGCCGCCGAGACATGCACATGATGGGGGACGGCCCCCGCCTAGTGGGCCGTTCGCAACTATCGAGTTCGATTTTACAGAATTGGAACCAAGTATGTCGTTTCGCTATGTGTTGGTGATCGTAGATACGTTCACCAAATGGGTCGAAGCATACCCATGCGTCAAGTCCGACGCTCCGACAGTAGCGAAGCGCCTCGTGCGGGATTTTATGTGCAGATTTGGCATTCCCCAGATAATTTCGTCAGATCAAGGAGGCCATTTCACGGCGCAGGTGGTTAAGGGCATCCTGAAGGCGTTGGGCGTTAAACAATCCTTCCATTGCGTCTACCACCCACAGTCCTCAGGACTTGTGGAACGAACGAACAAGACTTTAAAGAATAAACTAGCGAAACTTTGCGCAGACACAGGCTTGAGGTGGCCAGAGGCTCTTCCGCTTGCATTGATGAGCATTCGTTCCACCCCGGGTCGCACTACGGGCCTTTCCCCCCACGAAATATTAATGGGACGACCTATGAGCTTGCCCGTTTCAGCACCAACAGACATGTCCACCCTTGCTTTGCCAGTAATGGATGACATGCTTTTGAGATTTTGCATAGGCTTGTCGAATGTGGCACGCAGCATCCATGCTCGAGTACGAGAGGCGCTGCCTGAACCAATAGGCCACGCCATCCACGACTTCCAGGCCGGCGACTGGGTGCTCGTAAAGCACTTCACCCGCAAGGCTGCTTTGGAGCCACGGTGGAAGGGACCATTCCAGGTGCTACTGGTCACACCGACGGCAGTCTTCTGCGAGGGTAAACCTTCGTGGATCCACGCCACCCATTGTAAGTTGTCCATTCCCGCACCACAAGTCACACAAGACACCGCACCCCTCACTGCTGAAGACACCGCACCTCACACTGCCGAAGACAATGCATCGCCTAGGGCACCACAGTCTCCTAAGGGCGGCGATGACGGTCATGATGATGGGAATTCTGGGTAGCTGCCTCAAACCCCCTGCCGGAGATAGGCTCTTGAACTTTGAGCTACTGAGAAAGGACCTCCCCAAGTACCCAGGACCCGACAACTATTCAGCATTTCCCCTCTATCCCGTCAAGTATATAACGGCTCGCTGGGGAGACAAAATAGCGGTGAATTGCTGTAACCTGGAAACAAGCTTTAAGTGGTTATCTGTAAGATGGGCGGAAGCTATAGTGGTACACAATAACACACCACAGGCACGCATGACAAGAACACGCCTAGTCCTGACTAAGGTTAGGAAAGTGGAAAATGGAACATATGGGAACATAAGTAGCCGTTATGCCCCAGGATATCGATGGGGCAAGGGCATTGAGAATACTACCCTTATGTTGCATTATACCCCCATTGGTCCGGATACAACAATGATACTCGAATGTGGAATATGGCCCCCTCGCACGACAATCCCAAATGGAACTGCATCTTACCTTCGACCTAGTTGCGCCGCTTACGTCATTAAAACCCCGCCTGCCCAGGAAGTAAGAAAGAAGCCAGAGGAGAACACATACTGGAAGGTCGCACAGCATATGGCCACATTGCAGAATAGGACACGGTGTTGGATGTGTATGCACCTTCCCCACACCAGCACAACAGGAATACCAATGGTAGCGTTACCCCTATCACTCAATGATTTGTGCTCAAAGCCTCTAGACACCAAATGCCTTAGTACAACCCTGACAAGCCAAGGTTCTGACGGAACTGCGTGTAAACGAGTTTTCCAGTACTCGCCCCCCATCCAACCCCGACATTTTGAGGAACGTCCGGCGCCGGTTTGGGTTAAGCCGGCTAGGGGGGCCCTCTGCTTAGAAGGAAAGGGCCAAATAACGGTAGGCAAATCTGTGTGTAGAGATACCCTCCTCGCGGACCCTAGGGAAGGGAAACACATGCTGTTAGTAAATGTTACAAGTTCGCCCTTACATAATCTCACACACCTCCAGTTGGCATGGGAAGGGGTAAACGGAACAAACACTATCGCAGACCTTCGCACTTGCATGACCACTCATCTAGTGGCTCCACACGGAACCATGTTTGTATGCGGGAACAAAGCTTACCCGTATTTACCTGATAATTGGGGAGGAATTTGCTATTTAGGATCAGTTTTCCCAGAAATGGAAATGCGACAACACTTGCATAATACCCCTGCACTCATAAGGACACCGCGAAGCACCTATTGGAACGACGACGGCACCACCACCTTACATGGCGCTGATTGGGAAAAGGCCGTTAGTTTCTTTTTCCCATGGGCTGGGACGGTCATGAGCAGTTACCGCATTGACAAAATTGCGTTAATCTTAGAAACTGTGGCCAATGCCACCGCTACAGCACACGACGAAATGTTGGACACAGTTGTCCACTTGCGTACAATGGTTATGCAAAATAGGGTTGCTTTAGATATGCTATTGGCAGAACGAGGAGGGGTATGTGGGATAATTGAGGGTAAATGTTGCACTTTTATTCCTGACCCCTCACAGGGCGTCAGTGCTGCTATTATAAAGTTAAGGGAAAGCGCTCATACATTGACAAGGGATCGAATGGATCGGGAAGCCTCCCACCAGTGGCTTACCGACTGGTTCAAAGGGTGGGTCGGAGATCTCCCTGGGTGTGGACCCCGGTGGAACCAGAGGTCTTCGTTGTGGATTTGGCGCGCTATTCGATCTTCATGCCTCTACGGTCTCACCTCATACACCCATCTACACCTGACTTACATCATGCATCCACTTACACCCACTTGCACCTACACCCCCGTGGATCATCCTGCTGAGTGCGATGTGCGGTACTGGGTACGGGACATGCTCACTGGGATGCATTCGCGTGGTACGTTACGTTTAGTACACCCTCTACTCTGTCCCTCTCACCTCTCTTGGTGGATTTTGTGTGCCATTTGATCACTCTGCTTTATGGACTTACATTGCATACTCACATACAGACGCGAATCATCCTACTGAGTTTGTGTGGTGCTTTGGTACGGGACATTCTTATGGGGCTGCCTTCGCGTGATATGTTGAATGATTTTTCTGATTTACTTTGTTTCTGCTTTGTTTGAAATAAAGGCCTTTGATTGGCTCGTAGATAACTTTGTATCTTAGATCCAAAAGGGCGGTATGTAGGGAGCTGTAATGCCCCCCCCCTTTGTATATCCTTGCTGCTTTACCAATTACCAAGTATAACCAATTATATGTTTTGTTTTGACTGACTGCTGTACTCTTTTATGATACTGAGTTCTTTCTTGTGCATTGAGGATGTGTAATATCCTAATAAGGAGTTCTCTGCCTGTGAGCTCTGGCCTGCGTGGGCACAATCTCTAGTTCCCCTTCCCTGGCCTTGGAGGCAACTGTTATCTCTCTTTGCCTTTCTCCTGACTTTGCCAATATCCTGCAAGTTGACAGTTTTATGAGTGTCCACTCCCTTTGTACTTTCCCAAGCAAGCTTTCTATACAGAAAGTTGTAAACATGTTGCCACATATTGCTGACCATCTCCTTATCTGTGCTAACCCAAGACTGGCCTTGGATGAACTTCCTTTAATTAACTGAACAACAGGATGGGACTATGGTGGGAGGGCCGATGAGCCCATTCTGTCTCCATTTTGTGAGCTAACTCCACCCCTGATTTTCCTTATATAAAGCAATGTTAATTGAATTATTTCAGAGCATCTTGTTGTACTGTTGGTCCTTCCTTGTGAGTTTCAATACAACTTTTGCTGTCCTCAAGCTTGTGTACTCGAGTTCTAATAAATATATCCGTTGCTCCTTTCCTCTGAGTCTTCTGAGTCCCAAGTTCTAAGTCTCGATCCGACATATATATATATATATATATATATATATATATATATATATATATATATATATATATATATATATATATATATATATATATATATATATGTATATATATATATATATATATATATATATATATATATATATATATATATATATATATATATATTCATATATATATATATATACAACTGCTCTCACCTAATCAATTATCCCAGGTAGCTAGGATTAATAAATAGATTAACTCCCATGCTCTTCCAGCCGAAGAAAACTGCATAAACCAACCAAGAAAAGCTACAGAAGGTAAGCCTTTTGCTCTTTCAAACACTACCCGGGGTTCTCTACAGCTGTAGCTATTCACAAGTAGCATAAACATGTGAATCCAAATGCTATGACCCCCTCAGCTACTGGACCGGTTTCATCACTTGTTTGTGACTCATCAGTCACACTCAACATGTGCACTACCAAGGCTTCCCAACATGACCACGTGCAATGTCAATGCGCTAACATATAAATAACGAGAGAGTTCATAGAACACGATATCCTGCACAGTGTTCAAGAAAATACACGAGGGCCTTTCTGTTTGTGGGGGGTTACGTTCTTGAAAATCCCCGTGAACTGCAAATCCACAAACTTAGCGGATAATGGGGAAAATCGGGTTAGGGACTACAGCTTTAAAATTTGTCCACACTGTACCATTAATTAACATGTTTGCGCATTGTTTTGTGCTATTTATTTTCATGAATAAAGGAGTTGTTACAAACAAAAAATAAAGTATTAGGCTAAGTAAAATATATTATTAGTTTCAAGTCTGGGCTTTTCAAAAAAAGAGGGGGCACCTTACTATTTGATATTTTCCAGATTTTTGATATTTTTTTCCAAGATGGCCACCACATGGTGGAGTCTACCAGACCAAAGACTCCACCTAGTGTTATTTAACAGCAGAACAGGACCTCAAACTCAAGACTAAGATCTTAAGGCAGGCAGCCACCTTAACCCTTAAAGGTATGCAACCATGAGGATTCTAAAATAAATATGTTCAGGAGGATGATATCCCTGACCCATGAGCACAAAAAAAAATTGGGAGAATAATAAGCCTACTTCCATCTATTCGCATGATGTCACGGGTGCCTTCCTTCCTGGCAGCTCCCCCAGTTCATGGTTCAAGAGCCTATGTGGCTGGCACAAGTGTTCCAGTGTCCATAACGGTCTCCAGTGTCCATAACGGTTGGCTGATAGGCTGGCAGGCAGACAGGCTGGCAGGTGAGTTGGCAGGCAGTAGCTGTCAGGTATTGTCTATAGCGACAGCAGGCAGGATGGCCGGCTTCACCATATTCTAAATCTAGACGAAACCCTAACCTGCCCCACTAATTCCTCCAAAGTCAAATTTTCCCAAATCGAATTTTCCCAAATTTTCCCAACTCCCTTCCCGGGAGCAAGCACAGGCACGTGCAGTGACTTAAAGGCTGGAGTGGTGTGACCACACCTGGCTTGCTGATGGAGGCGCTCGATGCGGCGGGTGTATCTAACCCTAACGAACAATTTGGGACTCAATGGGTCCTCACAAAATCTACTTGCTCTCCTCCTCTTCTTTCCAGTGACTACAGACATCGAATGGTGTGAAAGCAGGGCATTCCGACTCTAACCTAGTTCTTTTTAAAACTTTTAGTTTTGTTTTACTCTGTAACCTTTGTCTATTGTGCTTTTCACAACCAATTTCACACACTGCTCCACATGCTGGTTCAATCCTTGGATTTGAGCCCTCAATTTCACTTTCTGTGCTCGAGCACAATCTTGTGGCTGGGCAGTGTGGCCCCTTCCTCATGTTCCTTGCTTCTTTCACAATGCGACACTCCGGAGCAACTGAGGCCACCCTGAGTGTGACACACACCTATCCAAATTGTGGGGGCCCTCAATGGCACCCATTCCATGTGATCTCTGGCACTCACCGCCTCGGGTCCTTTCCTCGGGTACCCAGGCCTTCACATTAATAAATTTGGATATCCATGCTCTCTTGGCACCTTGTGGGCTTTACTGCTTAAGGCTCTCGAGGCTCAGGGTACATCCTCACTAAACTCTGATTTGCACTTGGGCCACACTACCAGCCTTCAACTACACAATTGCAAATAACTTGTAAGTACTATTTCATATTACCAGCAACAGCACCGTCACAACTTCCATTCCCCAACAGAGTTCCCTTCTAATAAAATAACTTCTAAATAAAGAAATAAATTCCAAATAATCCCTTCTAAATAACCTAACTCTGGAATGGGGATTCATCTCAGTGAGGGGTTGGGGGGAGGGGCAGGAGGGTGTACTGCTTCCCCCATACAACATACCCACTACATACCATTCAAGCTCATATAAATTTTGTATATGCACTCCACATTCCAATGACACCAGCATAATCACTTTCTCATTCATTCCTCCATTCATCCCTCATCTTGTTTGGACAAGAGAAGGCAGAGAAGGAGGACATTACAGTCACGTGAAAAAGTAAGTACACCGCATGTAAAGTTTTGACCTTTTCAACATATTTCAACATACAGCTATTTGATCTTCATTTCAACAATATTGATAGATAAAGGAGATATAATATAACAAATATTATGAAACATTTACATATTGTAGTCCATTGTATAATTTAAATAAACATAAATGCAAATTTTGCATGTGGAAAAAGTAAGTACACCCCTACATTTATCACGACTTCAAATACCTAAAATTAGAATCAGGTGCACCAGCTCAGGTGCAAATGATTAGAACATTGTTAGAGAGGATCTTGGAGGAACCTGTCTTATTTAAACCTCAGACATTTACTTTGGTTTGCTCTTTGTTGTTTAAGTGTGCAGCGTCACCATGCCTAGATCAAAAGAGCTCTCTGGGGCCTTCAGAAAGAAGGTTATATATGCCTACGAGTCTGGGAAGGGATTTAAAAAGATCTCCAAACAACTTGAAATCAATCATTCGACTGTGCGGAAGATCATCTGCAAGTGGAGGAAATTCCAAACAACTGCCAACTTGTTCAGGCCAGGACGCCCCAGCAAGTTCAGCCCGAGAGCAGACCGCAAGATGCTGAAAGAAGTCTCTAAGAACCGCAGAATGTCATCACGGGACCGACAGGTAGCTCTTGCCACTGTTGATGTCAAAGTGCACGAGTCTACCATTAGAAAGAGGCTGCACAAATTTGATCTACATGAGAGGTGTGCCAGGAAGAAACCTTTGCTGTCCAGAAAGAACATCAGGGCAAGACTGAAGTTTGCCAATGAACACCCAGGCAAAGACCAGCACTTCTGGAACAATGTGCTCTGAACAGATGAGTCAATGGTAAAGATATTTGGCCACAGTACCAGAAGACATGTTTGGCGAAAACCAAAGACAGCATTTGACCACAAGAACCTGATACCAACTGTAAAGCATGGTGGTGGAAATATTATGGTTTGGGGCAGCTTTGCTGCATCAGGGCCTGGGCATCTCACCATCATATAATCCACTATGAATCCTTCATTGTACCACAGGGTGCTTGAGGATAATGTGAGGCCATCTGTCGGAAAGTTGAAGCTCAACCGAAGGTGGACCTTGCAACATGACAATGGCCCTAAACATACCAGTAAATCCACCAAGGAATGGCTGAAAAGAAAGAATTGGAGGGTTCTGGAATGGCCAAGTCAAAGCCCGGATCTAAATCCCATCGAGATGTTGTGGGGGGATTTGAAACGAGCTGTGCATGCAAGAAACCCCTCAAACATCGCACAGCTGAAATAATTCTGCATGGATGAGTGGGCGAAAATTTCTCCCAGTCGATGTCAGAGACTGGAAGACAGTTATAGGGAAACGCCCACTTGAGGTTGTTTCTGCCAAAAGGGGCAATACCACCTATTAGAGCCAAGGGTGTACTTACTTTTTCACATGCGAAATTTGCATTTATGTTTATTTAAATTATACAATGGACTACAAAATGTAAATGTTTCATGATATTTGTTGTATTATATCACCTTTATCTCTCAATATTGTTGAAATGAAGATCAAATAGCTGTATGTTGAAATATGTTGAAAAAGTCAAAACTTTACATGGGGTGTACTTACTTTTTCACATGACTGTATAAGCTAGATCATCAAATTATAATCTCATCAACATCATTTTTAAATTTGAGTTTTAAAACCATTCCAATTTTTTTTTTCAAACATCAATTTGACATGGTGATATATATATATATATATATATATATATATATATATATATATATATATATATATATATATATATATATATATATATATACATAATTTTTTCCCGTTTACTGCCTACTCTATCTTCAGTTATGGCTTATCTTTTGGAACACCATGGGACCCCCCCAAGGAGCTCTGCAACCTCGATTGCCACATCCACCTCCACCGTTGGTGTGTGTCCGCCATGGAGCGCACACGGGGCCCCTCACTAACAGCCATGGTACTCCTAACTTTGCGCCAATATTCCTGGGTGGTACAATTAAAATTTTCCTGGTGTCGTTCTCTTCCATTTCTATATGGCCCGTTAGGGAAACGTCTATCCAAATTCGCCTTACAGACCCTTCCTATTCTATAACTAGTGGGCCCGTTGGTCCATTCAACCAAATCTTTATTGCTCTTCACGGCCTTGAAGCATACCTGCCTGCTGTACTGCATGCTTTGCACACTGGCAGTTTGGCTTCGGCCACACATACCCAGCTCCACCCGACGATCGCACCTATCTTCCGGCTCCTCCAGCACAGAATCCCACATGTGAAGGGTTGCACACAGTTGTGTGCTGTGTTAAAGACAACTTATCTGTCTATCTAATGACTCCACCAGTGGTGGATTAACACAAAAGGTTAATCCAACACTGCTTCTACCTCTTGCTCTAGCACTAGCTCTCTCTCTCTCTCTCTCTCCCATTTATTTTTCTACTTCCCTCTGTCCCTGTTCTGCTTTTCTCTGATCCTCAAGTATTTTACTTATGCTCCCCATACCCTTTGCTATCTCATCTTTTAATTTCCCAATTCTCCTATACTCATTATCTCTTATCTTATCTTACCAAAGTTTTCCACTAACATGGCTTGTCCAGCCGCCATCTGCTGCTCAGCAGCTTTCACTTCTGCCAAGTCTACTATCTCATCCTGCTCAGCTAGGCCAGCTTTCATTTTGCCCACCAGCTCAACTTGGCCAGCCTTCGGCCCACCAGCTCAGCTTGGCCAGCCTTCATTTTATCTGCCAGCTCAGCTTGACCAGCCTCCATTTTCTCTTCAGATCAGGCCCATCACCCTTCAATTCGGTCATGCTGGAATCTATTTTTCCCTAAAGCTCCTGAAATCTGGCTATCATGGCCGCAAATTGCTGGGTATAGTCCGGCAGCGGTGGCAATGCTAGTTTGCTGCTGTTTAATAAAAGGCTAGGTGGGGCTCCTGGTTGTTCAAAAAGAAGTATACACTTTCAACAAATTATTCTACAAAAACTACTGACGTTAATAACATGTTTCATATGTCCGGATGAAAAGGAAATCTCTTATAGTTTTGTTTTCATCTTTTTGTTTTAATTTTTTTTCTTGTAATCTTTGACTTTTGGTTTAATCTTTGTTATTTTTGTTCCAAGAGGGTCAGGAGGATAGGGAGGGTTATGTTCAAAGTAGCGGCATGCAAACAGGATAAAGCTTTCTGTGTTCCGGAATTTACCAACACAAATTCCAAATTCAGTGACAAGTGTGGAACGACATTTTCGGACACGTTATGAAAAGAACCCACCAACCAGGAAGTCCATTTACAACTGGTACAAACAGTTTGAAGGCACAGGCAACCTCATCTCTGCAAGAGAAAGAGCACTGGGTGCCCTCACACTTCAGAGGAGACTGTGCAACAAATTCAGGAAACATTCTAATGGAGTCCAAAAACGTCAAACAACAGAGTAAGTCGTGACCTATAGATTCCACTGGTGCCAGTTTTGTGTGTACTGTGGAAGCACCTGATCATGAAAACTTATAATTTGGAGTTACGGCAAGCCCTGAAGGCCAGTGACAAAGTCATTCATTGCGATTTCTTCTGTGAAAGGCAAGAGAGACTGGAGGATGAAGGGCTTGCAGAATAGTTAATTTTCTCCAATGTAGCAACTTTTCACTTAAGTGAGAAGGTTAACCACCACAATATCTGCGTGGGGGTCTCAAAATCCACATGTTGTCATCAAGCATGAACGTGCTTCACCTAAAATCAATGTGTTTTGCACCATTTCCACCAAAACAGTTTATGGACCATTCTTCTTTATTGGAAACACAGTCTCTGGTATGTGCCATCTGGATATGTTGATAAACTGGCTGATGCTTCAGCTCCATGCAGGTTAACATGACTTCATTTTCCAACAAGACAGTGCACCCCCTCACTTCCATTCGGGTGTGAGCGATTACCTGAATGCCAACCTCCCATGTTCATTGATCCTACGTGCTGCGGCAACAGACCTGTCTTTGTTCAGATGGCCCCCCCAAGTCACCGGATCTAATACCGTGTGACTTCTTTTTGTGGGGCTACCTGAAGGATGCTGTATTTGTACCACCATTGCAAAAATATATCGATGATCTGAAGTGGTGCATCACTGAAGTTGTGGCTGCTGTTACTTGTGACATGCTGCAAATAGTGTAGGAAGAACTGGGTTATCAATTTTATGTGTGCCACGTCACACATGCGAGTCATATCGAGAGCTTGCAAGGTGTATAAATAACATTTAAATGTCCTTTCAGTCTCTATAAAGTACATTGCCATATGTTCAATAGTACTTGTAAAATAATTTTTTGAAAGTGTATACTTCTTTTTGAATAACCCTGTGTGTGTATGTGTATATATATATATATATTGTTGAGGTTTTGAGATTGTACATATAACATCATGAAAGGTTAAAGGTTTGCTCCCCATAGTTAGTCCACAAGCAACACGTAGGCCCATTAGAATTAGTTATGTCATAGTATGTGTAAGAGTAGGCCATTTCCCTAGTGACATCTGCATTGTGTAAAGAATTAAGCTTAGGTCCCTTTCATTTTGCGGCCACCCTTCAATTACATAATGGGCAAACTCGATCCCGTGCCCCATTTGGCATCCCTCAATTTGTTACGCTTTGGGCTACCCGCAGCAGTTTGTTACGCTTTGGCCGCCAGCAGCGTTCGCTGCCCTTGGTTTCGCTCGAAACTAGTCCAATGACACGAGGTAGGCCTGGAAAGAGGGAGGAGCACGAGGACGAGGTGTGGCGGCGTCAAACAGCACGTCAGAAGGCGGTGACGGTAAGGGCAACAGCCAACCAGAGCTCGGTGGGCATGGCTTGATAAGGCGTGGCAAGAAATGTCTGGTGAGTTCCAGAGGGTTCCAAGGGCGTGGTAATAAAACCCTTGGCACGAGGCCCCCACCTGAGATGAGTTGAGAGATGAGAAGGGAGAGGCGCTTACGAAGGAATCTATGAGGACGGAACGGAGTCGCGCATTGCAAGAGAGTTGTATTGAGAGAGCGCATTGAGATACGCATTGAGAGATTGAGAAGCGCATTGTTCGCGTTTATTGAACTATTACGGACTGTCCGTTTATTACGTACGCGGCTGAGCCGCAAGTGCACCCAAAGCCAGCCTAACGTTTGCCCTATAATAATCCCATGCACGCCAAACGACACGTGGGGGGCTCCTGGCCGCTGGGTTCATCTCCTTCGCGGTGAAAGTTGGGGACCGGAGGAAGAGCTGCCCGGACGCCATTCCTGGACCATCGACCTGTTCATCTGCAACCCCGTGTGAGTGTGTCTGAGTGTGATGGGCCCGTTTGTCCAGGGATAAGTTAAGACTGTTTAAGGCTGCACTGTGTATTCTTCTTCTTCTTTATTGTACAAAGTGTAAATAAATCTGTTATTCCTTTTCTTCCCAAATTCGACCGTTTCAGTCATTTTCTCCATTGGTTAAGTGTGGCTCGATTAAGAACCGCTCGGATCGGGATCTAGTCCTTGATAACAGCTCGGGTCACGGGTTGCTACCGCTCAGCGTTTCCACTAACACCCGTGATTCGGGCGGGGCTTATTTCCTCGTTTCCAGTCAGCGTTAGTACTTAGGTAATAGCAAATTCATAGTCCTAAAACCCTATTTAACGCTGCCCGGAAAGGACGTCATAGGTCCCGGGTCCCGTCGGCTAGTAAAAGACAAGGGGACTAACCCCCCCTTGGTAAGGGGAAAGGCCGACGCTGAGATCCGCAACAATATATATACATACATACATACATATATATATATATATATATATATATATATATATATATATAGTATATATACAGTATATACAGTATATATATATAGTATATATACAGTATATACAGTATATATATATATATATATATATATATATATATATATATATATATATATATGTTTTTTTTAATGGCAGAAAGAAGAATAGACATTGTGAAAGTGTTTCATCTTGCGGTTCGTCAGGACACATGCAAGAATACTGGATATGCAGATGCAAAAGAAAACTATTTATTTGCTCAGATTGGTCATATAGAAACAACCTGTGCATGCAAGCATCAAACAAGAAAGTCTGCTCAAAAAAGTGATTCTGCCATTGGTCAGCAACTCCTGAACAATCCTGAATGTGCCCAAGAATATCACGCTGAATGGTTCAAGATTGTGGCACATGCATGTACCGAAGCACATTTACATGTTCATGAAGCCACGTTTATACACACAGGAGCTCCTGTTCTTTGCAAACAAAAACTAGTTTGTGAAACCTAGCTCCAATATAATAAGAGGTCTCGGGTTCCCTCAGTGTCCCGTCACCATGATGTGTATATTTGTGTCAGTGACAGCCCTAAGAGCCAATCCCCAATTGTCTGAGCAAATAAATTGTTTTCTTTTGCATCTGCATATCCGGTATTCTTGCATGTGTTCTGACAAGCTGCAGGACAAAAACCTTTAACAATATCTATTCTTCTCTGTGCTATTTTAAAATTTTGTACTACCAAACGTTTATTCACACACGTATATCCACACACAGACACACACACACACACACACACACACCGTAAGTACTGTTGTCCTGCCTTTTCAGATGTCATCTCTTCGACCAGACAAAAATCTGCAAAAATTTATTTTTCATTTTAGCCAAGTTATTAATAAAGCTGTATTGATATCTGTCTTGTTTAATACTGTATAGATGATCGAGCATGTAGATAATCCATGAAGTACGCAATATTTAGTAATACGAATAAATGTCTAAGTAAAGTAATAAGGCTAAATATAATTCACCTGAAAATATGGCAAAAAGAGACGCATTTTGTGAATTAATTAATGAATTACTTGAACAAACAATGTGACACACCTTGCGAGCTACAATGGCAGAGAACAGCCTTACTAGGATGTACCAGTGGCTGGCGAAAGCCCCCAGTAGGGGTCTCTGTGCATCAACGTACGCCGGGTATCATGGCGGCTTCGCTGTCCTGTCGGGCACAGTAGCTCACGTTATGCTTTACCACCGCCTCCATTTCGATGGATTAAAAAGATTAGTGTATATTATAATATTATAAAATTTCATAGCAATTATTCACGACATTATGTCAACATGGTATAGAACATCTTATGTTTCATTATTTTGTTTAATACATATTATATTATTTTATATATTGTGTCCCTTCAAAATCTCAGGTTTCCTGTATTGAGTTTGCTTCCTTCATTAAGACCCTATAAAAGACCCTATAAAATCCTTAGTTTCAGCACAAGGCCTCCATCAGCAGTTTATATAAGATGCAGTGGTATATTTCATATTGTATTCATCATTTATGCAGTATTTGACCTTTGTATGTTCGTATAATTACAAAAACGACATCTTGCGGTCACGTGGATGAACACAACATGAACAATGTGGGTCCACCAATGAGGTGGAAGAACGATGATCCTACCCGAGAATATTTCTTGGATGATATGATGAAATGAGCACAACAAAAACGAAGGTTGAAAAGATTATTAATATCTTCATGATTTGGTTGGTATAAAGGGACATTTGTAAGGTGATATCTGACATATCAGGTACACAATATTTAAAAGGGAACTAAGGTTGTATCTACATATTACATGAACCAGACTTGGTAATGTAATGGTTAGAGCGTTTGCTCTGAGAGGTCAGTGGTTCAAACTCCAGCCGAGTCATACCAAAGACTTTTAAAATGGTACGTGCTGGATCCTTCTTTGCTTGATGCTCAGCATTTAACAAGATAGAGCACAGACAAATAACCATAGGTTGGCAATCATAGTCCAGGATTTTATGGGCCTGATGGCCTACAACTGCATCATAGTCCCTTGTATATGAGGAAATATATACCATATATACAGTATATCATATTAGATTAAATCTTCCCTCGAGGTCTTCAAAATAACTATTCACCACCATTTAAAGTCATCCTCCATTCAACATCATGATCTTTTCTACACCGGTTAAACCACCCCCATCCCTCCCAACATTTTGCTTCTGTATCCTTGTCCACCCCTTATATTATCCCCTACCCTTATGTTATCCTTATGCACCCACATCTTTGTCCCTCTGCCCTGCTGTTGGTATTTCCCCCTTCTTCTTCTGCTGTTCTTTTTGTTATGTTGCATCCTGATCCGTTCTGTGTTCTATCTCTTCCACAAGCCTTGACTATGTTTTAAAAAATGGCCACAGTCTAGATACAAATGGGACAGCCGGCTTTACATTCCCATCTGTAGAACAGAGTATTCTGCGATGCAATGCCCACTTCAGGTCCTACAACAGAATGGAAATTCTTCATTTAGCCTTCCCCTATCCAATATTAAACCCAAAATGGACCGCTGAAGCAGGTTGTTGCGCCAACTAGACCATCCTTCCATCCACCGTTGTCTTCTTTGCCTGCTCTCATATTATATTTCTCAAATAATCCCCTCCCCACTCATTCTCCCCACATTCTATTTGTGTACATATTACGCTGATATCACCATAGTTCATTTCCAACACTATTCACCGTTTTACTATCAACAGCTACCCTTATTTTACTCCTTCGGGATTGGGAAACAGATCCATTACACTACCTTCAGAAAGTATTCACACCCCTTGACTTTTTCACATTTTGTTGTGTTACAGCCTGAATTTAACATAAGTTAAATTGATTTTTTTGTCACTGATTTACAAATAATACCCTATATGTCAAAGTGGATTTTTTTTAGAACTCTTTTTTACAAAATAATTTAAAATTCCAAGCGTGCATCACATTGCACTGACAAATTCCTTTATTTGGGTGGTGTATACGCAACAGACCGCTACCTCGATCGCACACGAAAATTCAAATAACCTGAGTTACATACATGAAGCAAAAACATGTGTACTGCTTATGTGTATAATGCATAGTGGTTGTTCTGCTGTCATAATTCCATCTCTGCCCCCAAGGAAGAAAATGCCAACATGGGTGAAGAATTATTTTTTTCCAAAACTTATCAAACGAAACTTGCACAGGCACAACTTCGCGGTACCTTCATTAATACTTGAAAGTTTCAGCTTCCTGGGTAAAATCTTAACAGAGTAGTAGATGAAACATACATACACACATACGCCAAAGCTCCATTATAGTATGATGATGATTATATATTATGAATGCCATTATCAATATGCAATTATCATTGGACGGATTTGACCAATTAATTTGTGGTTATAATCATTTTGACAAAATCAAACTTGGATGACAGAAGCTGGAGTCAGGATTGGAGGAAGATATATCAACAATCTAAGTTATGCTGACGATGCCACTCTGTTGGCAGAAAGTAAAGACGATTTGATGAAACTGCTGCAGACAGGGAAGAAGGAAAGTGAAAAAGCTGGTCTTTATTTAAACCTAAAAAAGACTAAAATATTGTCAACATGTTCAGATTTGGAGACGATCAGGAGGAAACAGTGGAAAGTTTAATTTTCCTAGGCTCAAAGATGGAATTGTAGCCTATACATGTGTAGATACATGCAATGTTCTCCAAACTTCATTCAGGCGAGTATTAAGCAATGCTAGCGACCATTAAGAATGGGGTTGTGCATGAATAAAGGTCACAATTGGGCCACAAGGGTGTCGGGGGCAATATCATACATCACACTTGAAGCTATGGCCAGGAGAAATAACATATGATCGTCCTCAGATACAAGTTCTAAACAATACAGGCACAGTTCACATATAACCTGATAGCCAGAAAAATCAGGCAGGCAATGGGATAGGCCAGTCATGCGTAAAGGCTCATTTAATCACCTTTATAATCTAAAGATTATTGTGTCCTAGCTAACGGTCTATCTAGAGGCCTTGCAAGTCGAGACAGCTCCAATCCTTTCGTCTGTGGGGGGACATGATATGCATAGAATGCCTCAAGGGCATTTCCTTCACATTCCTTGCAGTTTAGTGTTACATAACAGTAACGGCTGTTTAAAAAGGTCATCATACGTTGGAAAGAATTGACTGAAAAGTTTATGGTTATAATATTTTTTTTACTTCCGGTAGGTGTGCCCCAGGAAATGCCACAGTAAGCTCTTTATACGCTTTAACATGGAGTTAAGCCTGATGTTGGCTTAACGATCGAGGTGCCTGACTTGAGATCTTAGGGTCCGAAGTTCGAGCCACTGTCGTGCCATTGGAATAACACCAGGTGGGTTGACCTAGCCTGTTATCCTTCCAAGGTCAGTAAAATGAGTACCAGCTTTCTGGTAATAGGGGCCACTGCATCAGCAGCACAGCTGTGCGTCCAGAAAATTATGCAGCCAAGCAGCCACAGAATGCATACGAACCACTAACATGGAGTTCGTCCAAGTTGGAAAACCCCCTTGGAGATGGAGTCAAATGACATTGCTACATCCTCTGTCGTGTGACACATCGTCCCCTTGGAAAATTTGGTTGAGATTGGATAAGTAATGACCGGATGTATCGCGGTCAGACAGACAGATAGGCAGAGACAAAATTACGCATTCCATTATGATGCAGGACATATATACACAAAGAATTAAGTTAAGCACCCCCCCCGTTTTTTTACAACCTCGCACATTACAAGTTTGTTGTCGTCAAAACAGTGTAATATACCCATGATATTGCTATATTTTCTGGAGAAGTGATATTATGGTCACATAAAAACATAACAATCATGCCGTTTTCAATATTTTATTCTGAATAATTTAAGGTGAAATTTTTTGGGAATTTTAGGCATATTTTCACCTCAATTTAAGTATGGAGCTATAGGTCCATCACGGACAGTGTGGATGACGTTTATGTTTTCTAACGTACAGTCATTGTTCTGAGAAGACCTCTAGCGATCTTTGCGTCAATAACGTGTGTAGGACCCACGTGATCGGATCACTGACTCAACCAATCACTTTTTTTCACTTTGATCACTCAATTTCATCAATGGATAATTGCTAATGTCATACCAATCATTATTTGATCTCACATACCTTAGAATATATGCCAATGTATACATATACACAAAGAATATATATTAGGGGGTGCTTACCTTAATTCGTTGTGTAGGGGTGCTTAACTTAATTCTTTGTGTATATATAAACGAGGGTAAACACTATGCACACTCACTTGCTGCTGGCTTCCAGTTTTAATATAATACAGGGAAGGATTTTCGATGTGGTTATAAACTGCCATTTTAAGATTGGTTATACACAACACCGTGGGTTATAAACACACACACACACACACACACACACACACACACACACACACACACACACACACACACACACACACACACACACACACACACACACACACACTATTTAGATACTGGATTTTCATTCAAATAGGAGATTGTGTTTCACTTAAGTTTTCAAAGCATTATTTGACATTCATTCTCAGATGTAAAGACCTATTCTCTGAAGGCCAAATCCTAAGAGATATTTCACAGTTCTTTGTCATCCCATTTCTTTTGCTTGGGAACTCATAATGGTAAAGCAAATGCAAGCTACGTCTTTACAAGATGGCACACAACATGATGACGTTTTCCTTTTTCATGCTGATTAACTTTGCCACTCCAGGTGGATGGAGGTTATGTATTCATATTCACCTATTTTATTTTTTCTGCTTGTTTGTCTGTTTGTGAATAGGATATCTCAAAACGCTATGGATGGATTTGGATGAAGCTTTGTGGAGAGTTTGGGTGTGCGACAGGGAAGAATTAATTAGATTTTGGTGAGGATCAGGATCCAGATACTTGAAATTTTAAATGATTCCTCACCATTGAGAGATCCGGCCAAAAATGATATGTAGCATGACATTTCATAGCGTTGTGGAATGGAAGGATTTTGACAAAACTTGGTGGATGAGTTGGGTAGGTGAGAGGAACAAGCTGATTAGATTTTGGTTCAGGTCCAGATGTAGATCCGGCCTATCATTGGGATACAAAAGGTAAACTGTTTAGCCTGGCGGAGGTACAGTCGTGGCCAAAAATATTGGCACCCTTGTGCACTTTTTTCAAATAACTCACAATTTTCTCTAAAAAGAAGTTGAAATTGACAAAAGTATTTGGTTTCCATAATTCTGTATTTCACTGTTAATATTACAGAACCTTTGCTTTTGATTCAGAACTTAATATATCCTTTAAAAAAAAAAAGAAAAAAAAAAAACGGCATTGACAAAATTATTGACACCTCAGACTTAATATTTGGTAGCACACACAGCCTTTGGACAAAATAACTGCAGTCAAGCACTTCCTGTAGCCATGAATGAGCTTCCTCCGCATCTCCACTGGCAGTTTGGCCCACTCTTCTTGTGCAAACTGCTCCAGTTCTCCCATATTTGAAGGCTGCCTTCTCCCAAATGCTGGTTTCAGATCTCCCCACAGGTGTTCAATGGGATTTAGATGTGGACTCATTGCTGGCCACTCAGAACAGTCCAGCGTTTTGTCTTGAACCATTCCTGGGTGCTTTTTGAAGAGTGTTTGGGGTCATTGTCCTGCTGCAAGACCCACGACCTTCGACGGAGACCCAGCTTTCTGACACTGGGTTGAACATTGCGCTCCAAAATGCCTTGGTAATCTCCTGATTTCATGATGCCATGCACACATTCAAGGCACCCAGTGCCAGAGGCAGAACAGCAACACCAAAACATCACTGAACCTCCTCCATGTTTGACTGTAGGGAAGGTGTTCTTTTCTTTGAGGGCTCCATTTTGTTTTCTGTAAACATAGAGATGATGTGCTTTACCTAAAAGCTCTAATCTGGTCTCATCTGTCCACAGGACATTCTCCCAGAAGGATTTTGGCTTGTTCAGGTGTGTTTTGGAAAACTCCAGTCAGGCTTTCATATGTCTCTTTCTCTCAGCAGTGGGGTCTTCCTTGGACTCCTACCATAGAACCCCCTTTCATTGAGTTGGCGACAGATGGTATGAGTTCAAACTGTCGTACCTTGTGTCTGAAGGTCAGCTTGAATCTGTTTGGCAGTTGATTGAGGTGCTTTCTCCATCATTTGAACAATCCTTCACTGCCATATTCGATCAAGTTTTCTATTGCGGCCATGTCTAGGGAGGTTGGCTACAGTGCCATGGGCCTTAAACTTCCAGATAACATTGCGTATGGTGGACACAGGAACATCAAGGTCTCTGGAGATGGACTTGTAGCCTTGATATTGTCCATGCTTGGGTACAATCTTGTGTCTGACCTCCTCAGACAATTCTCTGGTTTTCTTTCTTTTCTCCATGCTTATTGCGGTACATACAGTGACACAAAACAGCAGAATGACTCCTTTTCTTTTTCCAAACTGGTTGAATGAGTGATTTTTATAGTGGAACTCACCACAGGTGAGTTCAATTCCAAAGTAAAGGAGAATCACCTGCTTGAAATCTAATTATTTTTAACAACTTCTAAAAGGTGCCAATAATATTGTCCGGTCCATTTTTGGATTTCTGTGTGGAATAAGCTAAGATTTTGTAATTTTCTCAGCTTTTTTTGTTTTGTTCCACTGCAAACCAAAGAAATACATATATGGATACCAAAAGATTTTTTTATTTCAACAATTTTCTGGAAGAAATGGTGCATTATTTGAAAAAAGTGCTAGAGTGTCAATATTTTTGGCCATGACTGTATGTGCTCTACCAAGTGCTCTTCTACTTTAACTCCTGTTTGTTTGTTTGTTTGTTTGTTACTTGCGGAATTGAAGATTAGCAAAAACATTGGTTGGTCTCCTCTGTTGTTCTGTCTGTTTGTCTGTATGTCAATCGCCTGCAGGTCACAATTTTACTCCGATCTTCACAAAACCTAACCATCAGGTAGAGGTAGTCTGAATCTGAAGCCTATTGTTTTGAGGGCAATAGGTCAAAAGGTCAAGGTCACATAAATCGTCACTGTTAATCTGATTCATTTAAATTATACATTTATATGTATAAAACCACCGTGTAGAGGCCATTTTCCCCCGCAAAGCGGGGGTTGGCCTTTTCGGGGACCGTGGTTGTTGTTGTTTTTTGGTCCCCTTTTTTGAAGCAATGTTTTACGGCCGGATGCCCTTCCTGCCGCCAACCCTGTTTGTCGCCTTTTTACGATAAACAGGGAATTACCAGTGTACTGGTACTCAATTTGCGGACCTCGGAAGGATGACAGGCTGAGTCAATCCCCCTGGCGTTAATTCAGCGATCGACCAGGATTCGAACCCAGGATCCTTGGTTTATAATCCTAAGCTGGCACCCTAGCCGCTAGCCCAACACCAGGCACTACATTTATATGTATGCTGTATATAAAACCAAAAACACGGGGTGGACGGTGAATCCTCGTCGAGGTGAAGCCTCGGTCGTTCCACATGAGAATGTCTATCAATTACGTACTATTTGAGTTGGACCACATGACTACATCTATTAATTACGTTTATTAATTATTTTGGCTATTGGAACACACCTTTTAGACATACAGTATATACCTTTATACCCCTGAGACCTTTTAGACTCCTTTAGACCATTGTAGACCTTTTTGACTCTTTGGACCTTTTAATTCCCTTTATATCACTTGAGACCCTTTAGATATTTGCATGATTTAGACCCCTTAGACTGCTGAAAACCTTTACACACTTTAGACCGCTTTGGGGTTCAACCGATTAAATCCTCTTTAGACCTGTTAGACCCCTTCAGACCCTAACTGCTATTGCAAAATATCCTGCAGATATTTAGACCCTTTTTTATAGAGCCCGACATACCCTTTTCACCACCACACCCTTTACACCACTTAGACCTAGAGACCTGTTAGACCCCTTTAGATGCACACCGCACAAATATCTGTGTAATCCTCTTGCTAGGCACAGACTATACTTTTTCATCAAGTAATGTGTAATGTCCATTTCTCCCCCACCCCCCCCCCTCCCCCCACCCCCACCCCATCCCCTGGAGGCTAGGTCTCTGCTAGGTTGAACAGAACTTGCATATTGTGTCACCGAATTGGTTCATCAATCAAGACAGGAAGGCATATCGTTTATTAGCGCTGAGGAAGCGCCTCTAGCGAATGACTTCCAGCCAGTGTAACGCGAATTCCTGTCACAGGAATTCTGAGATCATATAAGTGTGACGTGGCAGTTCCTGATTGGTTCGTGTTGGGGAACCCCTTCTCGCTGCCGACGTGACGTAAATTCGCGCACGCGCACTGGTGAAGCGCGAGATTCGGCCCAAGGTTCTTATTATTATTATTATTTTATTATTATTATTATTTTTGTATACAAGATCGAGGCTCGAACCATGATCGAGGCTCGAAATTCCATGCCCGAACCTCAGCGCAATCCAAGAGGATTCATTTGGATTTCACAAATATCATGCTATGCACAACATCTTTCCTGTTTGATACTTGCGAAAATGAAGATTTTTCACGTTATTGGTTGGTCGTGTGCGTTATTCTGTTTGTTTGTCTGTTTGTTTGTTTGGCTGTATGTTAAAAATCTACAGGTCACAATTTTAAACCGATATTCACGAAACTTCACAAAATGGTAGAGTTGGTCATAATCAAGAAGTTAATTGATTTTGAGGTCAAAAGGTCAATAAAGGTCAAAGTTCAAAAACTTTGTCAAATTTCTAAAATCAATTTTCATGTGATTGATTTGACATTTGAAGAGGATTTTAACATCAGGTGACTGAATTCAACCACCAATTATTTTTGATGGTCAACATAGGTCAAAAGGTCAAAATATGCCAAAGGTCAACTACTTATTTTAAGGATCTCACAAGTGTCGTGTTATGCACGTCATATTTCTTCTTTGTTTGTCTGTTTGTGAGCAGGTACCCAACCAGCTGCTCCACAAGCCCTCACCTTGGCTAACAACCTCCTATGGAGTTCCTTAAATGCCTTCTGAAAGTCAAGATATACTACATCCACTGCACATCCCTCACCCACCCAATCAGAAACGACTCTGTAGAACTCGAATAAATGTGTTATACATGATCACGTTAACCTTGCGCAATGGGCTACTTGTACCACGGTGTTGTGCAGAAATGAGTATGGAAGCAGGCCAGATACAACACTCCAAACTACTTATGTAAAAACTGATGTGCAATGTTTGATCCAATCCCAGTAACAAACCTCCACTCATTCGTTCCTGTTTTCCCACCTGTGGAACCAACTTCCATACTCTTCAGTCTCATTCCTCCCTCGAGGTCTTCAAGGCAACTGTTCACCACCATCTCAGATCATCCGCAATCCAAAACCATGATCTTTTGACCCTTGTTAACCCTCCATACCCCCACCCTTCCCCAAATTTCCAGTTTTTCTTTTGTTATTCATCCTGTCTACCGCATTGATCCTTCCTTCTCCCATTCCTCCCCACACCCATTGTTTGTCCAAGTCTCCCTCTATTTTGTCCTTCAACTCCGTTGTTTATGTTTTCCCATCCCCCCTCTCTCTCTACTGTTCCTTTTGCTTTGTTGCATCCTGATCTGTTCTCCTCCTCATTGTTTTTATTCTCCGAAAATCATCCACGATTAATTTTACCTGCGCCACCAATTGACAGAGATTATGTTTTCACCCATGTATGTCTGTTTGTTTGTGTGTCTGTGAGCAAGATATCTCCAAAGGTTGTGGACAAATTCGGACAAATTGTGTAGATGTTGGTGAAGATCCAGATCCAGATCCAAGGAATTTATCATTTTAAAATTGATTCGTCACCATTGAGACATCGGGCCCAAAATGACACGTAGCACGATATCTCAAAAAGTTGAAGGCGGATTATGACAAAACTTGGTGGATGAGTTGGGTGGGTGAGAAGAACAAGCCGATTCGATTTTGGTTCAGGTCTCGATGCAGATCCGGCCTATCAGTGGGATACAAAACGTAAACTGTTCAGCCTGGTGGAAGTATGCGCTCTACTGAGTGCTGTTCCAGTGTTTTCACCTCTGTTTGTATGGCTGTCTGTCTGTAAGTTGGATATATGAAAAAGTTGTTGACAGAATATGACAAAACTTGGTGAATGAGTTGGGTAGGTGACAAGAACAAGGTGATTAGATTTTGGTTAAGATGCGTTTTTATCAAGTGCCGTTCTAGTTGTAAATGTGTTACCATTTTGCAGCTGTGAAGGCGAGTGCACTGGACCTCTTAGTGTGAACGTAAAATTCAAGTTTATTTTCGGTTCATGCAAAGATTGTAAAAATAAGATGCAAAAGAGAGCACCAATTATGTCTGCTCATGGATGTTCCTTAGATGGAGAATCAGCACAGTGAGAAGCAATGTATAAATGCTATATAAATGAAGCAAGTATATACAGTATTCCAAGTTACTATCAATTAAAATCCCTAAATTATGAGAGCACAACTTATAGTATTTTGCTCTAAGTCCCACCTTAAGGAGGAGAACGTCAGATTCGCGAAACGTCACAACGGTGCAGGACAAAGCCCCGCAAAGGTTCATGTCACTGCTCAAAAGCTGACAACATCAAACGTGGCAGCTTAAAGAGAGAAACGTCACATGCGATGCGACGTAAAAAGCAGGGGCAGAGGTATACGGTATGCAGTGTCTCATGCAATCGACCTGGTAGCATTGTAAATGCAGAGTTAAACAATGAAATCCCATATACATTAAGAAATTAAAAAAAATTAACATGCAAGTGTGGATGGAACCGTTGAAGGGATACGTCACAACTGCATCTCAAATATACGAATCAACACACCTCCTCAAGTCCGACACGTCTGTTGGCACGATTGCCCTATATTGATAAACTGCATTATTTTTCCTTCTACCTCGAGCACTTGTGGGGAAAGCCATGAGAGTAGAGGCGAATTCATTCTTGTAAATATCATGTAACATACACAAGAATCATCCTATAGCTTGTTATATATGTGGCGATTATTCACGAAAAAGAAATAAGAATGACCCAATTTGTCATTTACGGATGACTCCTTGTATTTGCCACACCAGCCTTGCCTGCTGTTAATTGGACGTTTGAATTCTCCCAACATCCGCTGAGACGTCACGTGTGGTATAAATACACCACAAATGGTTTGTACCATGATTCTCCAACTTCATTTGCACCATCGACGTTATGTCTCCAATGATTTGCTTTATTTTCATGATATTTATTTATTTTCATTTTAATTTTTATATTTATATTTTTCATATATATATATATATATATATATATATATATATATATATATATATATATATATATGTATATACAGTCACGTGAAAAAGTAAGTACACCCCATGTAAAGTTTTGACTTTTTCAACATATTTCAACATACAGCTATTTGATCTTCATTTCAACAATATTGATAGATAAAGGTGATATAATATAACAAATATCATGAAACATTTACATTTTGTAGTCCATTGTATAATTTAAATAAACATAAATGCAAATTTCGTATGTGGAAAAAGTAAGTACACCCCTACATTTATCACTACTTCAAATACCTAAAATTAGAATCAGGTGCACCAGCTCAGGTGCAAATGATTAGAACATCGTTAGAGAGGATCTTGGAGGAACCTGTCTTATTTAAACCTCAGACATTTAGTTTGGTTTGCTCTTTGTTGTTGAAGTGTGCAGCATCACCATGCCTAGATCAA
Source organism: Myxine glutinosa (assembly GCF_964187855.1). Taxonomy (NCBI): domain Eukaryota; kingdom Metazoa; phylum Chordata; class Myxini; order Myxiniformes; family Myxinidae; genus Myxine; species Myxine glutinosa. The sequence goes on along the minus strand of NC_136267.1, from coordinate 111,016,660 downwards.
AAGAGCTCTCTGAGGCCTTCAGAAAGAAGGTTGTAGATGCCTACGAGTCTGGGAAGGCATTTAAAAAGATCTCCAAACAATTTGAAATCAATCATTCGACTGTCCAGAAGATCATCTACAAGTGGAGAAGATCCCAAACAACTGCCAACTTGTTCAGGCCAGGTCGCCCCAGCAAGTTCAGCCCGAGAGCAGACCGCCAGATGCTGAAAGAAGTCTGTAAGGACCCCAGAATGTCATCACGGGTCCTACAGGTAGCTCTTGCCACTGTTGATGTCAAAGTGCTCGAGTCTACCATTAGAAAGAGGCTGCACAAATTTGATCTACATGAGAGGTGTGCCAGGAGGAAACCTTTGCTGTCCAGAAAGAACATCAGGGCAAGACGAAAGTTTGCCAATGAACACCTCGGCAAAGACCAGCACTTCTGGAACAATGTGCTCTGGACAGATGAGTCAAAGGTAGAGCTATTTGGCCACAGTACCAGAAGACATGTTTGGTGAAAACCAAAGACAGCATTTGACCACAAGAACCTGATACCAACTGTAAAGCATGGTGGTGGAAATATTATGGCATGGGGCAGCTTTGCTGCATCAGGGCCTGGACAGCTCACCATCATAGAATCCACTCTGAATTCTTCATTCTACCAGAGGGTGCTTGAGGATAATGTGAGGCCATCTGTTGGAAAGTTGAAGCTCAACCGAAGGTGGACCTTGCAACATGACAATGACCCTAAACATACCAGTAAATCCACCAAGGAATGGCGGAAAAGAAAGAAATGGAGGGTTCTGGAATGGCCAAGTCAAAGCCCGGATCTAAATCCCATCGAGATGTTGTGTGGGGATTTGAAATGAGCTGCGCATGCAAGAAACCCCTCAAACATCACACAGCTGAAAGAATTCTGCATGGAGGAGTGGGCAAAAATTTCTCCCAGTTGACGTCAGAGACTGGTAGACAGTTATAAGAAACGCCTCCTTGAGGTTGTTTCTGCCAAAGGGGGCAATTTTTTATTTTTTTTTGGAATACAGAATCGAGGCTCGTGAAAGAGCTAACATTTATTTCACAGACAAATCAAACAGACAAACAAAATATATATAAAGAGGGAGCGGGAGACAAGATGGGGAGAGAAGGGGAAGCACACAAACACAACATTTGAGAGCAGGGAGATGTGTGGGAGGGAGAGGGCTTGGGGGGAGGAGGCGTGGGGGGGGGGGGTGGGAGGAGTATAAAACACAAGGACACCAAGGACTTCCAGGACAGAAGTTGGTATTTCAACAAAGTGGATTTGGGGTGAAATTAGCGGGGGTAGAAAAGATCAAGGTTTTGGATGGGGTCAAGATCAAGGCTCTAATACCACCTATTAGAGCCAAGGGTGTACTTACTTTTTCCACATGCGAAATTTGCATTTATGTTTATTTAAATTTTAAACTATACAATGGACTACAAAATGTAAATGTTTCATGATATTTGTTATATTATATCACCTTATATGCATAGAAATAAATAAATATATATATATTTATTTATTTATTTATATATACATATAATTATATATATATATATATATATATATATATATATATATATATATATATATATATATATATATATATATATATACATATATATATATATATATATATATATATATATATATACATATATATATATATATATATATATATATATATATATATATATATACATACATATATACATATATATATATATATATATATATATATATATATATATATATATATATATATATATATATATATACAGACTTGGCATTTAATATGGAATATTTTTTTTGTGGGGGTGAACTTACTTTTCAAGATGTCTTAGAACCAAAAGTTCATTGGAATTATGTTGAAATTATTCTAGATTTTGTTCATGTGACCTTTAAAAGAAACAAAAACCACATTTGACATTTCGAAGCAAATAAATTGACCCTTGAAAGTGATGTAAACTGATATCGAACTCAATTCACGGACAGTACTGTGTTAAACTTCTGTGCGTTTTCCACAAGTATCTCTTTATTTTGCACATTAGCCAAAAATTTTTTTAAACAAAAACAAAAGTTTAATTACGACTGGGATTACGGACAGTAAAATTACAGTTCAGTACTTCGTGTAACCCCCACGAGCATTCAGGAGAGCATGTGCACGTTGAGGCATGCTGTTCACGAGATTTGCCACGGTTTGGACAGGAATCGCTTGCCATGCAGTGACAATAGCCTGCTGCAATTCACACACAGAGGCAGGCTGCTGGTCCAAGTGGTCGATTTGACGCGTTAATTCTGCCCACAAGTTCTCTATCGGATTCATATCCGGGGACATGGCAGGCCACTCCATATGCTCTACACCACAGTCAGCAAGAAAGTGTTGGATCATGCGAGCACGATGAGGTCGTGCATTGTCATCTTGGAAGACAAAGTTTCCTCGAAAGGCTGCACGAGCAAATGGAAGCAATGTTTCTTCCAGAATGGCCCTGTACTTGAACTGGTTCAGGTTTCCATTCAGAACAACCAGGTCAGTTTTACCCCCTGCATGAAAAGCAGCCCAAACGGTCACCCCGCCACGTCCAGCTTGGACTCTTGGCACTGTACAATCTTTGTTGTAGGCTTCATGCACTTGTCTGCGCACTCGGACGCGGCCATCTAGACGATAGACCAGAAATCTAGACTCGTCACTGAAGATCACGTGATTCCAGTGTCCTGGCTGCCATTGACGGTGCTCTCTGGCCCACTGCAATCAGCGCTGGCGGTGTTGTCTGGTCAGGCGTGGCTTTCTCAGGGGACGCCTGGCACGATAGCCTGCTTGAATCAGTCGTTGGTCGACTAGCCTTCTGGATACAGGCACATTTGTCAGTTGCAGCGACTCAGCCCTGAGCCGATTAGCTGACTTGGTACGGCCATTGCGGACTAACCGGCGCAGCTGGCGATCATCCCTCCTTGTGGTTCTGCGGGGACGTCCTGGTCTCGGTATTGGAGTAGGGACACCCCTCTGAGCATTTCGTGTCAGGATCTTTGACACCTGACCTTGAGTGATGCCATACTGCCGAGCAATAGCACGCTGTTTCATGCCGGAATTTAGTAAAGCCACCACTCCATGACAAACAGCATTGTCGAGTTGACGGACCATCTCCAGAGCTTATGTTATGACGGCAATAACTTTTTGAGACGTGCAGCAGTTGTTTTCCACTAATACAGAACGCAACAACCCTTGTATACCCGACTGTGAAGCCAATCATCAAATGCACTTGTCCGTACATTTTGCCACACCACCTGTGATATAATCCTGTTGTTGACTTTTTGCTGCGACAGACAATCAGTGACATGGTTCTTTTCACTAATAAATCACCAAAGTGTAAAAGAAACTCACCAGATTGATATACTGAGTTAAGAAAGTAAACCCAAGTCAAGAAAAAAAAAAATTCCATATTAAATGCCAAGTCTGTATATATATATATATATATATATATATATATATATATATATATATATATATATATATATATATATATATATATATATATATATATATATATATATATATAATGACTTTGATGTCCCATACTCTTTACAAAGCATTGGTGCTGCCGAAGCAGTTTCTTGGCAACGGTTATACTAGGTGGTATCAGCACGTACCATTTTTCTTAAAAAATGGAGAGGAGATGCTCTAACCATCACCATTTATTTATTTATATTTATTTATTTATATATATATATATATATATATATATATATATATATATATATATATATATATATATATATATATATATATATATACATACATGTATATAATTATATATATATATATATATATATAAAATTATATACATGTATATATATATATATATATATATATATATATATATATATATATATATATATATATATATATATATATATATATATATATATATATATACGTATATATATATAATGACTTTGATGTCCCATACTCTTTACAAAGCATTGGTGCTGCTGAAGCAGTTTCTTGGCAACGGTTATACTAGGTGGTATCTGCACGTACCATTTTTCTTAAAAAATGGAGAGGAGATGCTCTAACCATCACCATTTATTTATTTATATATATTTATTTATATATATATATATATATATATATATATATATATATATATATATATATATATATATATATATATATATATATATATATAGATATATATATATATATATATATATATATATATATATATATATATATAGATATATATATATATAGTGAAACTATGGTGAGTTATGTTCAGGACATTGTGGAGATCGAAAATTTCAATTTACAAATCGTACACTTGTGCTATAGAATACTGTATACGACATTTTATATTGTTACAACTGCAGGATAAATTGCGCTATTATAATATTATAATGCTTCAATAGAAATTAAAACATTCCCAAACCCTCACTATTTCGCGTATATGAGGGGTGATCAGCAAATCTGTGGCCGGTGGAATTAAAAACAGTAGAATAATGAAACTCCTTCATTTCTGTGAATTTAAACAAGATTTCGAAACGCTTTTTATGTAATATCGTAACGTTTTGATCGATGTGTTACTTTTGACCGCAGACTTACAGACCAACTAGCATGTGAGAAGCGTTCAAGAAGTCCTCAGAACGATACACATTAGTCCAAGAAACCGTAACGTTTAAAAAATTCAATGTTTATAAAGCGTACAAGATTTATTTTTTGGAACGTAGATCGTTACACGACATCAATTGTGAGTTGTAACCATATTACATATTGGAGGCCTATATGGTTTTTGCATTGTAATACGTGAGTGACCTGATGGTACTTTTAATTGGAATTGAGTTAGACACTTGCAGGGCCTCCTGGTACAAGAGTGATTGCCCAATTGCAGTTTTACCGTAGTTAAGTATGGCCGTCTTGTTCTGCTTGATGTCGCTTCGTTACCTGGCGGAATTGAATGGCGAGGAAGGTCGCACCATTTATGCAATTTAAGCGAATACGAACAGTTGCATTTCGATAAAAGACGTGGAAAACATTTTCCTTATTGTTGTGCATTTTTGTGAATCTCAATCGTCACCGATTCCCTTTATCTGAGTCCGTTTTGTATGAATGTATGGTTAATCCCCTTATAATAAGGGTGTTTTTATATTCCCCCACCCCATACTCCCTCCACCCCATCCAGCTGTAACGCAAGACTGTCAGCAGGACAGCAAATTAAAAGGTTGAAAAATGAACCTGCACTCAAACTTCATAACGCGTCCTCTCCTGTGCAATATCGCAGAATGTCGGTGTAAAAGGGGACAAAACGGTTCGATATTTAACGCTCAGAATGTGCATCGCCTTTGTAGACATCCCCGCCGACGATCCTAGGGAGGACGATTTCAAATGAGCTCTCAGTGTGACTGCGTTGTAAAGCAACGCGCATGCATTGCACATTGTGAAATTCCTCCCTGTGTATTTTGTCCTCGTGTTATCGTTTATATACATATACATCTGTGCTTGCGAGAGGGCTTCGTAAATGAACTCAGTGAGCGAAGGGACAGTCTAAACGGCCAGTTATTGAATGAATATAATCAATAAAAAGATCATGCTTTCAAGGCGAGGTTGCACACGCAAAGAGCGAATTGCAAACGATTTGCAAAATCCTAGAATTGAACAAGAAGGAATTAAACACTGGAAATAGCCGAGCGCAGCTCATACGTAACTCATGGGCTCACACACGGGCGGCGAGGGCAAAATACTGCAAAAGCAGAACGCCATTTGCATACGTGAATATGCTAATCTCTAGTGGCACTGGCTCCCTCATTTGCATGCTATTCCGACCCTAATCGGCCGAGCCGACGTCACGTCGGGGAAACCTGTCGCGGATACAGCCGCCATCTTCCCCACCGCTTGAGAAACACATCCCCGAAACGAGTGCAATGATACAACCACGGCAGCCTCTCTCGCTGCTGACCTCATACCAGGTCCCTCCGTCGCTAATTGTCATGAGTCCACATTCCTAATCTCTCCCACCGCTGTTTGTGGTCGAGCCTTATTAAAGACTTTCTGCAGGACTTACATGCTTCACCCTCCTTGAAAGAAAGAGTTTCTCTCCTCTGTGGACTCCACCTTGTCATCATTGGATCCACTTTACTTGCCCGTGGTGCTACATACACCTGGACCTGCTGGAGGGAGGAATTTCACCTCAAAATCCAGTATTTCAGACATCTATGCATCGGTGACTGCTGCACATCTGCTCTCATCTAGTTTCCAAACACTCTGTGCAGTACCTACAAATGCCCGGGTATGGCAGTAGAAAGAGGGGGAAAAATACTCTAAACACATCTCTGCGGAATAATTGTGGTGCAAGGGATTTGCATCCATTCCAAATGAATGTAGGACTGTGGTGTATGTCCAGGTATATGCATCTTATGATGGTGCATACAGTGTGTGTTTATATCTGTATTTATATGCATATATATATATAATACATATGATACTCTGTCTCATGAACGTTTCCAAGGACCAGAACCTACCCTGGACAGGTCGCCACTCCCTTGCAGTGTGCTTTGCAGGTTTAGAGCAGGAATTTGGACTTTTTGTGATTCAAATAGGATAGCGGCACACAATGACCTACTATTTTTGAATCTATAATATTCACCAGTGAATGCTACCAGATGGGACACTTGGCTTAAGTCATTGATGCAACACCCTGTTTATACAAAGAACCGGGATAAGTGTATGATGGTCAGGTCGGAAATCACACTCTCAAGCTAGAGAGCTCAGAGGTGATTTATGTACCATTACCCTTTCAGGATATATATATATATATAAATAGAGTGTGCCAAAAGTAGGTATACAGTTCTTATTTTAATTATATATTTTTAACACATGGAAAGTTAATGTCTTAGGATTGAATAAAAATAAAATAAATAAAAATTAATTAACTAACTGTATACCCACTTTTGGCACACCCTGTATGTGTGAATATGTACTGTATATATATATATATATATATACATATATATATATATATATATATGTACAATATATATATATACAGTATATGTACAATATATATATATATATATGTACAATATATATATATATAGT